>NC_067230.1:28076317-28676317 GCF_019924925.1 Ctenopharyngodon idella
GTTTGCACACACATATATATATATATATATATATATATATATTATAATATATATATGCAAACATATGATTAATTTTAAAAATTACAATAGTTTATATAATGTATCTTTATAATTAATGTATAATAATTATTGTAATATATAATAATATATATATATTTTAAGTTTATGACTGTTCTTTTCTGCTTACTGGAGCTTTCAAGCTTAAAAAAAGACACAAAAGCAGCATAAAAGTACCATAAAAATAGTCTATATTACTTGAGCGTGAAATTATAAGTCTTCTAAAGTCATATGACATGAGGGTGAGTAAATGCTATAATATTTTAATATGATATTTTTGGGTGAACTATCCCTTTAAAGATTCCAAACACCCAGAAAAGTCTTTAAAAAGCATTCGTCTGCAAGTTTGTCAGGGAAAAATAGGTAAGTGATGATGTAATGGCAACAAGAGAACAACAAGTGCTGCCAATAACAGATGACGTAAGACAACAATGCGTGCCATGATGTGTTAATAAGAAAAACATTTTGTTCATACATCATTTTTGCGTAAAATACATCCATCTTATTTGTTTTCTAGCCATGAGCATGATTCATCATAATACTAATTGCATTTATTATGTTTTCTCCATAAATAGGTGAATCCATTAGACTACACAAGCGTGCTGCTGCAGGTTTATATATAGCAGCCACTCAGCGTCCAAGACCCGTGTAGTGACCCGCACCATCTGCTACCACACAGTGCCACAAAATGGCAGGCCGCGGGGTAGCCAGGCAGGTAATTCAAGGCTGGCGTGTGCCAAGCGCGCTGCCCAAGCGTCCATCAAGCGCACATGAACGTCATGTCCCCAGCAGTGCTTCTCATGCAGCAGTATGTTGGAGTTTATTAAACACTTCGAGGCAGACACACGCCTGGTTAGTGTGGGCCGTAGCGCATGACAGCACATCAGGGTGAGAGAAGATGTTTGGGTGGTTGTTGCTTGAGGGATACGGCCGAAGAAAAGTTCATTTTAGTGGGTGAATGGAACGAAACCTGTCTAGAACATGCCCATGTGATATTTCATGCCACAGACAAAAAATATCATTAAAGAAAATGAAGATAATTTTTAGGACCACTAAAGTACGGTTTCTAAATGTGTATTATTGGTCTTCAGACTTCCTCCATCCAATCAACAACCTGCCCTACATTTTTTTTTCTCTTGAATAATCCATACGTCACAATACGAAAAAAAGGTCTGTCGCTAGTTTTTGTCTTGTGATGTCATTAAATGCAAATATATGAATATTAATAAAATAAAAATAAAGATTTTTATTTTATATTTTATATATAATACTGTATTTCATATATATAAACATAATATGAATAATTAAGTTTTTAAATATTTCATATATATTTTCTAAAATAAATATATAAATTATTAAAAATAATTGGTTTTATATATATATATATGTATATGTATATCCACTGTCGTTTTGCTTTTTATAGAAATAAAAAACATTTAATTCAGTTGGATAAGGGTCACTACAATCTCATCCAGCACGAGCTGCAGAGTCGTACGTAGTGCAGCAGGACTCAGAGTTCACTGATCATGTGACGAGAGTAAGTGATGAGATGACTGACAAGACCATGGCTGAGAAGTTGTTGCACAACAGAGCCTGTGTCTGACAAATGTCTTATCTTGTAGAATGCACGCTCAGCACCGCTGCTCCCTATTCACACAGTACGCACGATCGCGAAATCGAAAGCAAAAGTAAAATGCAAGCGTGCATTCAAACACAATTTCAATACCCCGCATTTTGAAAGCAGCTCCCTGATGCATGCAAATATCTCCCAATATGAAAGTTATCTTAGGCTGGGCTGTGTAGTTGTAACCATCTCTTAGCTCTGTATCATGCTTGAAGAAAGATTTGGTCTATTTGCATTTTGAATATTGAGAGAGTACTTTGATTATGGTTTTACTTATTGTTTGCACTTAATAGGACTAAGAGAAAACTGTTATTTATTTTTATTTATACTGTTTTTATTTCTATGATCAATTTGTGGAAAGGAGGTCAAAAGGTGTAGAAGCTCATAAATCATGTACAGTTCTAAGGTCTGAAGAGACTCATATGAAATCATACAGGAGAGAATGCCAGTCAATTGAGTTTGTGGTAAAACCTTTTACAGTGCTTGAGTATTGTTGTCTTTTACTGCATGTGATAATTCATACTCAAAGTAGAACTGAAATGACATTCATTACAAGATGATTAGTTAAAACATTTCAAAATGCACCTGCAGACTATTTTTCTAGTCATGTATTTCGTCATTGAGGATTTCTTAAAAACACTAAAAATCTTGTCTCGTTCTCATGAACTCAATCTTGTCACACCCCTTATGTGTGTGTGTATATATATATATATATATATATATACACACAGTATCTCACAGAAGTGAGTACACCCCTCACATTTTTGTAAATATTTTATTATATCTTTTCATGTGACATTACTGAAGAAATGACACTTTGCTACAATGTAAAGTAGTGAGTGTACAGCTTGTATAACAGTGTAAATTTGCTGTCCCCTCAAAATAACTCCACACACAGCCATTAATTTCTAAACCGCTGGCCACAAAAGTGAGTACACCCCTAAGTAAAAATGTCCAAATTGGGCCCAATTAGCCATTTTCTCTCCCCGGTGTCATGAGACTTAGTAGTGTTACAAGGTCTCAGGTGTAAATGGGGAGCAGGTGTGTTAAATTTGGTGTTATCGCTCTCACTCTCTCATACTGGTCACTGGAAGTTCAACATGGCACCTCATGGCAAAGAGCTCTCTGAGGAACTGAAAAAAAGAATTGTTGCTCTACATAAAGATGGCGTAGGCTATAAGAAGATTGCCAAGACCCTGAAACTGAGCTAAAGCACGGTGGCCAAGACCATACAGCAGTTTAACAGGACAGGTTCCACTCAGAACAGGCCTCGCCATGGTCGACCAAAGTTGAGTGCACGTGCTTAGCATCATATCCAGAGGTTGTGTTTGGGAAATAGACGTATGAGTGCTGCCAGCATTGCTGCAGAGGTTGAAGGGGTGGGGGGTCAGCCTGTCAGTGCTCAGACCATACGCTGCACACTGCATCAAATTGGTCTGCATGGCTGTCGTTCCAGAAGGAAGCCTCTTCTAAAGATGATGCACAAGAAAGCCCGCAAACACTTTGCTGAAGACAAGCAGACTAAGGAACCATGTCCTGTGGTCTGATGAGACCAAGATAAACTTATTTGGTTCACATGGTGTCAAGCGTGTGTGGCGGCAACCAGGTGAGGAGTACAAAGGCAAGTGTGTCTTGCCTACAGTCAAGCATGGTGGTGGGAGTGTCATGGTCTGGGGCTGCATGAGTGCTGCCCCAGAGCTGCAGTTCATTGAGGGAACCATGAATGCCAACATGTACTGTGACATACTGAAGCAGAGCATGATCCCCTCCCTTCGAAGACTGGGCCTCAGGGCAGTATTCCAACATGATAATGACCCCAAACACACCTCCAAGACAACCACTGCCTTGCTAAAGAAGCTGAGGGTACCTAAACCCCATTGAATATCTGTGGGGCATCCTCAAACGGAAGGTGGAGGAGCGCAAGGTCTCTAACATCCACCAGCTCCGTGATGTCGTCATGGAGGAGTGGAAGAGGACTCCAGTGGCAACCTGTGAAGCTCTGGTGAACTCCATGCCCAAGAGGATTAAGGCAGTGCTGGAAAATAATGGTGGCCACACAAAATATTGACACTTTGGGCCCAATTTGGACATTTTCACTTAGGGGTGTACTCACTTTTGTGGCCAGCGGTTTAGACATTAATGGCTGTGTGTTGAGTTATTTTGAGGGGACAGCAAATTTACACTGTTATACAAGCTGTACACTCACTACTTTACATTGTAGCATTTCTTCAGTGTTGTCACATGAAAAGATATAATAAAATATTTACAAAAATGTGAGGGGTGTACTCACTTCTGTGAGATACTGTGTATATATATATATATATATACACACACACACACACACAGTGTGTATATACATATATACAGTGGGTACGGAAAGTATTCAGACCCCCTTAAATTTTTCACTCTTTGTTATATTGCAGCCATTTGCTAAAATCATTTAAGTTCATTTTTTCCCCTCATTAATGTACACACAGCACCCCGTATTGACAGAAAAACACAGAATTGTTGACATTTTTCCAGATTTATTAAAAAAGAAAAACTGAAATATCACATGGTCCTAAGTATTCAGACCCTTTGCTCAGTATTTAGTAGAAGCACCCTTTTGATCTAATACAGCCATGAGTCTTTTTAGGAAAGATGCAACAAGTTTTTCACACCTGGATTTGGGGATCCTCTGCCATTCCTCCTTGCAGATCCTCTCCAGTTCTGTCAGGTTGGATGGTAAACGTTGGTGGACATCCATTTTTAGGTCTCTCCAGAGATGCTCAATTGGGTTTAAGTCAGGGCTCTGGCTGGGCCATTCAAGAACAGTCAAGGAGTTGTTGTGAAGCCACTCCTTCGTTATTTTAGCTGTGTGCTTAGGGTCATTGTCTTGTTGGAAGGTAAACCTTCGGCCCAGTCTGAGGTCCTGAGCACTCTGGAGAAGGTTTTTGTCCAGGATATCCCTGTACTTGGCCGCATTCATCTTTCCCTCGATTGCAACCAGTCATCCTGTCCCTGCAGCTGAAAAACACCCCCACAGCATGATGCTGCCACCACCACCATGCTTCACTGTTGGGACTGTATTGGACAGGTGATGAGCAGAGCTGGTTTTCTCCACACATACCTCTTAGAATTAAGGCCAAAAAGTTCTATCTTGGTCTCATCAGACCAGAGAATCTTATTTCTCACCATCTTTAGCAAACTCCATGCAGGGCTTTCATGTGTCTTGCACTGAGGAGAGGCTTCTGTCGGGCCACTCTGCCATAAAGTCCCGACTGGTGGAGGGCTGCAGTGATGGTTGACTTTCTACAACTTTCTCCCATCTCCCGACTGCATCTCTGGAGCTCAGCCACAGTGATCTTTGGGTTCTTCTTTACCTCTCTCACCAAGGCTCTTCTCCCCCAACAGCTCAGTTTGGCCGGACGGCCAGCTCTAGGAAGTTCTGGTCGCCCCAAACGTCTTCCATTTAAGGATTATGGAGGTGTGCTCTTAGGAACCTTAAGTGCAGCAGAAATTTTTTTGTAACCTTGGCCAGATCTGTGCCTTGCCACAATTCTGTTTCTGAGCTCTTCAGGCAGTTCCTTTGACCTCATGATTCTCATTTGCTCTGACATGCACTGTGAGCTGTAAGGTCTTATATAGACAGGTGTGTGGCTTTCCTAATCAAGTCCAATCAGTATAATCAAACACAGCTGGACTCAAATAAAGGTGTAGAACCATCTCAAGGATGATCAGAAGAAATGGACAGCACCTGAGTTAAATATATGAGTGTCACAGCAAAGGGTCTGAATACTTAGGACCATGTGATATTTCAGTTTTTCTTTTTTAATTAATCTGCAAAAATGTCAACAATTCTGTGTTTTTCTGTCAATATGGGGTGCTGTGTGTACATTAATGAGGAAAAAAAATGAACTTAAATGATTTTAGCAAATGGCTGCAATATAACAAAGAGTGAAAAATTTGAGGGGGTCTGAATACTTTCCGTACCCACTGTATATATACATGTGTGTATATACATACATACATATATATATTCTTTTGGGATTTTGGTCTGAAATATTACCTGGGCATGTTTTTTTGAAGAGTATAACTGTATGTTCTGCTGAGGAAACTTCAATAGCTTTGTGAGGAGTAAGAGAGACAGTTTGGGGCATCTCCATGTTGTGGCGATGGTGTTGACGGGAGACGTTTCAGTTCCACATAATCCGTCGATGTGTGATCACTTCTTCTTTCTCAGTTCTGCTCGGCTCCTTTTCACAAAAGCACACACTGTTTCTTCTCCAGAACGACTTGTCGCACGTAATTTTGATTGTGCCCTTAATGATGTCCCATTGACAATTTCTTATAAAACAAAGAGCTGCACTCGATGAGAAATGAAATATTCTTGATTTTAATGAGGGGTTTTGGTTATGAGCTGCGAGACATATGGTTTGCACTGATTACAAGTTCTGTCTCTGAGAATACCTGTCATATATGCGTTGTTTATGTTCTGGCATTGAAACGGAACAAAATGCCTTTTTATTTTTTCCTTTGTTGAACTAAAGTCAGACACAACCTGAAATAATGATACGGCAGCATATGTGCAGGTTTGGGGACATCTGTATTTTTTTCTTTAATTTTTTTCTTTAATTTTTTTCTTTGTTTTTGTTTCATTAGATGCAGAATTACAGTTGGAGAACTCTCTGTTTAAATTCAATGATTGCTCATCAAAGCATTAATAGTGCAGATTTATATTGAACACATTCATAATGCAGTAAACTCTAAAGCAGCTTTGATGTTAAAATGTAGTTATAAGCTTTAATCGTTTGATTGGTCTTGTGGCACGTCTAAGTTTTAAGGTAGCATCATCTCTGTCTGTGTTTCTCCACGTCTGCTGAAAGGCGAACAGCTGTAAAGCTCAGATGCCGGGCTGCTCTCGTCTCCTCCTGAGGATTAGTAACTAAAGAGCTAAAGAAGCCTCTGCTCGTAAGATGGGAACGCTAGCGCATCTAAAAGCACACTGCTGAAGAAACGGAATCATTTTGTGCGTCTATGTTAATCTAAACACTATCTGGATATTCTAGGCCTATATGTATAAAAGAATGCATTTGAAAGCATGAAATCAATCCGTATGATTTAGTCATCCATCTTTAAAATGTTCTGGTCTTTTTTCCACACTGCAGAGGCACAATAGAATGTTCTTGGCCTTAAAATAGGCATGTATACAGGAAGGAGCCTTACATTTTAGCACTGCAAAAATTATTGTTCCTTGTCAGGGCTGTAGCCTGGCAGTAATGTGTATAATGTTTGTTTGCAAATATGTATTTTATTTGTTAGCTATGTTTGAATGAATGTACACAACTGTTTAAAAGTTTGCGGTCTGTAGGAGTTTTTAAATGTTTTTGAAAGAAGTCATTTATGCTCACCAAGGCTCCATTTATTTAATAAAAAATACAGTAAAAACAATAATATTGTGAAATATTATTACAATTTGATATAACTGTTTTCTATTTGAATAACTTATGAGATGTAATGAATGTAAATGAATTTTCAGCATCATTACTCCAGTCTTCAGTGTCACATGATCTTTCAGAAATCATTCTAATATGCTGATTTGATGCACATATTATTATCTTTTACTATTATCTTAACTTATTATCAAGAAACTTATCTTATTATCATGTTGAAAACAATTGTGCTGCTTAATAAATTTGTGGAAACAGTGATATTTTTTCAGGATTGTTTAATGAGAAAGTTTTAAAGAACAGCATTTATTTGAAATAGAAATAATTTCTAACAATATAAAAGTCTTTACTGTCACTTTTGATCAATTTAATGCATCCTTGCTAAATAAAATGATTCATTTCTTTCAAAAAAGTCTTACTGACCCCACACTTTTGAACAGTAGTGTATATGGAGAAACATGCTTTCTGCATACATATTATATCAATTACC
Source organism: Ctenopharyngodon idella (assembly GCF_019924925.1). Classification (NCBI taxonomy): domain Eukaryota; kingdom Metazoa; phylum Chordata; class Actinopteri; order Cypriniformes; family Xenocyprididae; genus Ctenopharyngodon; species Ctenopharyngodon idella. Next base: position 28,083,918 of record NC_067230.1, read on the forward strand.
ATCTTGGCTCATGAATATTAATTACATGAAGTGGCGCTCATCCAAAAGTCATACTTGATTTACCCAAAGACAGATGTTGGGTCTAAACAACTAATCATAATATGTGTGACACTTATTGCACAATGCAGACGCTACTATGTGGCTTAAAGTTGACATTTTACTACTATTTCGTTTTTTTTCCACTGTTAAACTGTGATAATATTTCTGGGGAGGTTTATTGTCTGCTAGGCAAGATCACTGAAGTTTGATCACTTAAAAGTAACAGCAAACCTATTAACTGCAATATTTGATGGTTTAATAATGTCTGTAGAACAAATGGTGCAGTACGAGTTGCAAGTTGAAGTTTAATACTCAGCATTAAATGTTTGTTCAAATCATTAATCCTAAGTATGAGCAATAATAATGCTTGCATTAGCTTTTGAACAACATATAAGATTTCACTTGGCTTGAAGTTATAAACAGAGGCTCATAGACTCATCCAAATGTCTTGGCCCTCTTGCACGTAGGCATCTTGCTCACAGGGGGACTGAACAGCACTAGCTGTGACCCAGCACAACATCTTCCCTGTATTCTCAGCCTGAGCAGGAAAAACATTGGCAGGCAAGACGCAGACCCTGGTTTTGGCTCGGAATCCCCCAAGTGTCTCTCCTTCCTCTCATCTTCTGTCTGATTCTACCGCCCAGCTGCAGAGCCAGAGACGGAGCTAGACCGATTTATGGTAACACTGCTTTATTTCAAACTTTTATTAATGATGATTTACTTATGATAATGTGTATTATAAAACAAATAGTTCTAATTCTGATTAGAAGAGCTATGATGTGATGTAATTCTGCTTAAAGAGTGTAACAGTGCCCGCCCCCTTTTACAGTGGCGCTGGTTCCAGAAGTATTCCATTCATTTTTCCCATATGGATTTTGAAAAGTCTTTGTGAAAGAGTTATAAGCCATGAACCAAGCCAACCAGCTATGAGGTGAATTATAACATTACAAACTTTGATCTGAAGCAAAAAAGTTTTGGAAAATCTGCGGCTTTAGTGTGAGAAAGAACTACAATCCCATGAAGCATTGCGAACAGCAGCATAAAGTAATTAGAAACGATGTAAAAATAACAATAATATATATACAAACAGTATTTAGAGAGATCGACTCGTCATTTGAGGTGCTTCACGGGAGTGGGCGGAGCTAAAGAGCTATTTTGGCATGTGTTGCTTTTTTGACTCTCTGATTGGTGTAATTTTCTGTACAGCATCATGGGTAATGTAGTTTTTCACCAAGAATTCTACTGTTAAACACAATTATTTTAAACATAAGTGGGCTGAAGACTTTAGCAGAAGCAAATACCATGTATTAACAACATTTTAGATCACAGTTGGTCTGTCTTTAAAAGTTTATAAGTTAACCTTAAAAATAAATTTTCCTATGGAGAGTTTTTTCTTCCAGAATACGACTTGTGCTCTATTACATGAGTCTGTGGAATATTTGATTCTGATAAGCCAATCGGAGCATTCTGTGGTCAAATATTTTTGCATAATGACCATTGTTAGATGTCTCTCAGATGGCTCACTTTCTTTTTGCATACTAAAAAAAAATCAACTCAGTATTTGTTCATATTTATTAATTTATTTGGTTTGTAATTGTGTTATTGTAAATGAGTTAAAATAGTCAACTTTATCTAAAAAAAACTGCACAAATGCCCGTACAAAGTCACATTTATTTTATAGCGCATATATAATGCAGATTGTTTCAAAGCAGCTTCATATTAATAAACAGAAAATAAATGTTGCAAAGTTCATCAATTATGAAACAAGTTCAGTTTAAGGCATACTGCAAAACATTTTCTTACTCAGTATTTTTGTCTTGTTTTCAAATATCTGAAAATTCTTAATTCAAGATACATTTACTTGAGAAGCAGCATTTACTGAAAAATTGATCAAAGTAAAGAAGAAAAAAATTTCAATGAGGTATGAAAAATAATCTTTGTTTTCCCTTTGAATTAAATTTATTTTTCGAGCCCCACTGACAGATATTTTTTCTTGTTTTAAGCAGAAACTCAATTTTGATGATTTTGATGAACACATCTTAAGTCATTTTAAGTCATCTTAAGTCATTCAACTTAAAAGTCATTTTGCTTCTCAAGTAAATGTATATTGATTTAAGAATTTTTAGATATTGTTAATAGAAATCAAGACAAATACTAATCAAGAAAAACATGTTTTTTGCAGTTGTGTCAGTATTCAGCTCAAGTCAGTTCAATGTTGATTCAATTCAGTTTATTAAAAGTGTCAATGTTGCAAAGTTAGTGTCATTATCCAGCACAATTCAGTTCAGTATTTTAAACAGTCAGGGTGACCAAATTATCTCATACATATTCTTTATCATGCAGATTATAAAAATGTATATATTTCAACACTTATAAATGTCATGAAACCATGAGTTGTTAATTACTTGATGAAAGTTAAATTGTTACCTTTTTTTCTTTAAAAGCTGTTCACACTGAAAAACATTCAAACTTTTATTGGAGTGTTTAAATTTGAGAAAATTGGCTATATGTATGAATATACAGCAAATTTGGCATAATGTGGAAAAAATATCTTTTCCATGGCTAAAAAGTTTTTGTATTTCAGCAGACATCTGAAATTGGTTATATGACACTAGCAGAAAAGCAGATTTTAATGGATTATGTTGAATCAATGTCAGGAGAGCAAGTAGTGACACCAGTTTGGAGGTTGGAAGTCTATAACGGAATCAGATATTGCCATGAGAAACGGACTGAGAAGAGATGGAGCTGCAAGCCGATATGCAGACATGGTTTTATCTGCGCCTGAAGCACTTAATCAGAAAATCCATCAGACGATGTGGTGGCCTCTTGTTCATAAATAACACACTGATCTGAAATTGAATGTCCTGTTTTTTTATCTGCTAAAATGAGGGAGGAAGGAAGGATATTTAAACATATTTGATGCACAGCTTGTTCTGCTTGGGAAAATTTGAGATTGTAAAGGTTCTGACTGTATTATTATTCAGTAATCCAGCATTGTTGAGCATTAAAGTTATAAAAAGTGCAGCATTTCTGGAATATTAGGACAAAATCATAAGGTAGACATGATGAAAGATCCAGATATTGAAAATACTGTGTCAGAAAAAGCCCCATTGTTGAATCTGATTCTAACATTTGAAATATTTAATGAGCATAGATTGTATGCTGTATTCTTGTAGTGGGTATAATTGAGTTATTTGACATTATTTGCTGTGTTATGCTTATTCAACTCAGTATTTGTTAATATGCATTAATTTATTTGGTTTGTAGTTGTGTTATTGTAAATGAGCTAAAATACAATCAACTTTATCTCAAAAAAACTGCACAAATGTCCGTCCAAAATCACATTATTTTTATAGCGCATATACAATGCAGATTGTTTCAAAGCAGCTTCATTTTAATAAACAGAAAAATTAATGTTGCAAAGTTCATCAATTATGAATTCAGAAAAGAAATCTTTAATTACCCCATTTTCCTTATTTTCTGTAAATTAAACTCTTTTCTGCATTAAAATCTGATATCAGTCAAAAAAAAACAAAAAACTATTCATCAATAAATATATGCATAGGATTGTAGCCGTAGATGATGCATAGGAGGTGTGCTGGATGTAAAGATAGGGATGTGCATATTCCAAACCCTGAATTCTGATTGGCTGCTCTGTGTGACAGGCAGCGCTGAGCACGCCCCCATGCTGCGCCTGGTGATGTTGCATGTGCCCAAGTGCAGGCAGGCAGTTTTGAAAGCAGTTCCTGATAGAGGCTACTGCTCCGATTCTACACTGGCAGAGAACGAGAGAGGGAGTGAGCGAGGGAGAGGGGAGAGCGAGAGAGAGACAGAGGGAGAGGGAGAGAGAGAGATTTCTCCCCGTGCGCCGGGTCCACATTTGCACGATGGCATCAGATCCAGGGCTGCTGCCCCTCTTAGTGTGGACTATATCAATGCAGGTCCTGGGCTCCAGAGGAACGTCTAATAATGAAGGTAAGTGTGTGTGTGTGTGTGTGTCATACAGATGGGGATTTATGCTGTCTTGCTCTCAAATGTCAGGGTGATGGGGAGACCGGGGTTAGTTGTCACACAGGGAAGTTGTTACAACGTCTGTATCTCAGTCACTATAAGAATTAGAGTTTAAAGTTAATCTAATGTGTTTTATCAGTTTTTTATTCTGTCCTCCAAACTAAAATTCCAATATAATCATATTGTACTTTTCTGTTTTCTCTCCTACTTTATTGTTCTATATTTTCATTGCTCTATTGTAAAGCGTCCTTGAGTTGGTAGAAAGGCGCTATATAAAATTATATTAATGTTATTATTTAGTGCGATTTATGATTGCCGGAAAGGTAGTTTGATATTTTTGTATGTTACCTTTTTTAGTTTTGAATAATTTGATTTGTGTATCAGTTTGAATTCTGCGAAAAAAGCATATAATAGGCTGTTTAAAGGCAGTGACTTACTCCATAAATCGTGACAACATGCTCCACTATCACCAGAAGTCAGTGTGTTTTTTTTTTTTTTTTCCTTGCCAATAATGCCTTTTATGTAGGCAAAAAAATACTGACTTTCAAAAATAAACCTTATCTAAGAAAATATGCCTTGGAGATAAAAGTGTGACAACCCGGTCTCCCCTTGATGATACTTGGCCATTAAATACTTGCATCGGTACAAATGACAGGAAAACTTTAATTGAGTGTGACGTGCATGTGCGTGTGATAAAAATGATTTGGAAAGCGCACGTATATCACAAAGTAAGTGTGTGTGTTCGTGTGTGTGGGCTGATCGGTTACTGTGAAAGAGGGAACACACTGCCTGTTCGGATCTGTCAGTGTGATTGGACTGATCCTGCCACTTTTTCAGAGTTCTGCTGGGCTCATCGGTGCGATAACATCCACAATGAGAGCGTTTCTGATTCTTGTTAGGGTTTCTGATATAAATCTGCCATCATATCACTGACTACATGACTATATCATGCCGTAAATCCTATATTTTTGAGCATCAAATGGCCAGAAAGAGCACTGTTGGGGGATAAGGGTCTTTTCTCAGTGATGTAAATCAGATCATATCTAACATCAGATCATCACTAATGTGTTCGCTTACACACACGCTGTTGTCTCAAGTTAGCAGTATCATGTGCTCTGTCAGGCTGTGTGGTCATTCACTCTTATAACTCGTTCTTCAAAATTGACAAAATCATGCATTTGTGTAATTTGTCTAGATCAGAGGTTATCAACCTTTTCCAACTCATGGGCCCCCCATTAGACTTTTGATTCTTTGTTATTAACTTTCAGTAATTCGTTTTTATTATATTAACAAGCACAACCTTTTGCATCTTTTACATCTGAAATGATTTAATAACGGTTTTACCGGTTTTCCATCTGATGATGTCAGCACGCTGATCTCATGTTCGTAAAGTGCGCACATACCTTTTTGTACATTTGAATAGACACTGAAACATCCATTGTCAATGTACTGACAGCATCTTTATTTAATTTCTTTATATAATTACATTTACAAGTTTAATTAATCTCATGTATTATAAAATATATTAAAAAATAAAATATATGACAAATATAAATTCATTCTATGAATTCCATGAATTCTATTCTATTCTATTGATTTTCTTTACGTTTATAAAATAAAATATATTACAAATATATTATAAATTCATCCTATGAATTCCACAAATTCTATTCCATTCTATTCAGTTGTTATCTATTATTTTGATTGTCTTTACATATTTACTTATTAAATTAATCTAATTTATTCCAAAATGTAATGTAAAAATTAAAATATATTGCAAATATATTATAAATTCCTCCAATGAATTCTATTCTATTCTATTGATTTTCTTTACATGCATACATTTACATATGTTTTATAAGAAATGAGATTAATTTAAAATGGAAATGTATGCATGTAAAGAAAATCAGTAGAATAGGATGAATTTATAATATATTTTTGTAATATGTTTTTTATCTATAACATATTTTATAAGAAATGAGATTAATATGTAAATGTATGCATGTAAAGAAAATCAGTAGAATAGAATAGAATTCATAGGGTGAATTTATAATATATTTTTATTTATTGTATTTAATTCTAATCTATTCTATTGATTGTCTACATATTTACTTATTAAATTAATCTCATTTATTCTAAAATATAATGTTGAAAAAATTCATATTCTGTTGATTTTCTTTACATGTATACATTTACATATTTTTATAACAAATGTGATTAATACGTTATAAATAAAAATATATTGCAAATAAATTATAAATTCATCCTATTAATTCTATTCCATTCTATTCTATTCTGTTGTATTCTATTCCATTGATTTTCTATGAACCTCAAAGATTCTGATTCATAAACAGTTGCACATCTCTAAATTAGTTGTTATAAATAAAAATATATTGCAGATATATTATAAATTCATCCTATAAATTATATTCCATTCTATTCTGTTCTGTTCTATTCTATTGATTTTCTGTGAACCTCAAAGGTTCTGATTCATTAACAGTTGCACATCTCTAAATTAGTTATAAATAAAATATATTGCAAATATATTCATCCTATGAATTCTATTCCATTCTATTCTGTTAAATTCTATTCTACTGAATATCTATGAACCTCCAAGGTTCTGATTCATTAACAGTTGCACATCTCTAAATTAGTTATAAATAAAATATATTGCAAATATATTCATCCTATGAATTCTATTCCATTCTATTCTGTTAAATTCTATTCTACTGAATATCTATGAACCTCCAAGGTTCTGATTCATACACAGTTGCACATCTCTAAATTAGTTTTATTAATATATAAAGTGTCTTAGATGCTGTCAGTATTATGCATTAAGGAGATCTTGTTGACATCTTGTTGATATTTTTAAAGAAATGACTGTTTTAAATATCAGTCTACATACAGCCAGCATTATTGAAAACCCGAGCTGTAGAATATTGCATTCCTCAGTGGTCGATGTTTTATTGTCATATCATATTTGTTTACTATGTGGACAGGAAACAGTTGTGACCTCGTGACCTTATCCAGCCTCTGGATACGTGACTGTTTTCCCCTGTTTCCAGCCGTCGCGTGTTTTTCAGCTCAGAGAGAGGGTTTGCGTGTGGCGGAGACGGCAGCTTGACACGGATGTTCTGCTCAGACACACTAAGTGAACACACGGTTTGCGTGATATTTCTGCCTCTCCAGTCACTGTCACAAACCGTTCAATACAGCGTAAAGACCACTGAGGTGAGAGAGAGCAAGAGAAAAACATCTAGATGAGATTTGTGCTGCCAAACAAGGGCTAAAATACTGAACGGAGGAGCCGGGGCTAGTTGTCACACAGCGAAGTTGTCACAATGGCTTAATCTCAGAGGTTGTGAGACAAAAGTCTAATGCATAAATGTTTGTACCAATGCAGCATCATATTTTTGAACAAGTTGAATATGTTCCAAATATTTAATAGCTTTTTTTTTATAGTCAAGACTTTTGACTTTCAAAAATAAACCTTCCCTGAGAAATATTCACTGGAGTAAAAAGTGTGACAACTAGCCCCGGTCTTTCCTATGCAGTATATAAACAAATAAACCTTTCAATTTCACCTTTAATTTAACGGCAGACACTTTCAAAGACATCTCGGTAGAAATTTGCTCTGAACGAGTTGCGGTGACAAAAGAAAACAAGGCACCTATTTTGAGCTCTCAATTGACAAGACGCATGTTTGAAATTCAAAATAACTCTGTGTTCTTTAATGCTACACAGTTTCGGTGCATTACTGCTGATGCATTTGGTATTTTGTTGAATTGTTCCATTAACCTGCACAAAAGTCTTTTGAAAATCCCTGTTGAAAATTTTTTTTTGCCTGCCCCTTAAAGTACTGTAGCTTTTGTGAGAGTGCGATATTAAGCCGGAGTTTGTAGTGCATTGCATAAAACATCCAAGTGATTTTTCTCTGTAGTGATGATTGTGTTGTGCATATTCTTGTGTAAAAGATGAATCATGTTGCCAGAGATGCTAAAACTTAATGCGATTTTTGTCATGATTAAAAAGGCATTTGAAAATGTTGACATCAAGTGCACTAACAGAGAGAGTAAGAAGTGATTATGAAGTCAGAGAGAGCACAATAATAATTGTAAGAAAAATTGTACTTTGTTTTTATCATCAGACATGCAATCAGACGTACTGTACTGAAATGTAATGGATAATGGATAATTTTATAAACACATTAGTTTCTGCTCAGGAGCTTGAACCGATTTATTATCGGTATTTTATTTTATTTTATTTTATTTTATTTTATTTTATTTTATTTTGCTGAAAGACATTAACAGAGTGAGAGATACCCAATTAATTTCACACCCAAATTGGTTATGGCTAGAAGACAAGTGTAAGGACAAAACATTATTAAGAGACCCAAAAAAATAAAAAATAAATAAAAATTGAGTACCTTCTCATTTAGAGTTAGTTCTCCACTGTGTAATTTTCTAGATTGGCCCTTAATCCAGAACATCATTGGAATACTTATCAGTTGATCTGTGGGATTTATATTAGAAACTAAATCAATTTTATTCAGTTTTTTAAAGACCCTCTGCTTGGTGATAAATGAATGAAATCTTGTTTGAAGAGTGATTGGCACCTTTCTGATTAGAAAAGATTAGCATGAATGTTGTTTTGTGAGATATTAATGTTCTGCTCTGATGATTTTACAGCACACTCAAGGTTTGAACATGAACCTTTTATGGTTTCTGTAGCTGTGAGGGAACCCTCAAGGTCCGTATCTGAACTGCTTTAGTAAGAACCCTCTTCTAAAGGCATTGAAGATCTTTCAGAGTTCCTCATAGACAAGCTGCACTGGCTCTTACTCTTATAAAATTAAATTATTACTTCATTGATCCATGATGTAGTCATCTTAATGCTCTATAAAGTTTTTGGCAGTAGAAGTTCATATTTAAACTCTAATTCCTACTCTTTAATTCCATTTTTAAAGAAATTACCCGTATTTGGCCGTTAGTTTCATCAATATAATTGGATGGAACTGTCGCCAATCTTATGTGTATTTATGTCAAATCAACTTACATTATGTAGTTCAGATAACATAATATTTTGAGTTTCTGTTGATTAAAGCAATTGCCTTCATTGTATTAACTCAAATTTTTAATTTCAATGAACTCAAAATTTTAAGGAAACCAGGTAACTTACTTTAAGTTAAACCAACAATTCTTTTTTAGTGTACTACAGATTGTTTTTAATTAATTATAAACAGTCTATGTAATAAAAATGTGAGTTTTTAGGTTTGTAAGAAATGCAAAAAATGTTGATTATGTGCTTTTACAATAGTAAAAACAACTGTATAGCAGCGTTATTTTAATATTGAGATATTGTTATAGTTTTTATTAATATGAAGCGGTTTTTATTTTTATATTTTCTGTTTTCTTTTTAATTTTTGTTAAAGTTTTAGTATTTTTTTTTTTCATTTCAATTCATTTTTAATAGTTTTTTATGTATGTCTATGTACTTTTTACTAACTTTTATTTCAGTTTTAGGTTTAGCTATTTTAGTACATCAAGGTAAATTAAATTAAAACAAGAAAATTTGCCTTGGCAACTAACAAAACTACTGATTTTTCAATATTCAACAGAACATTGTTCTTTATTTTTTTAAACTTGTGCAGTACGCAATCAAGATTCTAGACACTTACGCTTCTGCATGTAGGTTACATCAAAGCTTCAATGGCTTTAAAAGTGGGAAGAAAAGTGACAGTTGAAGTGTGACAGTGGGAAAAAAATCCCAAAGCAAATCCTTATCTTCCCAGGGAGGAAACAATAATTCCCGAACAGGACTGTCAAATCCCTTTTCTCTCTTTATATCCATGCGGGAGGCTGAGGAAAGAGACGGCAGTCCTGCTCTGTAATTGGGGTCTCAGCATCACAGGGTTCATGCACAATTTCAGGTGGGTTACGCACAATTTCCCAGACTTGTCCTGCTGTTTTGAGGCCTTGTACCGCCTTCTTCCTGCAGGACGTGTTTGCTCTGATCTGTTTAGCACTATTTTACTGAGCGTCTCGTGTTGATAAAATGACAGGAATGCAGTGTGAGAAGCATTATGATTTCTTACATGTCCGTCCTCACTGTGGAGAAAAAGCAGAGCTGAAACCTGCATGTGGCTCTCTGTGTCTGGGGAATCTGATATTGATTGCGGTCCGTTTGTGACTTTGATAAGTGGAGATACGGCAATGGGTGAAAGGCACTAGGCTTTTCAAGGGAAGCTGTAGTGCAGTGCTTTAGCATCATAAGGTTGTGGGTTCAGTTCCCAGAGGAGAACAAGAGGGACTCTGAGATCCTATAGCTTTACACTGCATATACTCATCTTACTCGGTATTTCAAGCTTTGGTTGCTATCCGCTAAAATATATACACTACCATTCAAAACTCTGGGGTCAGTCAGTTTCTTTATTAATTATTATTCAGCAGAGATGCATTAAATAGATCAAAAGAAAGTGACAGTAAAGACATTTATAATGTTACAAAAGATTTCTATTTCAAATAAATGCTGTTCATTTGAACTTTCGATTGAGCAAATAATCCTGGAAACAAATCCAGCAGGGTTTCCACAAAAATAATAAGCAGCACAACTGTTTTTAACATTGATAATAATCAGAAATGTTTCTTGAGCAGCAAATCAGCATATTAGACTGATTTCTGAAGGATCATGTGACACTGAAGACTGGAGTAATGATGCTGAAAATTCAGCTTTGCATCACAAAAATAAATTACATTTTAAAATATTGTAAAGTAGAAAACTGTTATTTTAAATTGTAATAATATTTTAAAATTAAAATAATTGATTTTTAATTAAACATTTTAAAATAAAATGATTAAAAAATCATACTGATTTCATCTTTCTCAACTCATTGGCAAAAGATTTGATTTTTACTTTTTTTTTTCCTTCATCAGAATGGTACGAAACTTGGTAAAGTTTTTATGTGGAAAAAAAAAAAAAAAATCATGAACATGATTTGAAAAGGTTAAATGGTCCTGAAAAAATCAATGGGAGATGAATTTCATCTAGTGAAAACTTTTGGTACTGCAGCCAAACAAAATCTTACTAAAAGCTAATTTTTTGAGATACCAACGTCAAATTTGGAACACAACTTGTTTAGATTTATGGCTTTGTTTTTCTTGTAGTTTTAGAGTAAAACATGTTTTTGAAAATATATATTTCATATAAAAATTGAAAATAAAATGTTCATAACAATAAACATAAAACTCTGTAACTTTTTTAAAGTTAACTTTTTAAAACTTTTTTCACTTCAGCAATAATTTGCCAAGTGTCGTCTTTGAAAAGAGACCAAAATGAAGTCTGTGCTCAAAAGCATTCCAAATTTATGAAATTTCATTTTCAGGTCTATGCTCAAAAAGTGAATAAATGGATTATAACTACAGTGTAAATAAAATTTAGTACCATAAAATCCCCTAAAAATACAAAATATTAAATAAAAAACATTATCGAACTAAAATATAGTAAATCGTGAAGAGCATCAGAAGGTTTAGAGAGAAAAAAAATTATGATGTCTAATCATGTTAAAGCTTACAGTTGAGCAATAAAAACAAAGTTAGTTAAGCATTCGCAATTGTATACTTACATATATATGATTATATATTTACTCAAAGTTCACAGAATCGTTCCAGGATCCTGTTTTGCTGAAATGTTTGTCGAAGCTACAATGTTGCCCGTGTGCCATCAAACGATCTTGATCAGACAACTCTGTTGACTGTCTGGGTTCGCAGAGGATATCGAAATCAATACAGGCAGTTTGGTGCTCGTGTTTAGTGGCAGATAGGGCTGTCGAGGCGACTCACTTGGGTTTGGAACGGAGACTCGATTCACAGAAATAAGATATGTTATTTGGTCTTGCTAAATGCATTCTGCATTTCTGTTCCCGACCCTATAATGAAATGATGTGTCAGTCCACGCAATTTGTTCTAGTACCATCCTGAACGAGACGAACAGACACTGTGAAAAAAGAGCCACTTGATGCTGTTTTTCAGGATGGAGGGAGATAGAGAGAGGGAGAGCACAAGAACGAAAGGAGATAGATGGCGTTCGGGCATAGTGGAAAATGGAGTGGCCCACAGCAGACATAAACGAATGCCTGTGTTGAACTTTATGGCAGTGCTTGTGCCGTGACAATCTACTGCTCCAGCCAGAGGGCCCGTTTCTGTCACGCTGACCAGATGCACCTCAGCATCCCTGTGTGATGGAGAGCAGAGCAGAAAGCCCAAACTCCTCTGTGTGCTTGTGCCGCAGGAGCCCTCAAACAGCTATTCTTCAGCCTGCAGAGACGCTTCCTCAAACTAGAGATCAGGTGAAGGAACTAATCTGGTTTGAAATAATTGGATTAGGTTTAGTCCAATAAATATTTTTAAACCGACAGTCACCATTAATTGTGCCAGACCAGGATTAAGCTTTATCTAAACAGACACATTTTAAAGTTTGGTTTTTGTCAGAATTATGTAGACTCTCAATGAATTCATGCTTTTTGCGAAATTAAGAATGCATTTTATACATACAATGACATAAAATAAAAGTATAAATACAGTAATGTATAGATTGTATTTATATTTATGTTTTTATAATTATTGTATTATATTAATTGTATGAAATTCATTCTTGTTTTTAAATTAATAAAAATAATAATTATTATTATTTTTTTGCTGTGAGAAATGTCAAAGTGGTGTAATGCTCATGAAAAAAATAGTCTGAAAAGGATGAAATTCTTGAAAAAAGTAGAGAAGCAGTTATGGTTAGTTTTATGTTTTATTATCATTATAATATTTATAAATGTTAAATATATATATATATATATATATATATGTATGTATATACACACTGTAAAAAATTATTTTCATGATTTATCACATTTTTTCTTTTGTCAAATCAACTTAGATAATTAACGTGGTTCAGATAACATAATATTTTGAGTTTCTGTTGATTAAACCAATCGCCTTCGTTGTATTAACTCAAATTTTTAAGGCAACCAGGTAACTTACTTTTTTAAGTTAAACCAACAATAATTTTTTACAGTGATATATATATATATATATATACAGACATATACATATATAAACAAAGTATAATTCTGGCTTTTTTTTCTCGCAATTGCGAGATATGAACTTGCAATTCTGACTTCTTTTCTCAGAATTGTGAGATATAAACTCGCAATTGTGAGATATAAACTTGCAATAGTGAGTTATAAACTTGCAATAGTGAGTTATAAAGTCCAATTCTGAGGAAAAAAAAGACTGACTTTTTTTCTCAGAATTGCAAGTTTATATCTCAGAATTCTGACTTTATAACTTTATAACGTGTTAGTCGCAATTACAGCTTTTTTCTTTTTTATTCAGTGGTGGAAACAAGCTTCCATATGGAAAACATCATGAAATGATTTATGTGGTTGAAAACTACAGAGAATAATCTGTTACTTTTTAACTTGTTTGCTACACCACTTTACATTTTTGAAGTCCTTAATTCAAAAAGTGTTTCATAACTATATGAAATCAGCATAAATGCAATTATTTAACATCTAAGACCTCATTTCTAAAAAAACATTTGTCTTTTTTCATTTGAGTTTAAATACAGATTTATTGCAACATCAAGTCATATTTAGTCTTTTTGGGGGGCTCTTCAAGTGCTTTCTGATGTCTGAGATTGAATTGGGGAATATTTTGAGTCTAGAAGATTCTTCTGTGTTCCAGCTCGCTCTGCGTCACAACGCAAAACAATGTGATACAGCGCTCTTGAAACTCTGTCTGATGCTCAGTGATGGATTTCTCCCTCTCTTTTCATGGTGGAAATGTATTTTAAACCTCATAATCTGCACATAAATCAAAGGTTTAACCTAATTCAGTGATGGGGTGAACGTGGTGGAAGTCTACAGTGAGATCTCCACAACCAACACTCTCACAGCAATATTGATGCTTCACGCTCGCACATTCATCACATTAAAAGGTGACGAATAAACTCATCATTTAAAGCGAGCGCAGATGCTATAGAAGGTAGAAAAATTAATAAAGATTATTTGAAAGAGAGAAGAGCAGCTCATTCTGAGGAAAAAGATTTATTTAATATCTCTTTCACCCCGTTGCATCAGCGTACAACAAGTTTTTTAGGTTGCGGCCCAGATTATTGGAGAAAATATCTAGCTTGCGCACTAAAGGTTTAATAGAGGTGTGAGCGAGGCTTGGTATTTCTCATATACGTTAAATAATTACCAGCAAAAACTTGTTTACTTAAACAACACACTTTCCCGAGGCTTTTAAATCTGTGGAAAATCAAGTTATAGTTTGGTGATGAAAGAAATAATCTCTTTTTCCAAGCATTGAGTTTTGACATTGTTTATTTTTAGACTTTTTATTGAGAAACGTAATAGTGCCGGCGCCATAGTGTCATATCAGCGGCAACGTGGCTTTGAAATGCATTGCCCATTTTCAGTCGAGCGTGCCTTGTCATTTCACGGGGTACGGCTGAAATTGTCACACGCACACGCGCCTGTTCTATCAGCGAGCAATCGTTTAGTATCTACTCTATTGTACTGGACTTATTTCCATTAAATGCTATCAGAGTGTATAGATTCACCTCAGTGCTTCCATTGAATGGCAGCCCAACACTAAAGTCTTTTATATGGATTAAAATATGTCTATCTATGACTGTCAAAAAAGACTTATCGTTGTTCATCTGAGAAAGACTTGTGTTGCGACTTATCCTGACTGCTATATGAGAAATCATGCATTGCTGTAAGGGATTTACTGATTTAGTCAAATGATTTTGTCTGACATGCTGAATGCGAACACAAATCGGGCTTATGTTTGTCAAGCCTAGGAAACTCTGAAGAAATTAAATAATGTGAATTTATAAGCAATGTAGATTTCGGTTCCCTACACAGGCCTCCCAGAGAGCATAAAGATGATCTTTCTGTGACTTTGAGGTGTATCTTTTAGAAACAGACCGACAAAGAGCTTAGTGGGCAGGAATCAGTTCAGAATCAGAAGAGTGTAAAGGCCTGATCAATGGAAGCTTGTTTCCGCCACTAAATAAAAAAATAAAAAAGGTAATTGTGACTTTTTATCTCACAATTTTTTACTCGCAATTGCGAGATTTAAACTTGTAATTGCGAGTTATAAAGTCAGAACTGCGAGATATAAACTCGTAATTATGACTTTTTTCTCAGAATTGTGTTTATATCTCGCAATTCTGACTTTATGACATGCAATTGTGTTATAAAGTCAGAATTGTGAGATATAAACTCTAATTCAAAAAAAAAAAACCTTTTTTACCTCACAATTGGACATTATAACATGCAATTGCATCTGACAATTCTGAGAAATAAAGTCAGAATTGTGAAATTTAAATTTGCAGTTGCGAGTTATAAAATCAGAATTGCCAGATATAAACTCTGCAATTTTGACTTTATATCTCGCAATTCTGACATTATAACTTCCAATTCTGACTTTATATCACGCAATTCTGACTATAGAACTTGCAATTGTGACTTTATATCTTGCAATTCTGAGAAAAAAAGTCAGAATTGTGAGATAAAAAGTCGCAATTACCTTTTTTATTTTTATTTCATGGCGGAAAAAAGCTTCCATACTGTTCACACCAAGGATGATAACAATAACGACAACGATGTAGTTGTAAAAATCATTCAAAAGAATATCAGAGTCCACACCATAACTGTAACATTAATGGCACAGAGAAACGATATCATTGAAATCACTTTCAGAATGATTTTTTTTCCAGCTGATGAATGATTAAAAACATTAACAGCCAGTCAGAATCCATTCTGCTTTAAAGTGGCAGATGACAACTTAGAATAAACAGACGCACTTAGAATAAACAGAACAATAGTTTCTGCTGGTGTGGATGCTAATGTTATCGTTATAGTTATCTTTATAGTTATCATTCTTGGTCAAACGGGCCTTAAGACAGAGATGAATTCACTTTAATTCATCTGTAAAGTCAAGATGGTGCTTTCTAATAAGAATGTGCTTGTTTAGCATTACATGGATATGTAAGAATGTAAATATACAGTCTGTTTTTGTGTTCAGTTGACACTGTTTTGGCAGTCAAGCATATTTATTTCTGTATTATAGAAATATGATTTATTACATGTACACTTTTTTGTCATTCAGATTAAAATCATTCCGACTGACTGTTTCGGTGGACTGTTTACATGAGATGTTATCTAATCTGATTTGGTGTTTACATGTGCCGGCGCTTTCAATCAGAATGACTTTGTGACATGCGCACATTAGCTTATATCCTGTTTGCCACCTTGTATTCCCTTCAACATGGAGCTCCATTATTTCTTATGTGTGCTATTTTTATGTAAAGTGTTGCTCTTAATCAAGCAGCAACAGCATGAATTTGTAGCTTATTACTGCTGGAAGGTATGAGGAGAAGACGGGCACAAGAAACTGACCTTTTTGGTGGCTGTGCATTTTGGAGCATCTCAATACTACCCCTCCCTCCTCCGAAAAGCAGAAGCGTGTGGATGAAGGTCCGTAGTAATGATACACTGAGTTCCTTCAGTGTATTTAATAAATGTGGTGTTTCAGTTTTACTCCAGTTTGATTTTGCTGCCGCAACCTGTTTGCCCCTGGCCTCTTGACGTGATGACGTAGATGCAATCGGTTTAACTCGTTTACATGGCAGAACTTTTATTTTGTTCGGTTTATAGAAAGGTTTATACCACCTCTCTCAAACCGATTACAATTTAATTCGGTTTGGGCATTTTTATTCTGATTGAGGTGTTTATATGGAGCATTTTCATTCGGATTGGACTTTTAAACCGATTACAATGCTCTATGTAAACGCATCTAATGTTGGTTTGAACTAGTCGTGTTCTGATGTTATTCAAAGTGAAACTAGTCCATAATCCACTGCATTTAACTTTGATAAATTAATATTTCTGTGAAATGTAATATTTAGATGGGGGGGGAATGTAGGATAGGACTTGATTTTGTGTATTTGGAATTGATTGGATTGTGGAAATTTGCCACTGCATACTAGAATCTAGAAACAGCGTATACTAGTTAAGCTTGTTTAGTTGGTGACCAGCTTTGCAACAAGTAAGTTTTTGTTTTTCTTTTTTTTTTCCTTTCTTTTTTTCACTGGTCTGATTGTTTAACTTTAATACTTGGGAATGCTGTTAGATACCTGAAAAACAATTTTTTCTTTTTTTTTTTCTTTCTTAAAGTGATGTTTATTTCATGGAGAAACACATAAAGGATAAATGAAATATTTTATTTTATTTTATTTTATTTATTTTATTTTATTTTTTTATTTTAATAGATACCTGAAAAACTAAAACCTATAATTACTTTTTATGTGTTCTATAATGTTTATTTGTTTTATTTCTTAATGCAATGTTTAAGTTATTAAAAAAAATTATTAAAGGATACATTTTATTTTTTTATTTTATGACCTGACACTCTTTATAAGTATATTTCATGTATACTTTAAAGTGTTCCTCAATTAACATAGCTTATTTAATTGAAATAATGTTACTTTCTAAATAAAGGAGCGTGTTCAATATTCTATCAGTTTTTTCTGAGGTATTAAAATTTGCGTTGTTGTAAAACTTCATTGGTAATATTATAGACTTCTGAAATTGTTGTATCATGATAAACTATTACTAGTTGTGTGGTTCAAAAAAATGTAGGGCTTGACTTGATTTTATCCATCGTGAATTGAGTGGATTGTGAAAAGTGGGCATTACATAATAGAACTGATTAGATTTTTTCACGAATTGTACATTGAGACTGTCAAAGGTCTGAACCATTTAAATCCTTTTGAGAACTAGTGAACATTTATTTCCCACTCATTACTGCTAAAGTGATACTGGATGTTCCACATAGTAGTTTTGCTGTACTTTCCCTCATCCAAAAATAGCTTTGCAGGTCTTTTCGCTGCTCCAGCAAACAAGTGAGCAAACACTCCCCGAGGACCGTCCGGCTTTGACGCCGCGTGGCCGTTTGTGCCCACTGTGTCCTCCAGGGACAGACGGAGGCTTGTGTTCATGTATCTTCAGGTCTTCGCTCACCTCAGACTGAGGAGAACATGAAGCGCTGGCGTAAACCGATCCGTCAGACAGACAGTCTACCGAAATAATTGAAGTGTGAGCCGTGGAGGAGAACAGACAGACGTGTGTGGTACAGAAGGGGGAATTTATCTCTGTTTCTGAATGCCATCAACAATTCATTACAGTTCACTGAAGTCATCCTCAACTAAAAGCAGTCGGATATATTCGACGCTGGCAAATAGTGGTGATCTAATGACCGTTTCGTACAAGCGTGATGTGTTTTCAGCAGAGGGCCTCTCCAAGGATAGATCATGAAATGAGTCCTCAAGGATTTCTCCGCTTCAGATGATAAGATGATAAACAGAATGTTGTTTTAAACGCGAGCGTCGTGTCGCTCGCAGACTCCCCGCAGCAGCTCTCTGTCGAGCGTGAGGGTGTTTAGACGTCCTGCCTTTGTTGTTTTCCTTGTGAAGTGTTGAAAGGATGTGTCACTTCAAACAGAGAGAGATGGCCGGTTTTCCGCCTGAAAAACAAAAGCACTGGCACATAGTCGCTGTGTGAAATCCGAAGTCAACTTAATTATAATGGAAAAACAATATTTGTCAGATGAGCTTCCTGGTTAGGAGTCCTAACGTGAAATTTGCCTTAATCAGTTGCAGCATGCTGAGAGGATTAGATAACTAGGCAGCTGAAAACAGCCCAGACTAGTTAAGCTTGCTGGTAACCAGTCAGGTTTATTTCTCCAGTTTCGGAATGTTTACTTAAAATACTTGATAATGCTGTTAGATATCTGACAAACTCGGTTTACATTTTTATCTTATTATATTTATTCTGTTTATAATTTTTTGGTTCTATTTCCTACAGCAAGGTTTTATTAATTGAGAAATGTTTTGTTTTATTTTATTTTATGATTTTGTTTTGTTTCATTTTATTTGATTTGATTTGGATTTTGTTTTGTTTTATGATTTGGTTTTGTTTTATTTTATTTATTTATTTGTTTTGTTTCATTTTATTTTTTGTTTCATTTTTTTATTTTTTATTTTTTTTTTATTTTATGTTTTGTTTTATTTTATATTTGGTTTTGTTTTATTTTATTTTATGATTTTATTTTATTTTGTTTTATTTTATGATTTGTTTTATTTTATTTTGTTGTTTTATGATTTGGTTTTGTTTTGTTTTATTATTTTATTTTGTTTTAATTTATTTTATTTATTTATTTATTTTTTTCTTTTTGTTTTGTTTTCTTTTGTTTTTTTATTTGGTTTTGTTTTATATTTTGTTTGGTTTAATTTTATTTTATGATTTGTTTTATTTTATTTTATGTTTTGTTGTTTTATGATTTGGTTTCGTTTTGTATTATTATTTTATTTTATTTTATTAGTTTATTTTGTTTTAATTTATTTAATTTATTTTGTTTGTTTTTTTCTTTTTGTTTTGTTTTGTTTTATTTGGTTTTGTTTTTATTTGGTTTTGTTTTATGTTTTATTTTTTTTATTTTGTTTTGTTTTGTTTTATTATTTGGTTTTGTTTTATTTTGTTTCATTTCATTTTGATTTTATTTTTTTTTTTTTTTTAGATTCTTGATTTATGTTATTATCTGTGTTCTATTTTGAGAAACATTAACATGCTGTTTAATTGTTTTGTTTTGTTTTATCATTGGCATGTAAATGTTTCTCAATTAATTAAACATTTATTTTGTAATTTAATGTACATAATCAAATTTCTAAATGAAAAAGTGTATTCAATATTCAGTATTAGCTTTTGCTGTGGCACCAAAGTTTGTATTGAGAATAGTGAAATTTCACTGGTATTAGTAGTATAGACTTTTTCATATCATGACAAACAGTTACTAGTTCGGTTCGGCTTTGTCACACCCAGGGCCGTCCTTACGGCGCATTCACATGGGGCGTCGCCATTAACGCTTCTCATTTACTTTGAATGGGTGACGTCATGTGTTGCCGAACCGTTGCATCGCTTCCCTAGCGTTGCTCACAGCAGAAGTTGAAAAATTTTCAACTTTTCAAGCACCAATGCAGGCTCAGGCAATCAGATCGCCTTACTTAAATACCCAAGCACAGACGCTAGGCAACTGCGTTCATGCAACACCAAAAAGTAATGTGATTGGCTGTTGTCACTATGACGGTCACATCAGCACCAAGCTTCAGACACGCCCTCTGTCAAGAGCTGACGGCGACGGCCCATGTGAATGCAGCGTTAGGGTGGCGCAACTGGTGCCCGGAAGGCCCCACCCCCCCAATGTGATCATGAACAGACCCGACCGATGCTTGAACAGCTCTGGTCACACCTGTAAACAACTGAACTTTGTGTGTCTATAGAACAGAATTAAGTGCTCAAAAGGAGTGACCACCTTATTTAACTGCAGTACATGGCCAATTAGTAAGGAAGAAATAATGATATTTTCCAGGAAGGTAAAAAACATTGTTTTTGAGTTGTTTGCTGTTATGTCTGTGTGTGTTCCTTTTATAGAGTAGAAGAGCAAAGGAGGAGCAAAAGTGATAGATCAGTGATTTGACTGATCAGAATGGAATCGGTCAGCTGTTGAATTACAGCCATGTGGATGTCTTGCCTATCAAAATTCATCTTAAAAACTACATCAGTACTTTGAAAAACTGCATCTGTTGATGTTGCTCCATCTGGAATAGGCACAGAAGGTACAGATAGCTGGTTTAAAATTAAATTTAGAAGAATTTTGCTCATCCTATTAAGATACATTGGGCTCTTAGCATTGTAGTTGCATTAAAGAAAAAGAAAAGATATTTAATAGATACTTTTGAATAAAATTGTAAGTATGATCACTTGGTAAAGTAAAGCATAACACAAAAGATTAATTAAACACCTTGTTTTGAGCATTTGAAAATGTGCATTGGATAATTAAAATTCAAAACAAAACAAACAAACACAGATTATATATATTTAATTCTCTTGTTTATTCCTCCCCCGTTTACATTATTCACACGTCTATTCATTAAAAATACATTCCGTAATGATAAACATTATGTTCCTATTCCCATCAGGATGGCATACATATTCTTGTCTCATTAGGAAAAGCTTTACATTTTTAGCCCAGAATGCACTGTGCTTAATCGCTCTGCTGGTACATTTTCTGCACTCACTGAGATTTTATTTTATTTTATTTTTAAATTTCATTTAATTTAAATTTAAAATAAAATAAAATTAAAAATAAAATATATTTTATTTTATTTTTCAGGATTTTGCTGTGACACCCAAATTTGTATTGAGAAATTTTCTATAGATAGTATAGAATGCATTGTGCTTAAGACATTTTCTGCACTTTCTTAGACCAATGCTTCACCTGTGCTGTTTTAGACACTGTAATTTCTCCGTCAGTGACCCAGTGTTCAGGTCAGAGCAGCCCTCCATCAATCCTCAGGTCTGATAGACGCTTCAGCCTGAAAAGCCAGAAGAACCGAACGTGGAGAACAGATTTCAGGGTGTAAAAGGAAAAGATGGAAAAGTTAACCACTGCCCGCGGGACGTCTCAGTTTGTGAATGAGCGCAACTGTAAATTTATTTCAGAGCAGGTCGGTGACTTTTCTGTTTTTGATGGATAGACACTTTAAAAGTACATTTTCTGAGGGGGCAAAAGATTAAAAATTGTTTTAAAAAGTGTACACCTAATTCCCTGGAGAGATGCTTTTGTTGAGGAAAGGCATTCGTCACCGCTGACAGGCATTTCCATGTGTAATTGTGACATGGGCTCTGAAATTGGCTGTAAGAGCCCCTAAATGGCTAGACATTGGTATTTAGTATTACTTTGAAACTATATACAGGGGCAATATCTTTTGGCATAACTATCAGATGATATTTCATGTTTTTATAAAGCCTAAGAAGTTTGGGGTTGGTAAGATCTTTGTATGTTTTTGAAAGATGTCTCTTCTGCTCATCAAGGCTACATTTATTCGATAAAAATGCAGTAAAACAATAATATTGTAAAATAAAATTATAATTTGAAATAGCTGTTTTTTATTTGAATGCATTTTTAAATGTAATTAGTTTCTGTGATGTTATAGCTGAATTTTCAGCATCATTACTCCAGTCTTCAGTGTCACATGATCCTCAGAAATCATCCTAATATGATGATTTGCTGTTCAAGAAACATTTCTTATTATTATCAATGTTGAAAACAGTTGTGCGGCTTCATATTTTTGTGGAAACCATTTTTTTTCCACCCAGGATTTATTTAAAACAGAATTTTTGTGACACTATAAACAGTAATGTATGTTTGTTTGTTTGTTTATATTTATTTATATTTTTTTCTAAATTTATATTTCATTTACTTCATTTTGGATATATCCAAAAGTTTGTAAATGTAAAAGATTCTTGACAATATCAGGATAAACTCGTATCATTCTTGGCATGAATGCAATAAAGTAACTGGCAGTTATCTTTGAAGACCAGCAATAATGATGTTCTCTTTTGATAACATAATAATTGGTAATATATACACGTCACAGTCAGAACAGATTTCTTTTTTGAAGAGTAATTATTAGTTTTACTGATTGAATACAAATAAGGTTAGACAAACCATTTAGAACAATGTTTAGAGATGGTTTAAAAAAGTGTTTTTTTATATATATATATATATATATACATACACACACACACACACACACAAACATACATATATATATATATATATATACACATATATATGTGTGTGTGTATATATATTTAACTTGCTAATTTGCTAAAATGAATCAGACTTCTCAACTTTGAGGAGACTGATTATTATGTTAGGTTTCTTAGCTATAATGCTATAAAGCTGCATGTACACAATGCAGTGTGAAAATTGTCATGCTACACTGCTACACACACACCCTTGGTTTTAAGTCTGTGACAAATAGCCTCAGAATTTAGTTAACTTGCACAGTGTCATTGCCAGTGCTCTTCTATTGTATGAAACATGTTGACATACAGATGCTAGCGCTTTTGTCCTGTAGTGTGCACTTGGCATCACTATTTTGAAAGCAGCTGTGCTACTGTCACACTACGGATAAATGTTAAGCTAGTAGCAGCGCTGCCGCTACTTTTAGTTGGTTACCCCTCAACACTGGATCGTAGGAAGGAGCCAAAGAGCAAGAAGGAAAGAAACAGCGAAAGAGAGAGAGAGAGAGATAGAGGCCATCTGTTCCTACTTTCTGACCCAGTGCTCTCATCAAAAACAGCCTTTCCAAATTAGAAGTCCAATCACTGAGTGCACTAATACCGCTGATTACAACACGTGCTCCCTGCGAGTGAGGGACAGAGAAAGAGAGAGATCAGAGAGAGCTGAAAAAGTTCTCTAAGTAGAAAATTAACCAAAGTGATGACATTTAAAAGAAGTGGGGAAAAAAAAAAAAAATTGCACAGACAACCTGTTAATGAATAGGAATGAGAGAGGCTCCCTGGAGTACATGTAAAATACAAGAAGAAGAAGAGCTCATCTGGGGCCTGATGTACATTGGTGGTTCATTAGTTAGTACGGCCAGTTCACATTAATGCATTTAATTCCTTTTTAAGGACAGAAATCTAAATAAATGACCTTTGTTTAAAGGGGTCCTTGATTATGATTTCACTTTTTTAACTTTAGTTAGTGTGTAATGTTGCTGTTCGAGCATAAACAACATCTGCAAAGTTACGACGCTCAAAAGTTCAATGCAAAGGGAGATATTTTCTTTACAGCAACAAATGGCTGATAGGGACTACAGTGACCTTCTTCCTAGGTTGGTGACATCACAAACCCTAAAATTTACATAAACCCTGCCCCCGGGATGTTGGGCTGCTTTAGAGAAGAGGAAGAGTTGTTGTGGTAGGTAACGGCAAGCTTAATTTGTTGTTTTGTGGTACCTATGGGACGGCGAAGCCGGTTTGTGTTATCTGTTAGCACGGTACCCGACACACGTCCATGTGGCAGCTGGCATTTTTTCAAATTGAAGGTGACTCCTTGTTTACCCATTTCCAACTAGTTGGGTGCACTGAATGTAAAGCAGGACTCAGGGTCTCTGGGCTTATGGGGGGTAAAACTGGGTCAGGTAAACGTCTCACACTGACTCCTCCTCGCGCACAGATGGGCACATCTGTCACAGCTTCCCGCGTCAAGTGTCACGCCGGCAGCTCAGGGCTAGCCGCGCAGCACCTCTCATGTTTCCCAGATGGATGGGAGCAGGAAGATACAGTTTACCGTGTTTATCTGTGAAAGAAATCAAGCATGGTATGGCCCTCGGATACAGTCATGGAGAAAAAAAAATGCTTGTTCCATGGTGACCTTGATTCGTACCGAAAACAGGCTAGGTGTCTGGTCATCAATAAAGCCGTGGGGACGGCCCACTGCATATGTCAATGCTACGGCTCTACATGCTTCATCATGCTATGTTTGTGCCTCTGTATAAACTACAGAACAAGAAATGATTGTCTTAATCGGTACTTCTGTCTTGTTTTTCAGTAAAAATATCTAAAAATTAATGCTGTCAAATCGATTAATCTGAATCTAATCTAAATATACACATACATACATACATACATACATAAACACATGTTGTGTGTGTGTGTATATATATATATATATATATATATATATATACAGTCAAACCAAAAATTTTTGATATATTTTTACTAGTGGGTGCAGGGCATTGTAATTCATTTATGTAAGTGAGGATAGCAAAATAAAGTAAACTGTGACATATTATACCCAAAAATTCTTCATACAGTGGACTACTAGTAAAATTGATAAAAATTTGGAACCAAAAATTATTCAGACACTTTGACCTGACCATGTTTTGGTTAAGTGTTATCTGACATAATTAAGATTAATTTTTTCTGACACAGTTTAACTCTGAGATCTTGTCATATTTTATTACCAACTATAGTGAATAAACTGTATTAATGAATGAAATGTTCAAGGTGTCTAAATACATTTTGGTTTGACTGTATGTATATATATATATATATATATATATATATATATATACACACACACAGTGCTCAGCGTAAATGAGTACACCCCCTTTGAAAAGTAACATTTTAAACAATATCTCAATGAACACAAAAACTATTTCCAAAATGTTGACAAGACTAAGTTTAATATAACATCTGTTTAACTTATAACATGAAAGTAAGGCTAATAATATAACTTAGATTACACATTTTTCAGTTTTGCTCAAATTAGGGTGATGCAAAAATGAGTACACCCCACAACAAAAACTACTACATCTAGTACTTTGTATGGCCTCCATGGTTTTTAATGACGGCACCAAGTCTAGGCATGGAATGAACAAGTTGGCGACATTTTGCAACATCTATCTTTTTCCATTCTTCAAGAATGACCTCTTTCAGAGACTGGATGCTGGATGGAGAGTGATGCTCAACTTGTCTCTTCAGAATTCCCCATAGGTGTTCGATTGGGTTCAGATCAGGAGCCACTGAATCACTTTCACCCTGTTCTTCTTCAGAAATCCAACAGTGGCCTTAGATGTGTGTTTAGGATCATTGTCATGTTGGAAAAGTTCACGACGACCAAGGGCACAGAGTGAAGGTAGCATCTTCTCTTTCAGTACAGAGCAGTACATCTGTGAATTCATGATGCCATGAAATGCAGCTCCCAGACACCAGCAGCACTCATGCAGCCCCACATAAGGACACTGCCACTACCATGTTTCACTGTAGGCACCATGCATTTTTCTTTGTATTTCTCACCTTTGCGACGCCATCTCACCTTTTTTAAATTTTTGTACCACTTTTGCTACAGTATTCTGACTGATAAGTAAAGCTTTGCTGATCTTCTTGTAGCCTTCACCTTTCTGGTGTAAAGAAATTATCTCATTTCCCTTTTATATGGTGCCATTGCTGACAGCATGAAATGGGAAGGGGTTTTAACACCCTTTTATAGTCAGCTGTCTGCTGGACACCTGTGTAATGAATAATTAGACTCACCTGTGGTTGAATTCTTGTTAAATTAGACATCTGTAGTCTAAAACTTAGCTTTGCTCCAGTGACTTTCAGTGGGGTGTACTCATTTTTGCATCACCCTAATTTTGAGTAAAACTGAAAATTTTGTTCTGTAAGTTATATTATAAGTTAAGTGATGTTATATAAAACTTAGTCTTGTCAACATTTTGTAAATTGTTTTTGTGTTCATTGAGATACTGTTTAAAATGTTACTTTTCAAAGGGGGTGTACTCATTTATGCTGAGCACTGTGTATATATATATATACAAACTTTTATGTTAGATGTGATTAATCGTGATTAATCGATTTGACAGCACTACTAAAATATTTTGTAGTAAATGGTCTTTAAAACAAGATATCTTGAATTAAGTTTACATTTCTTAGCCCTTTGGTATATTTGTCAAACAAGAGTCAAACAAAATATTCACTTAAAAAGAAAAATGTATGTATAATTATTAATATA
Source organism: Ctenopharyngodon idella (assembly GCF_019924925.1). NCBI lineage: Eukaryota > Metazoa > Chordata > Actinopteri > Cypriniformes > Xenocyprididae > Ctenopharyngodon > Ctenopharyngodon idella. The sequence continues at coordinate 28,110,458 of NC_067230.1, forward strand.
ATTATTAATATAGAAAATACGTATTAGGGGAATGATTTTTAGTGTTAAGCAAAAAATCATGTTACAGTAATACAGATATCAGTAAAGAGAAGATATACTCTCTCTCTCTCTCTCTCTCTCTCTCTATATATATATATATATATATATATATATATATATATATATATATAAAGGCATCTGAAACAATAAACTAAGTATGGGTATGCTTCCAGATGGAGTTCAAGAAAGTTCTTTTGAATGTCTTTGTAACATGTTTTTATTTTCAATTTACAGTGAATCTCCTGGACACAACCAAAATATCAGGAGACTGGGGCTGGCTCACATATCCTTCACATGGGGTAAGAAATGTCTGTTTCTTCATTATTAGGGCCCGAGCACCGATGGTGTGTGAGGACCCTATTGAAATTGCTCAGCCAATTCTTCTTCTTCTCCGAAATGAATCACATTTTTGAGGGCCTAAACATGCTCAAAAACTCATGAAATTTTGCACACGCATCAGAATTAGGTGTGGCAAAATGGCTCGACAGCGCCACCTACAAAATTTAAATTAAGCGCCCTTCGTGCTATGTTTCACATACAGGTATGTAATTTGGTAGACAGATGTAACATCCCAATACCTACAAAAAAGCCCCTGGATGCAAAATCTGTAAACCCAACAGGAAGTGAGATATTTTGAATTTTCTCTGAAAAATTTTGGCAGTTTTTGACATTTCCACACGTTCTACTTTAACAAACTCCTCCTAGAGCTTTAATCAGATCAACATCATATTCGGTCAGTCTAATCTAAAGGCCTTTGCAATGTTAAATTGCGAAGATCTAGAGTTTTCGCTGAAGGGCGTGTCCGTGGCGGCCTGACAAAGTTCAATGTTTCACCATGAAACAGGAAGTTGTTGTAACTCAGGCGTATAATGTCGGATCTGTCCGAAACTTCACATGTTTTATTAGAGTTCTGACCTGAAGACAACTACTTGGCAATATTCAGTTATAGTCATAGCACCACCTGTGGGTAACAGGAAATGACATGTTTTACACTGTGATTAACTCCTCATAGAGATTTAACCAGATCAACATCATATTTGGTCTGTCTAATCTTAAGGCCTTAGTGATGTTAAATTGCGAAGATCTAGAGTTTTCGTTGATCGGCGTGTCCATGGTGGCCTAACAAAGTCTGATGTTTCGCCATGAACGATGAAGCTGTTGTAACTCAGGCATACAGTTTCCGATCTGCCCCAAACTTCACATGTGTGATAAGAGTACTGGCCTAAAGACATCTACTTGACAATATTCAGTTAGTCATAGCGCCACCTGCTGGCAACAGGAAATGGCATACTTTACAGTGTAATTCACTCCCAGAAACACATTTCAATATGCCACAAAGTACCAAACATACTAGAAATATATTAAATCATGAAACACTTGGCTAAGTGCTAATGTATGCGATTAACGCCACGAAACAGGAAGTTGTTGTAACTCAGGCATACAATGTCTGATCTGCTCCAAACTTCACATGTTTGATAATAGTCCTGGCCTGAAGACATCAACATGGCAATATTCAGTTACGGTCACAGCGTCTTCTGTTGGCAGCAGGAAGTGTGGCACTTTGAAATGACTTTATTTCCCTTGTATTTGCTCGCTTACATGCATGTAGCCCACTGTTCACTGTTTTCCTAAGGCCAACGGGTGACGGTGAGCCCGGGTGTGAGGGCCCTTTCATCGCTGCTTGCAGCTTTAATTAGATGTGTGTTTTAAAATTTTGAGGGATTTTTATTTCAGTGAAGTGCATAACTATTTATGTTAAGAGGAAATTGTTTATACGTTGACATCCTGAAAAGTGTAAACATTGGGGTTTTATGCCGCTTTCAATGTTGTTTTGTTTGTTTGAACTGTCCAACATGTCAACTTTGGCTTCAACTAGTGGTGTGAGTTTGGGGTGGGACTACCTGTTTGTTCGAAGAATGGCAGATGTAGTGTTTGCAAAACAAATCAATGATTATTATTGCAGTTCTTTTGAATGCCACTATGAACTTGCTCCTCCAGCTCAAGGCAGATCAGATTTCTGATTGGCTCATTTAGTTGTTTTCATTTCATAGAGTTGTCTTTCTCAATGACTGTAAGCCTGCGTTCTGTTGCACGATCACTGTAGCCGTTTCTAATTTTATGATGAGTAGTTTATGTTATTAAAACTGTCTTGTTAGCAGTGTTAGAGCCAGTGGCACTGAAAGTACACAAAGCAGCTTTAAAGTCAGCATGAAATCAAAAATGACCTATTTACTTTATTAATTCACATTACTGGTCTTATTGTGAACAGCTGGTGCATATAAATAATTCCATGGTCTTTGTAATCTTTCATCAAAATGGTATAATTTGCTTCACCTATGAAACAACTTTTTATACACAGAGGTTAAATTGGGCCAGAATGATTCAAATATAGGGCAAAAATATTTAAAGGAAAGGGACATTATATATATATATATATATATATATATCATAAACACACACACTTTCCCTAATTCCAACCCCCTGCCCCACTTGCCCCATTGGACACATTATTCAGCAGCTCTCATCTGTACCATAAAAGAGAGAGAGAGACAGAGGTATGTGTGTGTGGGTGAGGAGAGGAGAGGACAGAGCAGGAGAGGAAAAAAGAAAGGCGATGTTCAGAGTTGGCTGCATTTGCATATTCTAATGGAGAAAATGATGCATGGGGTATTGAATTAGTGGTGCACAAAGTGATCTAAGCGTTGAACTGTCACAATTAGCGAGGGTGGCTGTCAGAGGCTGATGGCGGCGTGATGTCCCTTAGAGTGAGGTGCCTCCCTGCCAGGCGACAATTACAAAACCACGCGACACGTCGCGGCCACTGATGTACTGTAACAATCCCGCCATTGTCGGCTCGCATGTTTAACGGTGGTGGAAGTTTGTGGAACACAAGTCAATTCCTTAAATCAAAGTGGGAGAGTCTTTCAACAGGATTTGAAAAGGGTTGTTTGTACATTATGTTGTCTTTAGTGCTTGCCTGTGCAAAAGTCACCTCCATGATGGTAGTGTGTTGCGGATAGTTATTTAGAGATTTGTTTTGTTCTGAATGGTTTCTAAGTGGTTGATATTATATTCTGGTCACTAGATATGGCTCATGTCCCTCCTTCAGTAACTCTATTGGGTGTTGGGACTAGTATACACAAGGCAGAATTGTAAGTTTGTTTGCTTAGAAAAGCTTGGAAAGTTTGGAAAATCACAACTCTCACAACTCTCTTTTAATTTATATTCATGTTTTCATAAATTAGTTGTAAATTTGTTTTATTAGTTGTAAATATTATATTATATTATATTATATTATATTATATTATATTATATTATATTATATTATATTATACCGTAATAGTTTGAGGTCAGAAATACTGTCTAAAGTTTTTTTATTTTTATTTTTTTTTTTACTTTTATTAAAAGATGCATTAAATTGATCAAAAGTGGTAGTAAAGACATTGAAATATTACAAAATAGTTCTATTTCAAATAAATGCTGTTCTTTTGAACTTTTCTTTGCATTTCTATATATATATATATATATATATAGGCATCTGAAACAATAAACTAAGTGCAATGTAGTGTTGTCAAAAATATAGATTTTTCTATACATATCGATACTGAAATATCTGAAACTCTTCCAATACTCATTTTCAGCAGAATAGATACACGATACCAGCTGCTCTTTCTCTCTCTCTCATTTCTCCGACAGCGAGTTGACACACAAACCCGCCTCCCCTCACTCACTTGTTTCATTTCCTCTGGGTGAAAGTTGTTGGTGTTACAGGGCTTGAATTTCAGTGTGGGATTGTGTGTAATATTGCGCATAATTTTACTTATTCCCGCAGATTTTGTTCTCACACCCAAAGTGTGCACGCATAAAACCGCCTCTCAGTACTAAATTGAGTTCTTTTTCTCTGCTTATGGCGCTTAAATAGTCAAATACACAAAATAATGTCAAAATGTCGGTTTTGGTGAGTATTCACATAAACACAGTCAATTATGTTTTAAGTGAACGTAAACAGTTGAGAAAGAGAACACGTGTAACAGTATAATGGATCTGTGCATCAGGTCTTAAAGTGACAGCAGCCTAATATACCTGCTGCCAAATTATGAGATTGTGGCCAGTGAAAATGCTGAATAGCTAGTAACTTTGGAAAACCACTAGCCACAAGCCCTGTTCACAATATTACAGTTTTTTCTGTATATATGATCAAATAAATGCAGCCTTGGTGAGCAGAAGAGACCTTTTTAAAAAAGGTAAAAAATTAGTATAGCTCAATGTCATTTTTACAGTTCAATTTAAACCATGTATTATGTTGCAGCTGCTAATAAAGTTACTCGCCAAAGCCTATTTTTACTCCCATTTGCCGCTTAGTAGGTGTGAGGTTTGTATCCTGGATGAGAGAGAAAGCGCAAGAGAGAGAGAGTTTCTGAATGACAAATGAAATGGATTTCCTCCCTTACAGAGAGCGCATTTACTACGACCTGAAAGGTAGAAAATGGGACATACATAATTCACTGAAGTGCGCTTTCAATGCAAGTCAACAAGCAGTAACGCAGTAAAACTGCCAGATAACGAGCATCCCCGTTTGCATTTGCCCTCTAATTACTGTTTGTTAAATGTATTCTCAACGAATAATGCAAACTATTTACTTGAACTTTGCCACCGTTTTTCGTTCGCATCCACTCAGTCACATAAACACAGAAGGCCTGGAACAGCGATTAAACCGCCTCTTGCGGGAAGCAGGCAGTTATTTCTTCTTCTCTCAACTGTAAAAATAATTTCCACAAATAGATTATGTTAGCGTGCATATTCGCACTGGCACAGCAAACACCTCCTCCCCAATTATTATTTGACAGCTAGCTAAAATTAGTGGTGTACTTTAACAGCTCGGCATTAGTTAGTGTACCTGTCTGATGTGACTGCGGCGGTCCCCACTGAAATGAGCCCCGACAAATGCATCTCATTTACACGCCGCAACGCTCCGTTAGATGCATAAACTTATGTTTGCTTCTCTAATAGCTGTACTTTTATATTTTATGTGCATTTAACTTCAGATCTGTTGACTCTAAACACAAATTAAGCCGATAAGTAAAGTAAAATAAATTAAATGTTTTTAATATCTAATTTGTTTCATATGTCTCATATGCTAGACAGATTAAATGGAAAGCAAATTAAGCCTTTTTTTTTTTTTTTTTTTTAGCTTTTTTTCTGCTTAGAAAAAGACCCCACTAAATTCACGTGCACCTCCTACAGAAAACTGTGCTCAGATTTGTCAAGATACAAAAGTCTTCATATTGAGATCTCAGACTTTTGATTGAATATTTTGATATATTGTCAAATGAGAAGCAGGAGACTTCTCCATTTGTTCTCCATTTAATTCAGTCGCTTTCCCATTACATCTTTAGATAGACAGACAGACAGACAGACAGACAGACAGATAGATAGACAGACAGACAGACAGACAGACAGACAGACAGACAGACAGATAGATAGATAGATAGATAGATAGATAGATAGATAGATAGATGGATCGATGGATGGACAGACAGGTGGATGGATGGATGGATGGATGATAGATAGATAGACGGATTGGATGGATAGATGGATGGATGGATGGATGATAGATAGATAGACGGATGGATGGATGGATTAAAGATGGATGGATGGATGGATGGATGGATGGATGGGCAGACGGACGGATGGATGGATGGATGGATGGGTGGGTGGATGGATGGATGATAGATGGATGGATGGTAGGATGGATGAATGGATGGGCGGACGGATGAGATAGATGGATGGATGGATGGATGGATAGATGGACAGATGGATGGACAGACGGACAGATAGATAGATGGATGGATGGATGGATGATAGATAAATAGACAGACAGGTAGACCGATGGATGGTTGGATAGATAGATAGATAGATAGATAGATAGACAGTTAGACCAAATGATAGATGGATGGATGGATGAATGGATTGAAGGATGGAAGGATGGATTGATTCATGCATGGATGGATGGATGGATGGATGGATGATAGAAGGATGGATAGATGGTAGGATGGATGGATGGATGGATGATAGATGGATGGATGGATGGTAGGATGGATGAGATAGATAAATAGATAGACTAATAGATAGATAGATGGATGGACGGACAGATAGATAAACGGATGGATGGATGATAGATAAATATACAGACAGGTAGACCGATGGACGGATGGATGAACAGATAGATAGATAGATAGATAGATAGATAGACAGGTAGATAGACACAGCTGACGGATGGATGGATTTTTTTATGAAAAAATTTAGATATTAAAGAGATTTAATCAGTAATTTTTCACGTTAATAATAACTCAGATCAGTCTTGAATGAATTTATTGAGAAATAGTCATAAAAAAAAAAAAAAAAAGAGATTGTATTGAGCTCTCAGTTCAAAAAGACTAAATGATCTGGGACATGCGTTCATTTTATAGTTCTATAATCTTACAGTATGCCATCAATTGTCTCATTTGTTTCTAACATCAATCTCTCAAAAAGACTTGTAGGTGAAACATCTGAGACCTCCATTGAGTCTCCTGAGCAACATCTGAGCGATCAATGATTCCTCTGAGACTCCACACACACTTCCTGTTGTTGGTCCAAACAAAATGCTCGTACATGCTGATCACGTAGATGGTAAATACAGTTTGTTTGGTAGTCACAGGCCTGACCCTCATGTTAAAGCGTACGCCGCTGTCTGCTGGAATCGGTATTGATGGATTAAATACTTTAGCCCGCTTTGTGCCCCTGATTCCCATTTACAAAAGGATTTGCTGCATGGACACTTTCCTCTATATCCATTCGTCTTTTTCGAGGATCCGGCACTTCCATTTCCTTAAAATTCAGTCTTCCTCTGAATGCTACGTGACTTCGGTGATGTGCGGCTCGCCACACAATGCATGTTACCGTCAGGGACAATAAAGAGCAGAGCACAAAGAGATTAGAATTTTATATTTGACGTTTTTTTATGCCTGTGACGTATTCCCTGTCACAGTGGAGGGGCCGGCACACAGTGAGTGTCTCGTGGGTTTGATGATAAAACGTTTTCCGTGGCAGATTGTGTCACGCGAGGAGGAGTTCTGCAGCTCCAGGTCGCTTTACACACTCACTGAGCACAGCTATAAGAAAATGTAGCATATGGTTAAAGCAAATCTGTCATGTGCCTTATCATATATGTTGAAATTAGTGCTTGTTTGGACTGGATTAGATACTTTAGACCAGATTGAAGTTTACTTTCATTGACTTACGTGTAAATGATGTCTTAGACTACTAATCGTGTCATATTTAGAAGCAGGAGTTTGACTATCATGTATTGAAAGCTTTATCTCACTCATGATAGTAACAAATACTATATTGTGCTCTCTCTGACAGCTGCTCGACACATTTCATTTATATCTCCGTCTTGGCTCCTGGGAGGTCTGGAAGCTTGTCATATCTCACTTTATCTGCGTTATTTTATAGCAGTTGTAGTCAGAGGAAAGAATGTAATGTTATAGGAATGATTTTAACAGTGAAGATTGACATCGATTACATGAATACCTCTATAGTGACTGCTCCTGATAAAGATATAGTTCTAAAAGTCATTCTAAATATAAAAGAATAGTCACAAAGAAACTATGTCATTGGAATCACTTTTAAAACGTGTATATATATATATATATATTACATATATGCTTTTGATAGCTTGCACGATCACATCTTAAATTAATTATAGTGTATATTTTCATGTTTTTGTGTGCACATGACTCTTTTGTACACATAAGTATGAATGGGAAATGAGAATGGGCTGCATTCTCAGCAGTAACCTGACAAAAGGAATAAAAGCCATCTCAAACTCCGGCCCGGGGAGATGGATTAAAATTGGATTAAACCAGCACCTTGACTATGAAATCCATCACGTTCCCTCATGCAAGTAGGAGGCTTATGGAAGTTGTGCAAGCATAAAGCAGAAAGGAGTGATGAGGAGCTGACATGGACTGAAAAATGAAGAAATGCTGCGCTTTTTAACCTACTCTTGTGTGTGCAGTTCACTCCTATTGTATGTGTGTATAACCCAGGGTTTGACATGGATCGGGTCAGGTAAATTAGAAGTGGTACTCGCTGGCCAATTCAGTGATGTGAATAAAGGAGGAGCAAAGATCAGCCTGCACATTCACTCAATACACTCTTAAAAATAAAGGTTCTTTATTGGCATTGATGGTTTCATGAAGAACTTTTAATAGCCATGGAAACTTTCCATTCCACAAAAGGTTCTTTATAGTGGAAAAAGGTTCTTTAGATTTTTAAAATGTTCTTTATACTAAGAAAAAATAGTTCTTTTAAGGACTGATCACTGAAAGGTTCTTAATTTGTTACAATGTTGCATTTTTTCTTGGTTCGGTTCGCTTTCACAAGGCAATATTTCAAAGTGTACCAAAATGTGTTCATGAGAATTGAATTGAGAATGTCATTTAAGTTACAGTTCAATACCTGAATTTAGATTGAGGCAGCAAAGAGAATGCAGAATTGCAAATCGAATTTGAATATATGTAGTTCCCATCCATTCAGTGTTCAGAAGTTTCCTTAGTGCTTTAACCCTGATGTCTCACTATACAGTAGTCTGAAACTGTCTGAATTTGTCTTGCACGTTCACAATAACCTGTCACAGCATGGGTTATGGACACTTGTGACCCGTGAGAAATAACAACGCTTTGATCAGTTCTGCTGTACTGCTCTCTGCTAACTGGTAAATCAAATTCCTCCGAAGCTGGAGTGAAAGAGTGGCAGTGCATCCTGTCCCCTCATGACAGATTTTCAGGCTTTCTGTTTGTTTCAGACGGTGCAAGGTGACACCGCTGTGCCTGTACTGCAAGTCAGTACATTTCCAAAGAACCTCAGCAGCATGTGCAGCTGTTAGCTGGATGCTCGAATCTCAAGCACGTTCAGGATATGTAGAGCGACTAAACGATAGCTGTAATTGCTCATTTTACAGTTCAGCAGTTTGTCAAAGTTTCAGAAGATGCAACAATGAGCAAATCTAAAACTTGTTTTTCCCAGTTATGATACATTTCTCATCAAGACAAGCCAATTAACCTCTAATTTAATCAGCTTTGACATCCAGGGGCCACAGGCAAGGGTATCAAATGCTTAACTTTACATCCTCTGAAGTAAATGTGATTGATGCTTGCCATAATAGTAGGGTGTTCTGAGTGGTCGCCAAGGTGTTGCTTGATGGTTGTTTGGGAGTTTTGGGTGGTTGCCAGTGTGCTGCTATGCAGTTGCTAGGGTGGACGGACAGATGGACAGATAGATAGATAGATAGATAGACAGACAGACAGACAGACAGATAGATAGATAGATAGATAGATAGATAGATAGATAGATAGAGAGACAGACAGACAGACAGACAGATAGATAGATAGATAGATAGATAGATAGATAGACAGACAGAGGCAGACAGACAGATAGACAGATAGATAGATAGATAGACAGACAGAGGCAGACAGACAGATAGATAGATAGATAGATAGATAGATAGATAGATAATAAATAGACAGACACAGAGGCAGACAGATAGATAGATAGATAGATAGATAGATAGATAGACAGACAGACAGACAGACAGACAGACAGACAGACAGACAATTTCGTAAAATCCTCTTCCTGTCATCGAAATTCAACGTGAGACTAATTCAAACTCTGACTCCAAACTTGAGCAATAGCAATAGTGATGCTTGCCTTAGTAAACACCACTAATTATCTCAGTCTCAAGGTACATCATATTCTTAAATATTTAATCCGGGCTTACACACATAAATGTGACACTAATGATAGATGCCTGATGCAGGGTTTGTGTGTGAATTCATTGTTATGGATCCTCACCGCAGTCAGCCAGCCCTGAATCATTTATGCCCCTTCATGATCTCATAGTGAGATGTCTTTTTACAGTCCAATTCAAGCTGGCAGTGAGACGGGTGACCCCAGGTCGACCCCTGGCAGATATCTCTGCCTTCTGTACATTCCTGCAGGGCTCCAGTCGCCATCGGCTGTCACTAAGCCAAATCAGTCAGGCCTTGACAGCTGCTGTCCGATGACTTCATTATGTTCCTATCTGGCTCGTGTTTGCCATGACACATCTATTGACACCCGCCTCCCTTTTTCGCCCACCCACCACAATCGATAGCAGTGATAAGACAGACGGAGACGATGACAAATGGACTTTGAGAGGGAGATGATATGGATGCATCCAGATGTCCGCCCACTCCCCTGTTACCGTCAAACATGTCTGGAGATGTCACCCTGCGCTGTCGCATGGATGCACAGCATTACTTTAAGAGTGACTGCTGCACCTGAATGCAGTCCAGACGGTCATGCGTGTTTCGCTGTCACAGACGTGCAATTATTGCATCATGCTGTATTTATGTCAAAACCGTTTGCAAAGGGCCAGGAAAACACCCCGGGGTGCCAAACTGCAAACTTAATGCATTAAAAGTAAGTAAATGAATGTGGGTGTCCAGCATTCAAATGAAATAAGCAATAAACATACTTACTGAGATAGTAATAAATTGTAAAGTATTATATGATTAAGAGCAAATCTTGTGAAAAAATAATGAAAATGCTAAAGTAATTCATTGCAACTAACATTTAAAACTCATGAATTAATAGTAAATCATATATTAAAATTGTGAGATTTTATTCTGACTTTATATCTCACAATTCTGACTTTATAACATGCAATTCTGACTTTATAACTCACAATTCTGACATTATATCTTTTAATTCTGACTTTATATCATGCAATTATGACTTTATAACTCGCAATTCTGACTTAATATCACGCAATTTTGACTTTATAACTCACAATTCTGACTATATCTCACAATTCTGACTTTATATCACGCAATTCTGACTTAATCCACCGGTTTCACAGACAAGGCTTAAGCTAGTCCTAGACTAAAATGCATGTTTGAGCTGTTGTAACTGAAAGGAACTTGTACTGACAGATCTTAAAATATGTCAGTGCCATTGTTTTGTCTCAGGATGCACACCAGTAACGTCTATAAAAGCTACTTAAATACCCTAATTGAACTAAGGCTTAATCCTGGCTTAGGCTAAGCCCTGTCTGTGAAACCGGGCCTATATCACGCAATTCTGACTTTATATCTCACAATTCTGACTTTATAACTCAATTCTGACTTTATATCTCACAATTCTGACTTTATAACTCACAATTCTGACTTTATATCATGCAATTTTGAGTTTATACCTCGCAATTCTGACTTTATATCACCCAATTCTGACTTTATAACTCAATTCTGACTTTATATCTCACAATTTTGACTTTATATCTCACAATTCTGACTTTATATCACCCAATTCTGACTTTATAACTCAATTCTGACTTTATATCTCACAATTCTGACTTAATAACTCGCAATTCTGACTTTATATCATGCAATTTTGAGTTTATACCTCGCAATTCTGACTTTATATCACACAATTCTGACTTTATAACTCGCAATTGTGAGTTTATATTGCAATTGCCAGAAAAAAAGTCAGAACTGTGAGATAAAAAGTCAGAATTACCTTTTTTATTTTTATTTCATGGCGGAAACAAGCTTCCATAGGTAGACATAAGATCTTATTGAATCAAAAGTAAATTAAATGTTGGGTAAAAAAAAAAAAAATCTAGATATAACAGTTTGTCAAGACCAATTTTGATGTTGAGCTTGAGGTTTGAAGGTTTTGAAGGCCATACAGTCTGTCAGAAAAACAGATTGATATTCTGGATGGTTGCTAGGGTGTTGCTAGGGTATTTTTGGTGGTTGCCATGAGGTTACTAGGGTGTTGTTATGCAGTTAGATTTTTCTACATATACTGTATCATATACTAAACACACATCTGTGAGGTTCTGAAAGTTTTGATAGTTTAATGGTGCTTCTCAGTAGCTTTTGGAGTAATTACATTGACAACCCGTCTAATTATCTACCTGGAACAGCTTCATCTTATTAAGAAGAGCAGGATGTCCTCTCTCTCTCCTCCCTTCTGTCTGCTCAGGACCACAGGCGCTTGAATAAATACTGAGATTTCATCACCTCTGAAGTAGTGAAGGAAAAGCAAAGGGCTTGAGCAAATACTTTGCAGGGTCCAAAATGTTGGTGCATATTTGGTGTCAAGAAAATGTGTTTGAACAAGAGCATTATATCAGTGGCCAGTGAAGATGTCTGCTCAGAGGAAAATTGTATTGCTCTTTCATTCTCAAGAGAGTTATTGGAGTTCTCAGTTTAAGTAATAAGTTTGTCTCTTCTAAATATGTTTCTCCTAGAAATTCATTAGGAGACAAAAACAGATCAAAATGAGTGAATAGTTGACATACACTATGAATATAAAGCTATAAAATGAATGTGGATAGCAACTTAAATCATTTGATTTTTGTAAGAATTTGTTGAGATATTTGGGTTCATGTTGAGACTTTTGAATTTGGCAAGTCTAAGCAACTTGCTTATTTATATGTTGACATTTCAATAGAGTATTACATAGTTCAGTCATTCTTTAGACATTTGTAAATGTCCTTATATTCTGTACTCTTACTAGGCTCAGTTTATTAGACTGCTCTGAAGTGCCGAACACATATGTTAACAATGGATGATGGCTAGAGAGGGAGATATTCTTAACCCCGTACGGCTCTGGATGGAACATAACTCTGTGTGCTAGCGTGAGGCCGACATACACAATTAACAGACACGTTTCACAAAGGTTATCACTGTCAAACTACGTATTCCAATTAGCAGGCAGGGAATTCAATTCAGATCAAGATTTCTCACACTTGAGCGAAGCGGGTGGGGGACGTTTCCAAGATTAAGCGTCTGCCTTGATACTACATGATTGTGTCACTGCAAATATCACCCCAGCATGGCCAGTTGTTCTGTGTTGCTTTTGTCAATCCAGATTCAAAGGATTTTCTCTTGCTAGCTGCTAATCTGAAATTGGATCACACAAGACTTTTCACTGCCAGTTTTTTTTTTTTTTTTTTTCCTAGAGTTGTATTTATGGCTTTTCACACTATTCTTATCCCTGTCAGGCCACTTTTAACCCTGGGTTAAGTATTGTTTCAAACTGGCCATCTTGAAGGGGGTCAGCACCAGGGTTATTATAATAAAATATAAATATATATAAACTTCAAAGCAACATTTCTCATTTACATTTAGTTTAACCTGATGTATTAAAATAACTGAAACTAAAACTGATATAGACATATTAAAAAAAAACTAATAATTATGACAAAAACATACAAGAAAATTACTAAAACTAACTACAATGAAAATGGAAAATACAAAAATAAAAACTAATTCAAAATATATAAATAAATTAAAAACTATAATAGTATCTCAATGATAACACTGGTTAGCACTGCCTTTAAATCTGGGTTATGAAGCCCAGCTGTAAAGCTTTTTCAGTGATGTGCATTTTTGTGAAGACTTTTTGTTTCACATTTTATAATTTTTTAAAAATCAATTTTACATACTACTAATTATGGCAGGTTTTATCATAATTAATCAAAAGCTAAATATTAGTGCATGCCGTACTGAACCTTTCGTGTTCTATATTTAGTATTAATGTCTGAGCAATGCTAAATGATAAAATTTTATATATATATATATATAATTTGTGTGGGTGTGTGTGGGTGTGCAGTTTATATGTGGCAAAAAATACATTGTTACACACACATTGACAATAAAAAAGTGATTAATACATAAAAATTCTCACAGATAGCCCATTTAAGCTAAATTTCACCCATAAATAGATTGTCATAATTTACTCACCTTTATGTCATTCCAAACCTGCATGACTTTCTTTCTTCCTTGGTACACACACGCACAAAAAGATATTTTGATATTTTGGACCCCTTTGACTTTCATTGCATGGACAAAAAAAAAAAAAAAAAAAAAGCAAAACAAACAAACAAACAAAAAAAACACTGAAACACTTTTCAAAATGGCCTCCTTTTGGAACAACATGAGGTTGAATAAATAATGACAGAATTTTAAACTATACCTTTAAGACAACTAGCCAAACCCTGACACCTTGGTACATTTCTGTTAGTTTTATTCTAGATTTGTATAGAAGAAGTGGAAACAAATGCTGTTTTTGTGCATATTTTTTGTGACATCTTCCACGAATGACTTGGGATGTGTTTTAGAATCACTTTATTCTCTGTATGCATGTTTGCAGCTCTTTGTTTGCTGGTGAGCTCATTCCAGGAACAACAGATTATGAATGTATTCAGTAGAAAGATCTCCCCTGCTTGTGAACTGACAGAAGTTTGACGTGTCCCATAAAAATAAACCAAGATAAAAAAAATGAGACACTTAAATATTTTATACAAACAAAGATGTTAAATAGAGTTAATGAGGATCCCTGTGTGAATAGAGGGAATTCGACCTAGGGACAGCTATTTCACTCACTAAAACAATTACTTTATTAATATTTAATTATTAAAATATTATTTGTATTATTTTTATTAATTATTATTGTATTTCTAATTATTAAAATTTAATAATTTATTAACTTAAATTTTAAATTATGTGTTTATGTCTACAGTAAAGCTGTAATTGAGCTGTATTAATTAAGTGAATAAAAGTTTATACACTTTAAAAAAGAACTGTATGTTTAACTTAAATTAAATTACCTGGTTGCCTTAAAATTTTGAGTTCATTAAAATTAAAAATTTTAGTTAATGCAATGAAGGCGATTGGTTTAATCAACAGAAACTCAAAATACTATGTTATCTGAACCACATTAATTATCTAAGTTGATTTGACAAAAGAAAAAATGTTATGATAACAAATCATGAAAATAATTTTTTACAGTGTAGTCCAAGAATATTTCTACAAGTACTGAAATTAATTTAGGGAATTTGGATCACTAAAAAAAAATTAAATTATTGAAATATAAATAAGTATATTTCAAATATTAATTTAATATAATTATCATATTTTTATTAATCATTATTAATTCTTGTATAATAATGTGTTTATATCTTCAGTAAATCATTGAGCTATCTCAATTAATTGAATGAAAGTTTCTAGTCCAAGAATATTTCCCATGTACAAGGTACTGAAATGATCTGAAACCATTAATCTGCATTTAAAAAAGAATAATACCTTTTATATCGATATGGAGATTATGTAGATTAGCTGAATTTACATAAAAAGTGTCTCAATTAGATTAAAAATATCTGAGCAGAAGGATTTTCATTGTGGCTCATTGTACCATCACTTTGATTAATTTCAATCATTTTCTTCCATTGATCGTCTAATATGGGATGTAGCTAAAACAAAACACAGACTTTTATCGGAAACCTCATGAAAGGACTAAGCGAATTACTTCCAGCCCTCGAGCCAACCTGAAAAGTGTTAGATTTTAACAGACTCTCTAATCTAATCATTAGTGCAAGGACAAATTAAATTTAACCGCTAAATACTCAAAGTGGAAGGCTGGCTACGGTTTGCACTCGAATCCAACAGTTTAATTACCGCAACGGGCTTTTTGTAGTTTTCCCATGGGAAGCGTGGGCCGAGGTGAGGCCAGGGAAGCGAGGAAATCTGCTTCTTTGGAAGATGTACTTGTGAGAAGAGGCCAAGTTCACGGTGGCCGAGCTCAAGGCTCCTCTGAGGTCAGCATTTTCCCTTTCAATTAGCCTGGCTGTGTCCGTAATGTATTCAGGGGAGGCGATCTACTCAAGGCCAGTGGGAGCTGAATGCTATAGTGTACTATGACGGGGTTCAACATCTACTTTTCTGATTACTGTTTATAAGTTAGAATTTTAAAAGTGCCTCTATTTTCATTTGAGCTACAGAGTGCTGCATGGATCACATATTTTTGTAGGCCAAAAAACCCAGAAAGGAGTTAACATTTTAGCACTTCCGGTTGCAGTGTCCTGAAGTCAATGGTTTTTTTATTGGGTTTTTGGTTAAATGTCTGAAATAAGGTCTGTGGTGAACACTAGCTCAAAAAATTGTAATACTTGTGATTCTTTTTTATTTGTCTTGAAAAAGGCAGTTGCTAACAAGTAGCTAAATGGGACTATAGAGGTTGTCGGGACATTAAACATCATCAGGCCGAAAAGGAAAACTCATCTACTCACTAGTTTCTTTCACAGCCTCATTAGGGGCATCTGAAATCGCATACTGTCTGACTAGGTACTATATTTGCATTTGAACCTACTTTGCGACCATTAAAAAAGTATGTTCTGTATAGTATGAATATGGGTTGTATGAATGACATTCGGATGTACTACATCCGCCATGTTGTTACTGTCACCAGCGTCAGTTGCGTCGCTTCACTGCCATTCATAAATCCTCTTCTGTGGCCTAATTGGATAGTAAAGTGTACACCGAATGTGCACTTCAGAATCTCGGCGGAAGTAGTAGGTTGTAGGCATACTGCTTTTCGTGTACTATACACCCTTTTAGTGCCGACATCACAATTACGTTAGCTGGAGGCAAAACAAAGGGAAAACTGGAGGCGGCCAATACAAATCAGCAGAGTTGCAGCTACATAAGGAGCTTAAAATGACATCTTGTTGTGTTTTTGGATGCCAGAATTGACGAATTACAGGCTCTGATTTGAAATTTTATCGCATACATGCTGCCACTGCCAAACAAAAAAAGCTGTATAAATAAAACGAGCGGACTGGACAGAAATGATCATCAAAAATGCTTGTGTTTACAGTGCACACTTCATATCAGTTAAAGGATTAGTTCACTTTCCAATTAAAATTTCATGATAATTTACTCACCCCCATGTCATCCAAGATATTTATGTATTTCTTTCTTCAGTCGAAAAGAAATGAAGGTTTTTGAGGAAAACATTCCAGGATTTTTCTCCATATAGTGGACTTCAATGGTCTCCAAACGGTTGAAGGTAAAAATTACAGTTTCAGTGCAGCTTCAAAGGGATTTAAACGATACCAGACGAGGAATAAGGGTCTTATCTAGAGAAACGATCGGTCATTTTCTAAAAAAATTTTAAATGTATGTGCTTTATATAAACAAATAATCACCTTCAAGTGGTTCCGCCAAAACCGCACTTCTGTATTCTTCAAAAAGCTTACGCTGAATGTCCTACACCTTCCCTATTCAACTTATGGAATGAACGTGGCACCAGTTCCGTTTTTTCTGTAAGCAGGATAGGGAAGGTGTAGGACATACAGCGTAAACTTTTTGAAGAATACGGAAGTGCGGTTTTGGCGGAACCACTTGAAGGCGATCATTTGTTTATATAAAGTATATACATTTAATTTTTTTTTTTTTAGAAAATGACCGACCCTTATTCCTCGTCTGGTATCGTTTAAAGCCCTTTGAAGCTGCACTGAAACTGTAATTTTTACCTTCAGCCGTTTGGAGACCATTGAAGTCTACTATATGGAGAAAAATCCTCAAATGTTTTCCTCAAAAACCTTCATTTCTTTTCGACTGAAGAAAGAAGGACATGGACATCTTAGATGACATGGGGGTGAATAAATTATCAAGAAATTTTCATTTAAAAATGGACTAATCCTTTAAGAAAGGTTAAATAAACTTGTCTTTTGTTGGTATGGATTATGGTTTGGTTACGTGTCTAGAGATTTCTCATGCATGCCAACCTAATCAAAAATTGGGGAACAAGTTAAGTGATTTCTCACGTAATGCTTACTTTTTTAGCGGATAAGTTAGCTAACTTTGTTAGTCGTACAAATACAAAATTCTGTCATGAAACTCTAGATGGCGCAGGCTAATAGGTCCTTTAACTCAACCTGCTCGTAATCACATCATTATCTATTAGACACAGCTGATTGGTTCCTGCTGCATCAGGGCCCATCCACACGGGCCCTGATACGCGTTTAGGTGTATACGCAAAAATTTTGTATCATATAGGTGTTTCGTCCAGACGGATCTGGCATTTTCAGAGCCTGAAACCGCTATTTTCTTAAACATTTTTTGAAACAGAGTGGATAAATCTGAAAACAACGCCCTTGCGTTTTCGTGTGTACAGCCAATCCCTATATTTTGTGAAATGATGATGTCATCATCCCACGTGTCGACACTAGTCAGACATCACATCGGCAACAACAACAACAATAGCGGACTACATGCTTGTGTTCGTCCTGCAGAAGCTACCAAGCCTATTAGCTTTATTAAAATAAAGCTTTATTTCTAAGCTTTACTAAGGTTTTGTATACAGCGCGCAAGGTTCATGCGCATGCTCCAAGTCTTATTCTTTGTTTTTAGTGTATCTCTGTGGCAGAATTACAGCGCCACATACTGATCTGGCATGTATACTACATCGTTTTGAGTCGGTTTCAGTGGTTTCGTGTGTACGCAGATAGGGGAAAAAAAAAAAGATCGGATAGGGAAAGCTCTGGCTTCGTGTGGATGTAGCCTCAGTAGCTCACGTGCTCAACCTTCAAATACATGGGTAGCATTTGCCTTAGCAGTGCAGTGCGCTTTCAGAAACCCTCCACCTTCCCCAGCTCCACCTGTATAGATCTGCTAAAAACAAATTTTCTTAGTCACAAAGCTTATTTTCTGCAATAACCCATAAGCCAATGGAAAAATCCCATTGGGTTTTTGTCGAGGGCTGTAACTTACAGGTTGCCCTACAAAAATACCAGATCACTGCAGCGCTCTATTGCCAGCAGTGTTGCTAGTAGGTACGACCCATAAAATGTGCTGTTGCTTTGTGATGCCTTCACCACTTGTAGTATCTGTTCTCTCAAAGACATTCCAGCCATGTTTTCACGTCTGCCCGCTGTTTATCTCGCTGTATATCATGTAAGAGTGCGTAATAATATCCATAGAGGAGAAAATAGATGTGAGTTAGCCTTGAAGAGTAGCGGGCTAATAACAGAACATCCCGAGGCTCTCCACAGGCCGCAAACCATCATTTTTTCATAACAACATAATGATAAGTGATGCTGTTTTGCTGCTAGTACTACTGCAAGGCCACAAAGTGCACCGATGCAGATGTAAAATCCTGGCCACCAATTTGCAGACACAAAATATTGTAGATAGCTAATGTGCATTGTTATATAACATTGACAGTAACAAACCTCAGTGTTCAAGGGGGTGATGAAATTAGCTTAAAATGTGTGCATTTATTCATTTGGCAGATGCTTTTATCCAAAGCAACTTGCATTGGAGTTTTATCTGTTGAGCTAATCGGAAAACTGACCATAGAAGACATCAGTTTACACCAATACCAACTATGTTGTTGTGTACATTACAATACAATGACATTCATTATTTATAGTTTTCCCACTCCAGATCCCTCCCGAGCGTCATCATCTGTCCACTCTGTTTATCCGACAGCCCTCCGCTTTTAATTACCAGTGAATATCCAGCGCTCGCTCACGGCGTGTGCCTTCAGTAAAGCCTGGTGGGAGCTGTGAGCTGGTGAGATGAAAGACCTGCTGTGTGGCAGCATGTAGCGGCTCCTCCTCGTGGGAGGAGTAAACCCAGTAGGACTGGAGGTCTTTCATAGTGCAGCTAGCCTTCAACTCACCTGCTTTACTTTTACATGAGAAGGATGAAAGACAACAGCTAATTGTCCACAGACAGCGGCATCAGAAAAGGCCTTTACGGAGGACAACCGTCCATACGCTCTTCTCACGCAGGTTTTTCTGCAGTAAAGAGAGAAGAGGTTCTTTCGTTAAGACTGAGCGCTGTTGTTCTTGACCGTCTACCTGAAAGTCACTCAGAGTTCATGGTGATTAAAGTTGTATAGCATATTTCATCAGTGTTTCTAGAAGTCTTGAAGAACCCAAGATTTCAAAAATTTATTATCAATGTTGAGGAGGCTACTTTATGAGTGGCAAGCTCCTGCATTAATTACAAGCAAGGACATAACCACTATAGATCTGTTGCACACACACACAAAAATATTTATTTACATGCTGATGTTTTTGACTCTGTATATTCTACTATATTATTTATTTATTTCAAGCAGGGACATAACCGGCATAAATATTTTGCATCTTTTTCATATACCCCCCCCCCCCAAAAAAAATTAATTAATTAATTAAATGCTGCTGTTTTTGACTCTATAATTTGTATTGTACTATATATATATTTCATTTCAAGCAGAGACATAACCCCCATAGATATTTTGTGTATATATATAATGAAGAAGTATAATATAATGTAATAAATATATATTATAAATATATAATAAATATATAGATTTATTTATTTATATTTATTTATTTAGCATATTTTTTGCCCAAAATATTTAGTTAAATGCTGCTGTTTTTGACTCTGTATATACTGTATACTATATATTCTTTTTTTCTTGTATTTTGTGTAAATTTAATTGCAAATTTAATGTTGTCACTCTAATTGAGATTTATTTTTCAAAAAACATCATTGCTTTTGAACCAGAACAGTGCGGCTCTAATTAATCATCTTTTGCCCTCTTAAATAGCTTCAGTGTATTAAGCTTATTTTTAACATGGAAGTAAGCTATTCCTTGTGAATGTGCCAGACTTCAGTTTTATTAGTCCCTGTAGGTAAAAAACTAGAAGTATAACAAAGAACTATTTGCACTAAAAAACAGTGTGTTTATGATTACAGTTCGTAATATCAAGCAGCATAACAGACTGTTTTTGTACAGGTAAAATAACTGGAACTGGACACTGGAAGCCTTGCACAGTCACGTTAAAGATCGTCCACTCTTACATTAAAAAATAAAGTGGATAAATGTCACATGTTTGATTACTGTTTCAGTTCATTCAGCTGTAAAACTGCACAAAATACAATGTGACATTGAAAGCAGCAATGTTTTGTCTTGCGAAAGTTAGTTCATTACATGAAAAGCTATTCTGAAAACAACTCAACTTCTGTCACACTACTGAAAGCTGTAGTTAAATTAGTAGCAACTTCTTTATTTTGCAGTAGTTTTTACCTGTTTGTTGGGTTTGGTGTTCTGTGACTAGTACAGTAAATGAAATTCTCTGGTTGTGGACGGCTTCATTCTCATTGATCAGCATTTCCGTTTTGCTTCAGGCTCATGATATGAATCTTTAAATTCATTTGCAACTCATAATAAAATATTTATTCATACCTGATTATTTGCATTGCATAAGAAACTGCTTAAACCGCACAAAAACCACCCATGAATAACGAGGAATACTGAATGTTATTAAGGAAATGCAGGCCACATTCATCATGATATTAATCTTATGCACTGCAATGCATATGTAAACGTTTTAAAGAAGCTCTCATGCACATTGCTGTTGAAATAATAATGGACTGATTTATAAGAATCTTCACACTGTAAATATGTAAATCCACAAATAAGATCTCTATTGCATTAAAGATGTGTTTGTAACAGCACATTTTAAGCGTGCAATCTCCTATCCTTAAAGGTGCACTTTTTGTTCACTTTTTATTTTATTATTTTATTTTATTTATTTTTTGTTTTATTTTATTGTATTATTTATTTTATTTTATTTTTTATTATTATTTATTTATTTTATTTGATCTCAACATGGTGACTCCATTTAAAATAACATAAGAAAATTTAATAGTATTAATTATTTTTATATGTAAAACTTTTTAAAATCTTTCAAATGTAACCATTTTCAATAATAACCCTGATTCTCTTTCTGTCTTTTCCAGTGGGATGCAATCAATGAAATGGACGAGTACTTCAGCCCCATCCACACATACCAGGTGTGCAACGTTATGAGCCCGAGCCAGAACAACTGGCTCCGGACCAACTGGATCCAGCGAGATGGCGCCCGGCGGATCTACATCGAGATGAAATTCACGCTTCGAGACTGCAACAGCATGCCAGGTGTTCTCGGTACCTGCAAGGAGACCTTTAACCTCTACTACTACGAGACCGACCGTGATGTTGGCACGAGCATCTGGGAGAGTCAGTTTTCCAAAATCGACACCATCGCTGCCGACGAGAGTTTCACTAACGTGGACCTGGGGGTGAGGAGACTGAAGCTCAACACTGAAATCCGTGGCGTCGGGCCGCTCAGCAAACGCGGCTTCTACTTGGCCTTCCAGGATATAGGAGCCTGCATCGCTATCGTGTCCGTTCGAGTCTACTACAAACGCTGCACAGGAATGGCTCGCAACCTGGCCGTCTTCACAGACGTGGTCACGGGGGCCGACTCGTCCTCGCTTGTGGAGGTCAGAGGTCAGTGTGTGGACCACGCCGAGGAGAGAGACACGCCCAAGATGTACTGCAGCGCTGAGGGCGAGTGGCTCGTTCCTATTGGACGATGTGTGTGCAGCGCAGGATTTGAGGAGCACAGAGACAACTGCATTGGTGAGTGACAATATTATAAATGAATTTTAGTTGTTCTTCAAGCACATATTTCAGACAACTGGATTTTTACATTTCCAAGCCCATGGTCCAGTGCATCCGAATATGCCTACTTTCATACTATATCGTAAGTGAAAATATGTGAGCCAAATCGTAGGGCTATGCGATTAATTGGAATTGATTTTCAATTCCGATGTTGGCTTACGACGATTATGAAAACAAGATAATCAAGATAAAATGATTACTGTGCCGCTGCCACATTCAGCGGTGTGCTTTCGTTCCTTAACATCCAAATCAACCAAATAAGTGAGTGTTGTAAAATGCAGTTTACTGTTGCTAAACAGAGGGATGTGTTTGATATTAAACAGTGCAATTAAAAGCAAATTAAGCTGCGAAAGAAACACTGTTCCCCAGGTGGCTTTCTGTGTGCGCGCACTGATATGGAGCAGAATGCGCATAAACATAGTATACTGTGGGCTTCGGATTCACTCCTAAACGGTCAAAAAGCCTACACACAAAAGTGTCAAAATGCTGTGTCCTTGTAAACAGTCGGTTATTTCTTAAGTGAATGTAAACAGCTGCGAAAGAAAACGCATGTGTATCAGTATATTGGATCCATGCATTCAGTCTTAAAGTGACAGCAGCCTAATATACCTGCTGCCATCTGTGTCATTAATGTCAATCAAACAACAAAAGACAAAGATAAAATCACTCACTGCTCTTGAATAAATCTGTTGTATTTATTTGTCCATTGTGTTTGTAATTAGTTTCTCAGTTCTTATTGTATTGCTGACTGTTTACTTGTCTTCTGTAACTGTTTTGAGGACCTTTTACTTAGCTACATTAACCTAGTATTAGTTTTTGCTGAAGTAGCCTTTCGATAATTGTGACATTGTACTGATTTTTAAAATTACTCATATCATGAAATAAGACTTTGATCATATCGCCCAATGTATAATATGTAATATTGACCGAAATAGTCGTGATCATGATTTTTGCCATAATCGAGCAGCCCTACCAAGTAGTATGTCCAAATTCGTAGCACTCATAAAACAGTACGCGAAAAGTACCTGGATGACCTACTACTTCTGTCAAGATTCTGAAGTGCGCATATACTGGACACAGGAGTGGATGTGAATGGCGGTGAAGCGACGCAACTTAGTAAGTCACATGACTATGACAACATGACGAATGTAGTATGTCCAAATTTCATTAATACTTCACACATCCATATACTTCACACATCCATACTACATAGAACATATTTTTTTTAACAATCTCAAAGTAAGTTTCAAACCAGATGTAGTACCTACTTTACATTATGCGATTTTGGATGAAGAATATGACATTCTGGTTGCTAGATAGTCCCTTCTTTAGTTTAAGGCAATGAGATTTTTTGCCTGTTTTGTCATCTGCTAGGCAAGAATAATAATGATAATAATCATAATTCAGCAGCAGTACTGAAAACAGAATGAATTTAGAGACGCAACTTCATGGGGAATGTTTTTTAGCATGCTAACAGTAACTCCATAGCTAATAAATATGATATAATAATGCTTGATATAATAATCAGTGATGGTTCACGATAGCTGAATAGTTGACTGGTCACTTTTTTCTCTTTTTTTTGGTTGTTTGAAAGTAATGCTGAAAACAGAATGAATTTAGAGACACAACTTCTTGGGGAAGGAGTAGCTGACTAGTTACCCAACAACTTAGTTAATTGAGGTCATTCAGTGATTTTACAATGTTTTGTCGTTCTTAATATACAGGTGCTGGTCATATAATTAGAATATCATCAAAAAGTTGATTTATTTCACTAATTCCATTCAAAAAGTGAAACTTGTATATTATATTCATTCATTACACACAGACTGATATATTTCAAATGTTTATTTCTTTTAATTTTGATGATTATAACTGGCAACTAAGGAAAATCCAAAATTCAGTATCTCAGAAAATTAGAATATTGTGAAAAGGTTCAATATTGAAGACACCTGGTGCCACACTCTAATCAGCTAATTAACTCAAAACACCTGCAAAGGCCTTTAAATGGTCTCTCAGTCTAGTTCTGTAGGCTACACAATCATGGGGAAGACTGCTGACTTGACAGTTGTCCAAAAGACGACCATTGACACCTTGCACAAGGAGGGCAAGACACAAAAGGTCATTGCAGAGGCTGGCTGTTCACAGAGCTCTGTGTCCAAGCACATTAATAGAGAGGCGAAGGGAAGGAAAAGATGTGGTAGAAAAAAAGTGTACAAGCAATAGGGATAACCACACCCTGGAGAGGATTGTGAAACAAAACCCATTCAAAAATGTGGGGGAGATTCACAAAGAGTGGACTGCAGCTGGAGTCAGTGCTTCAAGTACCACTACGCACAGACGTATGCAAGACATGGGTTTCAGCTGTCGCATTCCTTGTGTCAAGCCACTCTTGAACAACAGACAGCGTCACGCCTGGGCTAAAGACAAAAAGGACTGGACTGCTGCTGAGTGGTCCAAAGTTATGTTCTCTGATGAAAGTAAATTTTGCATTTCCTTTGGAAATCAGGGTCCCAGAGTCTGGAGGAAGAGAGGAGAGGCACACAATCCACGTTGCTTGAGGTCCAGTGTAAAGTTTCCACAGTCAGTGATGGTTTGGTGTGCCATGTCATCTGCTGGTGTTGGTTCACTGTGTTTTCTGAGGTCCAAGGTCAATGCAGCTGTATACCAGGAAGTTTTAGAGCACTTCATGCTTCCTGCTGCTGACCAACTTTATGGAGATGCAAATTTCATTTTCCAACAGGACTTGGCACCTGCACACAGTGCCAAAGCTACCAGTACCTGGTTTAAGGACCATGGTATCCCTGTTCTTAATTGGCCAGCAAACTCGCCTGACCTTAACCCCATAGAAAATCTATGGGGTATTGTGAAGAGAAGATGCGATATGCCAGACCCAACAATGCAGAAGAGCTGAAGGCCACTATCAGAGCAACCTGGGCTCTTATAACACCTGAGCAGTGCCACAGACTGATCGACTCCATGCCACGCCGCATTGCTGCAGTAATTCAGGCAAAAGGAGCCCCAACTAAGTATTGAGTGCCGTACATGCTCATACTTTTCATGTTCATACTTTTCAGTTGGCCAAGATTTCTAAAAATCCTTTCTTTGTATTGGTCTTAAGTAATATTCTAATTTTCTGAGATACTGAATTTGGGATTTTCCTTAGTTGTCAGTTATAATCATCAAAATTAAAAGAAATAAACATTTGAAATATATTAGTCTGTGTGTAATGAATGAATATAATATACAAGTTTCACTTTTTGAATGGAATTAGTGAAATAAATCAACTTTTTGATGATATTCTAATTATATGACCAGCACCTGTAGATTGTTTAATATTTTTAATATGAATAATATTTAATCTAATTTTTTAGCTGTAAATATTTTAATTGTGGTGCTGTGGGGAGAATGGTTTTAGAGACACATTTTAATATTAATAATATTAATGTTTGTAATATTAAAGAATTCAATATTTCATTTTTTTTTTTTAGCTTCGATACTGTAAAGATGATGATTTTAGAGACAACTTCTTGAAGACCATTTTAGCATGCTGCTAACACTACTTTTGTAACAAATATTTCAAAATAAATTTGATTATGAAATGCATTTCAAGACAATTACTGTCAAACTATATATTTATGCATAATATGTCAGACTATATTATTATTATTTGATATTTTTTAATTGCTGGTCTATGTCTGTGTGCTTTTTTGAGCCATGTGCATTTAGTTTTATTTTTAGACATTTCATCAAGTTCAAAATGACATGTTTTAGAACCTTTTTAAATGCAAATTATGATATCTGTCTCATTTAAATAATCTTTATTGGCATTATTATTGTAGGTCCCTGTGTTAAACCATCTGCAAAAAAGGACTTTGTTATATTTCTTTCTTTCTCTAGTTTTTCATTCTGTTCACCCACTCATTTCTGCAGTTCTCATCACACTGGAATGAGCAGCCGCTGTTTATTTCACTGGATACATGAACAAATGCTGTGGAATTGTTATTAATTCAATTTCCTTCGTGTTGCCAGTATCACAGCATTCTGTTTTGAACGTATTACTCAAACCATCACAAACTCATACTTTGTCAGGTAATTTTCTGCTCGATCTGTGGCTAATAGCACTCATGGCAATCCATTTCCTTTTCCTCTGCCTCCTTTCTAAAGTGCTGCCACTGTCTGCGCGAGTCAGTAAAGGTTAAGTGTCTGAGCCGCAGAGTCAGGCTTTTGGTGTCTAAACTGGGTCGCTGTGCTAATTCTCTCAGTGAACGCTCCTCCTCTAGTCACGCACATCTCAGGGACAAACCCGGCACGGCAAACTGGGCTGCTCTTGGACACTGCGAAACAAAAAAAAAACCCCAGCTTACCACACTTAAAGCCGCAGGCGCAGACCACCGTAGAAGGATTGCATGTCGTCGCAATAGAAAATGTCAAAAGGCTTCCCGTTTTCTTTGACCGAGAGCTGAGCGATGGGCTCCCACTAACGTTTTAAGTGCCGATCAAAACAGAGCGCTAGCTTCACATCTCACTCCTGTCAGCTCTGTTTTGGGTTTTCCAGTGGCAGCCGTTGCTCCTGGGCCTTCCGGTCCAGCGTGAAAATGTAGGGAAAATATCCATTTCTGAAGAGATGAGATAGTTCATGCTCATTGGGGTAGCAGGGAGCCTTGTCAAATCCACTCCATTTGGCAACTTGATTTAACCTACTTAGATTCAGGGGAGAGTGTCTTTCCAACATGTTCACGGGCTAACTTATTCATGAGCGCTTGTAAAACAGGTTTCCATGCAAAACAATTGTGTTTGGAAGGCCATGTAGATGTTGTGCCAGGGTTAACAATCAGAAAATACAGTGAGCTCCAAAGGTCTGAGACCATATTGAAAATTAGGGATTTAAAAATGTGGAAAGAAACACAGTTTTAGGATTTTGAAAAAATGTATAACCATGAAATGGTATGATTTAAAATAAATAAGAAATATTTCAGATTTTGCAGTATTTTTTGACACTAATAAAAAGAGTTAAAGGGTCATGTGAACTCTTTTCTACAGTCAGATTTTTTTGCTTCGAGCTGAAACTTTTTTTTACTCAAAATGTTGTGCTGATGATATAATTTGCAATAATATAATATTAGTAAGAAAAATGTAAAATGGAAGATTTTGCACTAGTGGACCCTCACTATATGTACACTACTGTAAAAAAAGAATTGTTGGTTTAACTTAAAAAATTAAGTTATCTGGTTGCCTTAAAATTTTGAGTTCATTGAAATTAAAAATTTGAGTAAATACAATGAAAGGGATTGGTTTAATCAACAGAAACTCAAAATATTATGTTATCTGAACCACATGATTTAACTAAGTGGATTTGACAAAAGAAAAAATGTTTATTTAAAATAATTTTTTACAGTGTATCGTTAAAATGTTTTTTTTTTTTTTTTTGGATAGAAGTCTCTTCTGCTCACCAAGGCTGTATATATTTGATCAAAAATATAGTAAAAACAGTAATATTGTAAAATACTATTACCATTTAAAAAAATGTAATTTTTTATGTTAAAATGTAATTTATTCCTGTGATGAAAAGCTGAATCTTTTAGCATCATTACTCCAGTCTTCAGTGTCACATGATCCTTCAGAAATCATTCTAATATGCTGATTTGCTGCTCAAGAAACATTTTCTATTAATGAATATTGAAAACAGTTTTTGTTGGTCAAAAGAACAGCATTTATTTGAAATAGAAAGACATTATAAATGTCTTTGCTGTCACTTTTGATCAATTTAATGCATCCTTGCCTAATAAAAGTATCTTTTTTTGTATGTGTACAGTATATAATTATTTTATTTATTTATTTATTTATTTTTTCATTTCCTGAAAGAATAATCAGTGTTTGCAAAACAATCGTATTCAGATTTTAGGTAAGCTACTCTCCGTTGCCTTTTACCTAAAACAAGCATTGTAATATATTGTGGCTCTGTTAGTTACCCAGCATAGTGCATGCATGCAGCTGGGGTCAAATCAGAGTGAACTTGATTTGATTACTCACTATCACTGTAAAAGTGTGTGGAACTGGTTAAAGGGATAGTTCACCCAAAATGAAAATTATCCCATGATTTACTCACCCTCAAGCCATCCAAGGTGTATATGACTATCTTCTTTCAGGCGAACACATTGGAGATATATATTAAAAAATATCCTTGTTTTTCCAAGCTTTATAATGGTAGTGAACGAGGGGCCTATTTTGAAGCCCCCCAAAAATACATCCACCTAGGATGGCTTGAGGGTGAGTATATCATGGGTTCATTTTCATTTTGGGTGAACTAACCCTTTAAGGTGGTTCATCATTGTTTGAAGGTATACATTTCACTCTAATGTCGTGTTTTGTGTCACCATTGTTGGGCTTTATAGTCCTACAAGTGAAGTACCAGCTTGGCAGCCAAGTTTGTTATTGCTATACCTGGCTGTATGATATTGCTAGCTACTGTTTACACTCACTATGTGGCTTTGTAGTCACTGTAGTGTGACATTATTTAAATCATTTTGAATAAAACAAGTGGTTTTGGATGACGCAATAGGAAAACTCATTTAACAGATGCTAAATAAGAATTAATGTAATTGCATTCACTTTATATGCTTGTTGGCATCTCATAGCAATGCATTTACAACACCTCAGAACACCATAGCAGCTGTATAGCAACACCCTGACAACCACTCTGTGTGACGACGACCACTTATCTAAGCAGCAATCCAGTTTAATGACAGCTGAACGTCTTTTGATATACACTGCCTTGTTATTAACAATACGATGAAAAAATTGCAAGGGCACAAAGCAAAGCTTAACAAGAATGCCGTACATTGTCCAAGACGAAATAACGTTTCTTTATTCTGAAGGGCTCAGAGTTCAGAGTTGTTTATTGAAGCCTTTTGTTCATCAGTGAGCTTTGTAAAAAGCCTACAAAATCTGACTTCGTAACATTTTCTGACATAAGATGATTTCAAAGCCAGTCAAAAGCTACTGTACATTGTTGAAGAGGCCAGCTTTTCACAATCCCAGCCATCAATTTCCACTTTTCATGCTCTCACAGATTATAATTATAAACTCCTCCATACAATCTAGCATGTGCTTGTGATTGTTAGACATCTCGCTGGCTTTCACGAGGCGACACATCAGCAGCCCGCTGGCGACCCATAAGGGAATTTCAGAATGCTTTCGTCTGTCACTCTTAGATAATGATATTTATTTTCTGACAGCATACAATCGAACGAATAGGAAAGAAAGAGAGCTGTAGAGGTTTAATATATATTACATTAGATCATATGCCTGAAAGCAGCCAATTAAGTTTTTAATTCACTAAGCAGACAGATTTAATCTTGTCACATAGACACTTCAGTCCTCCAGCTGTCCGTTTGTTTCTTACAGGCTTTAAGGCACCTGACCCAGGTAAAAATATGATGCAATTCGAGAGATGTGATGAACTGGGTTTGCACACAAGTTAAGAATGTCATTTATTTGCACGACTGTGTTGTTCACTATGCACTATTATGCACAATGCAGTTCCTCATCTCGCAGATCGTTTAATAGCGCACGGTTAAAATGGATTGCGGGTGGTTGGCGAATAAGAAGCTAAAATTTTTGATTTTGTTAATATTTTTTTCTGAAGAAAGACAAACATAAATAGTGATGAAAGCCAATATATTAATTGCAATGGATGAATATGAATAAGTAAATAAATACTGCGTAATCGACTGTAGATGGGATTTTACCTGGGATTTGGAGCCCAAATCTAAGTGAAAATTGTCCTGAAAATAAAAATAAAAAAATAAAAAATTGACCTTCCCTATAAAATAGTGGATAACTCAGTAAAAAAATTCATCTGTGGCATGTAATATTATGTCTTTCTGTTTCATTTATGTATTTTTTTTTACCAGAAAAATAAAATAAAATCAAACTTAAAATTTTTAACTGGGACCTGTGGTTGTTAACAGAATGACCTAGCAGGTATTTGCCCTAAAATATTGCATTGCATACTATGTGGCGCAACTGTTTAGATATGCAAATCTATGAGATTTGAAAAAAAGTCAAGATATCTTAGAAAAGTAGCACACCTCTCATCATTCGTGTCTGTGAATTTTCTGACGTTATTGAATGATATTAATGCGGGGTTATGTTTTTTAAAAGTCTGTTTATGTGTCTAAGGAGTTCAGGAGGACACCATCTGTGCTGTGCAGTATAATCAGCCTTATGTCTTAGCAGGGAGATTTGTTGTTACAACACTAAAATAAGGAAAGAGCAATCATGTCAGTGCTGTACAGTCATTTATATTTCTATATATTTTATTAATGCTGAGGATGAACGTGAAATAACAGAAAAACCAGGGTACTGCACAAGGATCCCAAAATGTGCCTTTCCAAGGAATATTTGGGTTTAATACAAAGCTTGACCTCTATCATTTGCTTATTAGCATTTGTGGGTCAATTACCACAGAAAATAAGAATATAGAAAATAAATTAGATTTTATTTTTGGCGAAAAAAACAATGTTTACATTATGGCACTTACAATGGGAATGAACTGTACATTTACAGCTTTATGTTAAAAGTATAAACATAAAGCTTGTAAACTACTATTCAAAAAAATATTTTTAAATAAATTAATACTGTTATTTAGTAAGGATGCATTAAATTGATCATAAGTGACTGTAAAGACATACAGTGAGATTTCTGTTTCAAATTGCTGTTCTTTTGATCTTTCTACACTAAAATGCTGGGTTGTTTCAACCCATGTTTGGGTCAAATATGGACAAACCCAACCGTTTTTTAAACCCAATGGTTGGGTTTGTCCATATTTGACCCAAACATGGGTTGAAACAACCCAGCATTTTTAGAGTGTCTTCATCAAACAATCCTGAAAATATATCACAGTTTCCACAAAAAGTTTATATTTTTTGATCAAATAAATGCAGCCTTGGTGAGATTAAGAGACTTTACTTTTAACATTAAAATATCTTAACTACCCCAAAATTTTGAACAGTAGTTTATATTAATTGAACTGTACAGCTTGAAAGCTTGAAAGTTTAGGGGACTGTTGTTTTATATGGATGATCATCCAGTTATATAATAACTACTAGACAGTCTCTTTTTAGTATTCTTACATCATGCAAAAGTTACCTGGTCCTGACAGCTGTAAATGGAAAGAATGAGGATTTGCGAGAGGGGGCGGAGTGGTAGGGTGGGCGACTAATTAGCCTTTTTTGTGTCTTAGCTGGGTGTGCATTGTGTACAGCATGAGGGTTTTCTGGCCAACATATTACACAGGGATTAAATGAGGAAATGGGGGACTCCAGTGGACAATATTAAAGCCCCGCACGCAACTATGCCATTGTGGCGATGTTGTTTAATCTGTCAGACCACCACGCAGGCAGGCGGATGGAGGAATAGTGTTGGGGAAAGGGGCTTTTTCCCAATAAAGGAATGAATTTTATCTCAGCTAGACGGAGCTGGACCGTGTCACTCAAAATCACTATTGGCACTTGCATCAGAAATAGTGAAAAACATCCTGTGCAGTTACAAGCAGACAAACAAAAGCTACGTTCATTTATTCCATGCAACTGGCATCCATATTTTGTATTATAATAATGTGGGTCTATAGATTCGAATGCATGTGTTTGCCCATTTAATGACACTGGAGGGACGTGAATGAAAGTGTGGTGTTGATAATGAGGGTAAATTATTAAACGCATTATATAATCAGATTTTTAGATTGTGATTTTCTTTCTTGCATGCTCTTTCTCGCAGTTAATTTCAATTGGAAGATGCGAAAATACACGGCTGCCCTCCTGGTTTGCAACTGAAAACCGAACGTCTTATCAGCCTATTTGCATTGCCATTGTTCTCGTGCAACAAACGGGCTGTGTGATAAAAATCCACAAAGCCGCTGCATCACAGCAACTTCATAAGATAGATCAAGCCTGTGTAAAGACTAAAGAACAAAAAAAAAGCTCGCTCGACTTTTCTCTGGTAATTGGCACACACAAAACATTTTTTCATTTAGATGGCTCCTTTTTGTCAGTGGCACTGTAAATGCCTCATTCCGTACTCTTCAATTAGACACGCTTAGATAGGTGACAGCAATTCAATCAAACAATTAGCAGCCATTTAATGCTCATTAACAGAGAAGCGTTTGTCTCATTTGATGCGGCTGCACACTATTTCCAAAGAAAAACACTGTTGGATTGTTGGCGTATGCAGATTATTGCACAATACCAACATGAACACCTGTTGAACAATGAACTTTTAATCTGTTTTCCCCACCAGAAACTTAATGTGAAAACATTACATGAAACATTACATGACTTCCTACATGAAAGTCAGTGTTTTACATCTGTTGTGTACTTAACTATTGTTAAAGGGGACATATCATGAAAATCTGACTTTTTTTCTTGTTCGAGTGCTATAATCGGGTCCCCGGTGCATCTACCAACCCAGAAAACGTGAAAAAGGACAACCCAGTAACTTTGTTTTGGTAAGCCTTTCTCTGCAAGCATGTGAAAAACGAGCCACTCAGATTTCTCTCCCCTAGTGACGTAGGAAGAATATCTTATTATAATATTACCAACCCTTAATCTGCACGTTTCCACCCATGGCACCGCCATTTTGTTTTCGCATACGATGACAGTTTACCAGCTTTAACACCATGGCAAAAGTTCGAGCAAAGCATGCTAACTGTTCTGTCATAGGCTGCACAGATGAGCACAGAACACTATTTAGAGTGTCATTAGCTTGGATAGCCTGCAAGTTGACCCTGGCAAGCTCGATTGCTAAAAAAGTGTTTTTTTTATTCAAGCGATATTTTGAAAAAAAATAATAGACCATTCACAGCAATCCATAGCAATCATAAACATTAGCCTGTTTGGCAAACAGGTACGCTATGTATAGTGGGCGTCCATACAGGTTTTGCACAAAAGATTAACATGACGGCACATGCTAGTCGATGAGTTGAATCAACTCCACAGCAACTACATAAATTTATCCACTAACTATTCAGAAACGTCCAGTTTCATTCTAAAAGTTGTAACTTCTTCCTGAGTCTCTCCATCAGTGTCCGACTCCGGTTTGAACGATGTAAGGCTAAACACCGTTACTGACAATCCTCATTTTGGCTGCTTGAGATTCTCCAGCTTTGTTGTTGTTGAGCAACCGAAGTGTGAGCTTTTAAAGCTCCGCCCTCTATCTATCTATCTATCTATCTATCTATCTATCTATCTATCAAGAGAACTTTACAGTACAACACCATTGTACTACCTTGATGAATAAATACTTCACAATTTTAATAATATATCATTATTTATATACTTTGCTTTTGCTTTACTTTCTTTTTAGTAGGGATGCACTGATACCGTTTTTTAAGGACCGAGTACGAGTACCGATACTTTTTTTCTAGTACTCACTGATACCGATGCCTATACGTTTATTAATTTCTCTCTCTTTTGTTTTTTTTTTTTTTTTTTTTTTTTTTTGATGTTGTAGTTTTCCCAAGCACAACACAGAGAGACTAATGAATGTATAGGACAGCTTCT
Organism: Ctenopharyngodon idella; assembly: GCF_019924925.1. NCBI lineage: Eukaryota > Metazoa > Chordata > Actinopteri > Cypriniformes > Xenocyprididae > Ctenopharyngodon > Ctenopharyngodon idella. The sequence continues at coordinate 28,144,435 of NC_067230.1, forward strand.
TTAATATTACTCTAATGAAAAAAGTAATAATTTTTATGTGCTTGTCACAAACTTAAAAAAACAAAAATTTCAGTGTCCAATAACCTTCAAAGGGCATAATTACCAATAATTGTTGTTATATAAAAAGAAATTTACAAACAAATTACAAACAATACAACAAATACTATAGAGATACAAATTAAAAACTTGTTTTTCAGATACAGTAGGTTTATTTACCATGTATACATTTATTTAACATCTTTTGTTGTTTTATTAACATGACAAATATAGGCTACAGTCCCTTTAGGACCGAATCCATGGATACTGACACATATCCTGTTTTCACCCAAATGTTTACGTCCACTTAAGCCATAACCGACTGTATTTACGTGAGATACTCCACACGATGGACATTTTGACAACTATGTGTGCATTGACCATTCTGGCGCAAGGAGAACTGATCGCGCGGTCTGAGAGAACTGGGATCGCATGCAAGAAAGAGAGAGCGCACTTCTCGTCTGTGTCATTCAGCGCAATTCCGCCTATCCCGCCTTCACTAATCGATAACGAATTGTGATTGAGAGCATGCAGTTCGCAATGTGTGTGTTGTCATCATTAATTTTGAAGTATTTCTACAACTCTGAGGCTGACATTGTTTCTGCTGCTGCCGTCGGTGTCTCTGTGCACGGACAATTCTGTCAGTTACGTCACGTGAGCTATTGGTCTTTGGTATCGTAGGTATTTTTACGAGTACGAGTACAAGTACATGAGCTTGGTATCGGGCCGATACCGATACTGGTATCGGTATCGGTGCATCCCTACTTTTTAGTGTTTATTTATGATATCTCATATCTATCAGGTTTCCTCAAGTCCATTTCCCTGGTAATTTTTACAGATATTGTATAATATAGACTGGGGTTGAAAAAAGAACACACTGAAAATCTGGAATTTTTGTTTTTTAATTTAAATCTGAAACCAAACTGAAAGTTTAAGCATTGTTATAAATTAAAAAGATGTGAGAGAAAATGTAATTTGTAAAAATAATTATAATCACATAAAAATGTACACTCTAAAAAATGCTGGGTTAAAAACAACCCAAGTTGGGTTGAAAATGGACAAACCCAGCAACTGGGTTGTTTTAACCCAGCGGTTGGGTTAAATGTTTGCCCAACCTGCTGGACAGCTTTATTTAACCCAACTATTGTTTAAAAATTACTATATGGCTGACTTAAAATTAACCCAAAATTAAATTTAAAATCAGACACATAATTATAGAGGCAACAATAATAATCAAAAGGTGAACATTTATTAATAAACAATTTAATAAATGTTTGTTGTTTAATTATTATTAATTAAACTTATTAAATGTTCGTTTTGTGTCAACAACCCAATTGCTGGGTTTGTCCATTTTCAAACCAACTTGGGTTGTTTTTAACCCAGCATTTTTTAGAGTGTAATTTTAAAATATATAATTGTAATGAAATAATTGTATGTAGTTTGTATGAAGAAAATTTTATATTAAATTACAAATGAATGCAAAATAGGAGTATTTTCATTAGTGGTCTATACACTTTTGGACTTTGTCCAAAAAAATAAATAATAAGTAGCCTAATATCATGGCAAAATATAATAAAGGCAGTTTAAATCAACTGAGTGACTAGTTTTGCTAAGCCAATTGCACCAGAAATGGAGATAAATGCTCTTTACGCTCTGTGCCGACTGGGGCGGCATCTAATCATGGACTCGCTTTGCTACATAGCTTACGCACATCCGTAGTGGCTAAAATTAATGCCAGCCCGTGAAGTTTTTAATATCTGTGCTGAGGTCCCTTCTTCCACCAGGATTTGTTAACGTGGTGCCATGTTTCATTTCTGCCTATTAGTGCATGTGAGAGACGTTTAAGAACATAATTAAAGTGGGACGCCCCTGTGGGAGCGTTCAGGTAGATTAAACGACTTCATTAGCTTTACGCTACAGCAAGTGTGCGATGTAGCCACCGGACAGAAGCAGTGGTCCGAGATACAGGACTTCCCTGCTGGGAATCCGACTGTCAAAGATCGTACAGCGCGTGTAGATGCATCTCGTTAGCGAGAGTTTCAAAGGCTGAGCAAAATATTACTGGCTGGTTTCTATCTTTTTGAGAACTTTTAAAACTAGTTTGGACTAGTTTAACTGGTTTTAAGATGGCAGTGCTGGGCTGTTCACTAATGAAAAAGCTAAGGTGGTTTGCCAATCTTAGTTGGTCTGATTTAGTGGTTTTAAAGGGCTTTGGAGCACTTGTGAGCTGGTCAGGATGGTTGACAAATTGAAACTAGCTGAATACTGGGAGATCAGTTAGACTAGCTAAAATCAGATGAGTCTAGCAAACCACCTTAAGCAAAAAATGAGGTTTGACATCACTGGTGTTTCTTGTATCACAAACTGCCTTGTAACCAATCACATCAACGTGCCGGTGGGCTTTAGCATATCATTAACTTTGACTGATCTGAAGCAGGGGAGTCTCAAGAGAAGGTTATCCTGGAATATTTTTCTGTTGATATGAAAAATCAGGTAGATTTAGCAATATAGCAGGTGTATGATGTATATTACGATGTTAGGATGAACTATAAGCCTTTCTTCACTGACGCTCTGAGCTGTTCAAAGCGTTTCTAAGGATACTGATTTTATGAAGGCAGCTGTCTGACTCTGAAGAACGGGAACATGGTTTGTGTAACATTAGCAACACATTATTAGCCGTTTGATAACATAGTCAAGCAAAAGGCTAATCATATTAATTGCCGTTATGTGTCCGACGTTGTAAAAAGCGATACCATTGTGCAGCGTTTACCTCAGTATGTTGACCGAGTGGATCTCTGAGCTTGTGCGAGTAAGGGCTAATTAGCATATTCATAGACCTGCGTATACTAAATGAAGCAAGGGTGTAGAGTTACATTCAAGCTATTCTAAGGCATGAAGAAATTGTTTTCACAGGAAAAAACATTTAAATATGTCATTTTGGTGATCAAAGATGAGTTTTAGGGGATAAAATTATTGACTGCAGTGGGACTTTAAAGGAAGTTATAACTAATCATTTGAATTCTGTTTAACCCTTTATTAGTTTCTTTTTCCATATCAAGGGGCAGCCGAACCTATCTGCACAATCACTAGGCTTCTCCAAGTCAATAAAGTCACCGTCCGCATTTCTCTTTCTACTGTTCATGACTCTTCAAGGTCGCCCCCAATTTAGACAAGTTGGTCTCCATCTATCAAGCACTTAGAAACAGGCACCACTTTTCTTGAGTAAATTGATCTGATAGCAATTACCCTCCTGCGCTTGGAAAGTTTAAGATGAGATCTTTGGAGGACACAGTCTAACCACAACTACAGACAATAAGATTAAGGGCCAAAATAGAAAACAGAAGCAAAATTGGATGCACGTCCAAACAGACCCACACACACATATATCTATATGTATATTAATGTAAGTATTTGAGAGTAAACTAGATACTAGACTCCCCTGCCCTCGTTAATATCAGATTGCGAGCCACAAACAATTAACTCCTTACGGCCCTCTTATATATCCATTAAAAGCCTCCCTCTGGGATAAACAGACGTTTTTACACATGGCCGGTTTCGAATTAGGCTGCTTTCTTCAGGCCAACACAAGCCATTTTCACAAATTAAGATATGCTTGTGTGTCAAAGGTATATGGTTATTTTGTGCATAGGGGGGTTGTGTTTGTGGGCTCTATAACTCATCCACTTCTTCTTCTTTTAGCCTTGGGAACAATTAAAGGATTAGTTCAATGAAAGTTTTTTCCTTATTTAGCCCTATATTGTCCCAACCCCATATTTTTTCCTTTTTTTAATCTGTGAAACACAAAAGGTGATGTTATGCAGAATGTCCGTGCTGCTGTTTTCCATAAAAGTGGATGGTGATTTATATTGTCAGGCTTAAACCATAAATCCATATCATAAGGATGTTATTCATTGATAGTCAATGTTTTATTTGTCTAATGTGCAGCAACATAGCAGATAGCTATGGAGGCTTGTTTCTGCCATAAAATAAAAGATAATCACAATTCTGACTTTTTTCTCGCAATTGCAAGTTTATATCTCACATTTCTAACTTTTTTTCTCAGAATTGTGAGATATAAAGTCAGAATTGCGGGTTATAAAGTCAGAATTGCGTAATATATAGTCAGAATTGCAAGTTATAAAGTCAGAATTGCGAGTTATAAAGTCAGAATTGCGTGATATAGTCAGAATTGCGAGTTATAAAGTCAGAATTGCATGATATAAAGTCACAATTGTGAGTTATAAAGTCAGAATTGCGTGATATAGTCAGAATTGCGTGATATAGTCAGAATTGCGAGTTATAAAGTCAGAATCGTGAGTTATAAAGTCAGAATCGTGAGTTATAAAGTCAGAATTGCGTGATATAGTCAGAATTGTGAGTTATAAAGTCAGAATTGCGTGATATAAAGTCAGAATTGCGAGATATAAACAATTTTGAGAAAAAAAGTCAGAATTGCGAGTTTATATCATGCAATTCTGACTATTACTGAAAAAAAAAGTCAGAATTGTGAGATGCAAATTCGCAACTGCGAGAAAAAAGTCAGAATTGTGAGATAAAAAGTCGCAATTACCTTTTTTTGTTTTTTTATTTAGTTGCGGAAACAAGCTTCCATAGCAGTACTTGTTCACAAAAAAAAAATGTAATCATTGTTATTTTAGTATCATTGTGATACTATTGTAGTTTTGTAACTTGCAACATCATGATTGGTCACATGACATGCGAGAATCAATCATATCAAACCTGGCATGACCTACAGTATGTAATGATGCTATTTTTATTTGAACACAAGCATAGATTCAATTCATATTTTGGCAGTGTAAATCACTATTTACTTTTGTTGTTTGGGGGGGAAAAAGCAACTCTGACATCTCATTTTTTTCACAGAAGAAAGAAAGAAAATAATATGTGGTCAGAACAACATGAGGGTGAGTTAATGGATGACAAAATGTTAGTTTTTGTGTGCACTGTTCCTTTAAATCTACAGAAGAGGCAGTGAGTAACATTTAGCAAAACCACAGACATTATTATGACTGAATAGTCTAATATGCAGGTAAATCCTTGTATTGTAATGCAAAATATGATCCACGCTGTTTGAAATCAAAGACCTGTCTATTTAATGACTATCAAAAGGTCATGTCTGTGTTCGTTGTTATTGTACTCTTGGTTCAGCTTGAATTTCATGCATGAATTGGCATTTTGATAGTCAGAGCCGAAGCTTGAAGGCCCAAACATTTGCGAGCAATTCATCTTCTCCCCTTCTTATCCGTCCCTATTTATTTCTTTATTTATTTTTACCCTCTGGTTGTTCGATCTTGAGACTCGTTCCCATGTGGTTTGAGGGCATTAGGTCTTATCGTGGCCGTGCGGCTTCGGGATCTGGACGGTGCCAGTCATGCTCGGTATCGCTGCTGCTGCTGCTGGGATTTTTGCCTGGGGATGGATTGGCCGGCTCCAAATGTCACTAACCTTGATTAATGTCACCCCTAAAAGTGCTGTCGTGAAAAAAAAAAAAAAAATGCAGTAGCTTTTGCTTTATGATTTGAGAGAAATACTACAGAAGGTGACGGACTGGTGCAACCTGTTGAAAATCTTTGCCTTTTGATAATTAAAAGAGAGTGTGCATCACAATGCAAAGCTTCCTTCTCAGTCCACCCAAAAAGAAACTAAGCTACAGAAGAAAAAAAAAACAGTCTTTCAGAAATCACCTTCATAGTAAAAGCTCCAGAGAGAATTGATTTTTAATGATAACATTCAGGCAGTTCTTGAGTTGAGCATGAGCTGATGTGCCTCAGAGGAGTATTTCTTGCCTTAGATATGTGATGCAATGAATTAGATTTATGGCTGAAGATTTATGGCTGAAGTTTTTAAAATAAATTATGTTTTTGCATGAATATGTATTATATCGTTCAAAGTTTGGGGTCAGTAAGATGTTTTTTTTTTTAATGTTTTTATCAAGCTAGGATGCATTAAATTGATCAAAAGTGACAGTGAAAACATGTATAATGTAACAAAAGATTTATATTTCAAATAAATACTTTTAAGCTGCACAACATTGATAATCATATATTTCCTGAGTATCAAATCAGCATATTAGAATGATTTCTGAAGGATCATGTGACACTGAAAAATGGAGTAATGATGCAGCTTTGCATCACAGGAATAAATTACATTTTAAAATGTTTTAAAATAGAAAACAATGTTTATATTTCACAATATTAGTGTTTTTCCTGTATTTTTAATCAAATAAACAGCCTTGGTAAGCATAAGCGGTTTCTTATAAACTCAATAATCTTGATTTTTAGGGAGGGAATGAGATGAAAGACATTTATAATTATAATCAGTGTTTATAGACAGAGAGATTTAGAGATGGCATACTAAAATTAAGGACTAAGGAGAAAATTAATGGGAAAAACACTTGAAAAAGTGGGCAGTCACTGGTGTACTCTGACATTAGTCATTAGCTCATTAACATATGACCGCCCACTTTTACATGTTTACGCCTACTCAGTATTTAGTTATCCAATCATAACAGAGGTCATTTAGATACGTCTTAAGGCACAGTAGCAGAAACACTCTGTTGCACTCTGGTGCAAGAAACTTAACATAATAATGGAATCATTGGACCTAAAATAATGGTGCATTCATGTCCTCCTTGGAAGTTCATATTTATGAACTGGGAAGTCGTGTTTATGACGTCAGGTGCATTCAAGTCACATTCGTTGGAGCAAGATGGCGGTGTACCTTCTCTAAATTAACTACACAAAAATACAGCAAGGTTTTTAAACTCTACTTCTAGAAAATGAAGAACAAAAAATGTGCATCAGGTTTGTTTTATGAAGCCACTTTATCGTTACATCATTGTATTACAATGCTATCATATGTTGTGCATGCGATTTAGCTTATTTTGTTGTAAATTAAAAAGCCTGACAATGTCACTGTTAAATACCTTTAAGTATTGTTGTTTTCCAACACGTTTCGCATTGACACGTCCCCAAAGCATAAACTCTGGGCTTAAAGAAAATCTAGAGCTTCCCACTTCGTAGGGGTGTTCATGTGCATTCAACTCGTAAATATGATCCTTCCGACATGACTTGAACGCATCATAACAATGCACTTTTGTTAGGCCATTTAGGGATTTAGCCATTATGTCATGTTAAAACACCAAAGCAGAAATGTTTGCATTGTATATTAGAGGCTGAATAGGAACATCTGTTCGGTTTTTATGACTCTCATGGGAAACAATCATTACAGTAACAGTACAGGCCTTCATACTCCTTCAAAATGGTACACCGCTGTACTGTGTGTGTGGCTGGTCCAAATCTAGAGCAGGACAGCGCGTACCAGGCGAATGACACACTAACGTGAGTGTGCTGGATGCGTCCTGTGCCTGAGCAATCAGTAACCCCTTCAGTGGCGAGGGGGACATTTACAGCACGTGTGTTTAGAGGAGCTGTGATGGAGTGCCCCATTTCCAGCTATGATTTCACTGACAGAATCATACATCACTCAGACAATCCTCCAGCTCATTAGCAGCTGTTGTTCGGCTCCCATAAGTGTTTGTCAGTATGAAGACTGTTTCCGTGTGCATTTTTGTGAGTACTGCAGTATACTCATAATAACTCTCTTATAATAACAGTTTGTCCAAATGAAACTTCTGGCATTTTTTTCTCACCCTAATGGTGCTGCTTTTGTGTTCCAGAAAGCCACGAGCGTGAGTACTGTATATGATGACACAATTTTCCTTTTAGGTGAACTATTTTAAAGATCATAAGGTCAAATATTTGACCCATTAACACTACATTATTTTCAGAAACATAATCATACATAATCTTTTGGATAACACCACATACAGTACATTGAATATTTGGCCAAAACATTTATTTTAAAACATCTAATATTATTATTTTAAAATAATTAAGAAAATAAGTAAACAATTATTTAAATTTATTTTTATTTTATTTTGGCCAAAAATTGAAATGTATGTGGCTAAATAAATTTTCCTTAAATAAATATTTTAAATAAATTATTTTAAAAATAATTTTCACTCCAGTAGTGTGAATGTGGACATATATTAGCAAATTTATTATATTATATTATATTATATTATATTATATTATATTAATACAAACTATATATATATATATATATATATATATATATATATATGTGTGTGTGTGTGTGTGTGTGTGTGTGTGTCTGTACACACATATTTATACACACATGTATTATGTTAACAAACTTTTAGATGCGATTAATTGATTTGACAGCACTAATCATATAATATTATATTTTTATTAATATTTTTTACTTATTTTAAAATATATTTTATTAAGTAATTTTTATTATTTAGCATTTTAGCCAAACATTTTAATTTATGTGGGTAAATTTTCAGTGCACTCCAACTATTTACATGTTTTAACAAGTTTTATTATATTATATTATATTATATTATATTATATTATATTATATTATGATTTTTCTAATCTTAAAATAAATAATCCAAAAAATCTTTATCAATCTTATGATGATTTCATGTTGAATTTTTATTAATGAAATAGGAATTACTCCAACATGGTTTGCAACACTGACCATGGAAAGACGCCCATTCATGATCAATTAATAGACTGCATGAGGTTACACTATGGTAAATAAAAACATTTGTGCCGATGCTTGAATCACCTTGTTGAATCACAACACCTTGCATAGTCTGGTCATGAAAACCATCTTGGTGGATATTCTTTTCAACCATATTTACTTAACTATCTACACAAAGAGTAAAAATCAAGGTCAGCATACAATGGCTGTAAATATTCATTAAAATTCATTGCAATGCAAATGTGGCTGCAAGGAGAGCAGCGCTTTGACAGGTGCTGACAAACCAAACAGTGTGCCAATGTGCAAAAAATAGAAGAACAGAAGAACACCGCAACCCTAATGTAGTGTATGTAAACACCCCCGGATAAAGAGCACCAGAGTCTCTATCTTCTCACCCTCATGCTTTTTCTTTACTCTTATCAGCTTTGAAAAGAGACTTACTAAGTAGAAAGAGTCTTAAAAGAGAAATTTCAGCCCAAACGGAAAAGGTCACCAAAGTTCATCATGATTAACTTATGTCTGTCGGTGTGTATGTTGAATGTGCGCTTCTGATTGTTTTGCCAGGGGTAGTCTGTCAAAAACTTCAAAGCATATAGACGTCACTATGAGTGTACGGCCCCAATGTTTATCGTGACCTGCTTTTCAACTCGGGAGCTTTTCAAAAAAACATCAAGGGAGCGAAGGATTAATCGGATCAAGCCAAAAGAGAAAACAGACAAGGATAAATACTGCAAGAAGGAATACTTTTTGGACTCCCTGGGGTTTCTGTCGGTGGAGATAAAGATCTTGCTATCACTCTATGTTAATTCTCAATTCTTTTTTTCTTCCCTAAAGCTCAGATTCCTCACCCATGTACTTGTTGTCCTTACTTGAACATTCTTTTTGCAAACTCTGAACCGCTACACTTGAGAGTGAGTTTCGCACTACTTGTTCACAACCTGTTGCACTTCATTTTGTTCAAATAATGTTCAATAAAATTGGCATTTGCAACACTTTTTACTCATTTCTGAGTAAACCAGGATATTCAATGAGAGAGCATATAAGACTCCACAGGGAATTGATTGTGATGTGGAAAATGTACTAATGAGGAACAGGAACATGCATTAAGAAAGCAAATAGTTAATTTTGATTTCATGACTTTAAAGGGGTCCTTGATTATGATTTCACTTTTTTAACTTTAGTTAGTGTGTAATGTTGCTGTTAGAGCATAAACAACATCTGCAAAGTTACGACGCTCAAAGTTCAATGAAAAGGGAGATATTTTCTTTTACAGAAATCGCTTTTTATGGACTACAACAAACGGCTGGTAGGGACTACAACAAGCTTCTTCCCGGGTTAGTGACATCACTAACCCTAAAATTTACATAAACCCTGCGCCCGAGAACACGCAACAAAGCGGGTGAGGCCATGTTGGGCTGCTTTAGAGAAGAGGAAGAGTTGTTGTAGTAGAGTGTCGTTGCCATGCCGTCATTTTACGCCGGACTGCTTCACAAACGAGGGTCAATTCAACACTGGATTTGCACAAAAGATTAACATGACGGCACATGCTAGTCGATGAGTTGAATCAACTCCACAGCAACTACATAAATTTATCCACTAACCGTTCAGAAACGTCCAGTTTCATTCTAAAAGTTGTAACTTCTTCCTGAGTCTCTCCATCAGTGTCCGACTCCGGTTTGAACAAAGTAAGGCTGAACACCATTACTGACAATCCTCATTTTGGCTGCGTGAGATTCTCCAGCTTTGTATTTGTTGAGCAACCGAAGCGTGAGCTGTTAAAGCTCCACCCTCTTCTGGAAAGGGGGGCGGGAGCAGCAGCTCATTTGCATTTAAAGGGACACACACAAAAATGGCGTGTTTTTCCTCACACACAAATAGGGGCAAATTTGACAAGCTATAATAAATGATCTGTGGGGTATTTTGAGCTGAAACTTCACAGACACATTCTGGAGACACCAGAGACTTAAATTACATCTTGTGAAAAGGGGCATTATAGGTCCACTTTAAACCCGTTTTATGAACATCTAAGCAGTAAAGAAGCAGTTTGTGTTGAACATAGTAGTTCAACGCTGTTTTTGTATTTCCTGTTAGCATGTGAGGTGGGTTTCTACAAGCCAGTGGCAGGAGATCAGCTCTGTGGGAAATGTCCCCTCCACAGTCACTCTGAGACACGAGCGGCTCTAACCTGCCCATGTGATGCCAACTTCTATCGTTCCTCTACAGATCCACCAGCTTCTCCCTGCACAAGTGAGTCTTTTCGTTTTTTAGATACAATGGCCAAAAAGTATTTGAAAACGCATTATAATGTCTGAATATCAATGCATAAGATATACATGATAAATTAAGTGAATTGTTATTTCAAATGCATCTTTTTTCTTCACTAACTTCATAATTTTCGAAGTACTGTATGTGTCTTATGCTGGTGTTTTGGTGATTTTTAGTGAATGTATGATGTCAGTTCTCCTCAAGTTCATTAGATCATTACTTTAACAATGAACATTTTCCACTAACAACAAACAAGCACAAAGTCACACAATACAATTTGTCTTCATTTTTCACAATATATATTTTATTTTATAAATATTTTTATTGTATTTTCTGATATATAAATAATTTGATCAGCTTGATTAGCAAGCCTGATAAAATAAAAATAAAAAATAAAATAAAAAATCTTAAACTTATGTTATCTTATTTTATTTTATTTTAAACCTAACTAAATATTTCTGTGAAATGTTTTGCTTGAAAAGTATGCTTGTGCTATCTTTCTTTAAAACAAATTTATTATATTAATCTAATTTAATTATTATTATAGTGTATTTTTAAGTTGTGCCCTAAGTCACCAAATACTTTTTGGGAACAAAAATGGAACTTGTTTTGAACTTTTAATGAGTGGAAAAATCGTAAGACAAGATTACTTGTTGAACCAGGGTCGTGTGGTTACTGAAGTGCAAATTCAATCATTCTCGTTTGATCGGCTAGCCTGATAACCACCAATTCCCTGAACCTCACTAATTAACCTATAATTAAGAACTGTCTAACTTCGCCCTCCCCGCAGGACCTCCGTCAGCTCCAGTAAACATCATCTCATATGTGAACGGTACCTCGGTCAGTCTGGAGTGGGGTTCACCTCTGGACACAGGAGGCCGCAGTGATGTCATCTATGACGTCCTTTGCCAGAAGTGCGACAAAGACGGGACGCAGTGTGAGGACTGTCGGGTGGCTGCTGGTGGAAGTAATGGGGTGGGGAATGTCAATGGGGGTGTTGCAGACACCAATGGAGCTGTTGGTGGGACAGCTGGAGGTGGAGGACCCTTGAATGGGGTCGTGGTGGCCCGGACAGGAGCGGCCCCGGTGCGCTTTATCCCTCAGCAGACGGGACTTACAGAACCATGGGTGACAGTGCTGAATCTCGCTGCTCACGCTAACTACACCTTCCGTATTGTTGCGCTAAATGGAGTCACACACTTGAGCAACGAACTTCCACAGTCGGTGACGGTCAATATCACCACAAACCAGGCAGGTAGGAGACACTGTTGGGTCATTAAAGTTTGATTGCATTTATTATTCATATAATTCTTAAAACACTTAAAAATCCAGGTCTTACTAGCCTAAGGTGGTCTAGCTAGTTGACCAGAACATGATGTGTTTTAAAACGAGGTTAACCTCAGCAAAAGTGGTCCAACAAGTTTGATCAACTAGTTTGAACCGGTAATGATCATAATTGACCAGTTTAGACAATATAATCTATCAGTCCTAACCATGTTTATCGCAGCCAAATCAGCTACTACTTTAACTAATCAACCACCTCAATTAGCTTGACCTAGCTAATGACCATAAATGACTAGTTTTGAAAATCTTAGTTAAGGTCGTCTACCACCCCTAACCAGGTTGACCTAAGCCAAACCAGCTACTAATTTAACTGATCAAGCACTTAAATTAGTTTAAACTAGCTAATGACCATAAACGACCACTTTTGAATAGGCTTGGTCAAGGTAGTCTACCAGCCCTAATTAGTTTAACCTCTGCTCCATGAGCTAGCTAGTCTAGCTGATAAACCACATAAACTAGTTTGAACCAGACTGTAAATGGTCAGTTTTTAACACACTAGACGATTTTCAAATCTTAACCGATTTTAAAACTGTGGGAGACCACAGACATAATGACAACTTCAACCGATTTTTAGCATTATATCCTCTTAAGGGACACAATAGAAGATTCGTCCGGACTGTGAGTCCTCACACCTGTCAATTGTAGTAACATTTTCACAGTTAGACAAGATCTCACGAAGACTTGCGAGATCAAACATGACTTGAGAAGAAAAACAAATGGAGGACGATCGACGTTGTCGGCTGATTCTCCTGGCTTGAATCTTGTTTTACGGGAAGAAAAACAGAGGAGAAAAAAGAATATGGGTGATGATCTTTCTTAATACTCCACTTTTGTGGCATGTTTGTGACTGCCAAGTTTCAGCTATAGAAGCACACAACATCCAGTTTGCTCGCTCTGATTGGCTATTGCGGGTATTACGTCAGAGGCAGCCCGATCAAGAGTCGAAATATCATACACAATTTGGGATTGTGCAGGCTTCGAGGCAATCAGGAGCAGTAAAATAATCGTAATGACAGTTGTGAGAAGCCTCGAATCTGGGCACACCCCTCAGATCATTGGGGGTTGCAAATCAGGCCCAAAATCAGGCTTAAAATTAGTCAAGGTGGTCTTCCAGCGCTAACCAGGTTGAACTTTATCTCACCAGCTAGTAGTATAGTTGTTCAAACACCTAAAGTAGTTTGAAACAGCTGTAAATGGCCTCCTTCAAACAGTTTAGATCGGGGAAACTAAAACTAAACTCTGCAGGACTGTGGCACTCCAGGAACTGAGCGTAGTTATAGTGATCTTCCAGCCCTTACCTGGTTAACCTTGGTCCAACCAGCTAGTTGACTAGCTGATCAATCACCTAAACTAGCTTGAACCAGCTAACATGGATAAATGATAGGCTAGAAACCATGTAAATCTGGTATTATCTGGATTTTCCAGCAGCTATAATACTGTAAATTGTATTTCTTCTCTTATCTATAAAATTATTGTTGTAAAATGAATCTGCTGTCTTGCTTAAGAGACCATCATATCCTTGTTTTCACAGCTCCATCTCAAGTAATGGCCGTCCGACAAGAAAATGCCAGTCAGAACAGTGTCACTCTGTTCTGGCACGAACCAGCGCAGCCAAATGGAGTTATATTAGAATATGACATCAAATATTATGAAAAGGTAATTTCTTCATCAGAGTGAATACACTCTAAGTCCTAAAGGAGTGATATTTATTCATTAACTGAGAAGGTCTTGTTATTATTATATAAATGGCTTGATGGCGAGTCCCATTTAATGAAGGGTCACATTTTATAGACTAGCCTGGAGTCAAATATCTCAATTTAACCACTCGGTTTATTGGCAGCTCAGGCTAATTGAAAGGAAATTACCAACCAATAGTGCTCTCAGACTGATTTGGAGAGATTATTTAAAGTGACATTGAAGGCAAACACAGCGAGCGCTGCCAAACACTGGAGGGAAGTTAATTGTCGCATGAGCCGGGAGCTTTGCTGCCTAATGGCGCAAAAGAGAAATCAGCTGTGACAGAGAATTAGTATACAGTGCCTAGTCAACAATGCCACTATGTAAATATGATTTACGTGCAATCCCTGTTTGCCAAGCCGCTGCCCGTGTGTTGATTCCTGGGGAATGGTGCTTAACAAAGACCATGCAGAGGTTTTTGATAGATATACGGCGCCGGCGGTCTCCTCAGGGGACAGAGGAGCATCAAAGGCATTTTAACAAAGCGAAACCCTTCGGTGGGGACAGAGTTCACGGACGCAGTGGGGTGAAGCGGGGAATGCTAACAGATTAGTGAGCACTTCATTTTAATCGGTCCAATCCTCTAGGCTGGGTCTCAAAACAAGATTTTGTCAGGTCCTGGTGTGAATTGTCCACTATTGTCTTTATGGATTGTATTTACATAATTGACCTTAAATAGACTATTTACTTGAATGTAACCTCTCATTGTCTGTCTGGCATTTTTCCATAGGATAACGAACAGCAAAGTTATGCTACACTGAAGTCAAAGAACACCAGCGCTAAAGTGTCAGGTCTGAAGCCTGGCACGAGCTACATCTTCCAGATTCGGGCCAGAACCTCGGCTGGCTGTGGGCGTTTCAGCCAGTCAGTGGAGATACAGACCGGCAAAGCAAGTGAGTGTTAAATAATTACTAATGCTATACAGACATGGATGATACTCAAATCATGCGGCTTGTTGAGGAGAGATGTGCCGTTATTTTTAACAAGCATTTGGACTGGAACAGAGCCAGTGTGATGATCTCATAGCAGGTGAAATATGGAAAGAAGACTTTGATATTAATTTATTTTATAAATATTTTCATTAATATCTGTCAGTGAGAACAAAACAGGGAAAAAGCTGCAAAAACTTAAAGAGGTATATTTTTAATATACCTGTTTAAGAGGTAAGCTCTTTTTAAAGTAATGTAATGCTTATTTGTTTATTTTTTATTTTAATATTTTTTATATTTTAATAATTTATGTATTCATTTAATTTTTATATGTTTCATATTTTTTTAATGTATTAACTTGGAATATTGAGTTAAGAGGGGTGAGTTTTTATATAAGGTCATAATTTTGCTAAAATAAAGAGAAAATTAAATGAAATGGTAAATTTAATAATTAAATCTCTTCCTTCTGCCAGGACATAGTTATCAAGTTTATTTGTTTTGTATGTTTATATTTACTTATGATTATTTTTTAGCTTAATATATTTTAATAATTTTTAATAATCTATTAATGTATAATACATATTAAATAAATATACATTCATATATATATATATATATATATATATCCTTTTTTTTTTTCTCTCCCTACATTAAATATATTGGGAAATATAATTTTAAATATAAAAATATGTCTCTCTCATTAATCTTAACATGTTAAAAACTAATGGTGGGTAAAGTTTACAAATTTCTCAAATCATTGTCCAAAATATGGCAACTCCAATGATTTGAATGATCAGAAAAATACAAATTTATATCTTATATCTTCAGTTTATATATTGATGCACCTTACACAGCTGTATCTTGTGAAGCTTATTGTTTTCATGTGTTTGAATTGCACACAAACATGCCATTGCTGGTCGAACGTCGCCTGCAGTGAAAGAACTGCTGATGATTCAGAGTGTTTAATGACACGTTAGTGTTGATATTTGGTTTCTGTTTTTCTTCGCCAGCTCTGCTGCGAAATACCAACATGACGATTATCTGGATCTGCGTGGCTTCGGTAACGGGACTGGTGACATTTCTGGCCGTTGTCATCTGCAGAAAACGGCAAGAGGAGTACTTTGAATTGTCTGCATTCATTTCCCCTGCTTTATTCTGTTACATATGTTAAAGGGATAGTTCATATAGATCATTCCAAACCTGTGTGACTTTCTTTCTGTCTGTCTGTGACTGAATCATTGACTGGATGAGCTGAATTTTTTAATAATTCAGACCTGTTTTGTGAACTGGAGCAAATGATTCATTGAAAAAAATTGATTCAATAGAATGATTAATTCACAAATCGAACATCTCTCCTTCTCTAGTGAACGCAACAAGGAGAATAGGAAATATCTTTGATTTTGCTATTGTACATCTTCATAAGTCATACAGGTTTAGATTGATATGAGAGTAAATGAGGAAGAATTGTCATTTTTGCGTGAATTAAGAGAATATTCATGCCAGCTTCCCATCCTGAAATAATCCCACTCAAACAGCTCAATGACTCCTGTTGTAATTATCTGTGAAAGTGTTTCACGGCACTATGTATATATAAATACACACCTTAAAGCGCGTTCACACCAAGAACGATAACTATAAAGGTATCTATAACGATATTAGAGTCCACACCAGCAGATGAAAACGTTCTGTTTATTCTAAGCAGGCACTGCAGTTTTGTTGTCTACCGCTTTAAATGCTCAAGCTCATTAAAGCAGGATGGATTCTGATTGGCTGTCAATGTTTTTACCATTTATCAGCTGGAAAAAATAGTTCTGAAAGTGATTCCAAAGATATCATTTCTTTGTGCCATTATAGTTGTGGTGTGGACTCTGCTATTCTTTTATATTTAGAATGATTTTTAAAACTTTATATTTATTGTTATTGTTATAGTTATTGTCCTTGTGTGAACTGGCCTGTACAATGGAAATTAAATTTGATTGATTTTGGACTAATAACACTGCGAAATATCCTTAAATCATATATAGCACAACAGTGGGGTTCCAGAAATAAAAATCCCATTCATTTTCTCCATACAGAAATTGATTTAATAATGCAATAATGTACAAAAGTGCTGTATCAAATATCATGAAACTCCCATGAAGCTTTGTGGATTATGTAATGTTTGCATATGTTTGAATATTTTGCTATAAAGTTTAAATGTAAATTTTATACTTTCAATCTTAGCCTAGATTGTTTCGTGTTGTACCGCTGTTTCTGATTCGATTGCATTCTTGAATTTTTGGGGGGCTTTTCAAAAATACTTTTTGCTTCAAATCAAATGTTCAGTTTAATTCAACTCAGAGCTGGTTGAGTTGGATCATGAGTTGAACTCTTTATTGAAGAACTTATGGAGAAAATGAATGTGAAAACACTGAAAAAGTGAGTGGTCTTTGTTGCTCTCTATTGCTTTTTGATGCCAATGATTTCCACAAGTTTGTGATAAATAATGAATTTGAAGAAAATTTAACATCAATGAACGGACACTTTTTCAGTTTGTTTGATAAATATAAGGCAGCGGATTAAAACAAAGGACGTTTGTTATCAAAAATGTCTTGAAGTTCTTTGGTAATTAAGTGTCGAGTTAATTAAGTTTTACATTCTTTAAGTTTTACATTTGAATATTATTAACATGTGGGATGTACATCACAAGGCCGTTTTAAAAAAAATAAACATATTTCTGTTTCTCCTTCTGGATTGCATTACAGACGTTGTGGATACAGCAAAGCTTTCCAAGACTCAGACGAGGAGAAAATGCACTACCAAAATGGCCATGGTATGAGACGCACACTTTCCCCTGATGATTTCTCTTTTAATGAATTTTAGGCAGGAAACTATTGCTTTTTTGGTCCAATATCTTGCTGTAGCTGCTGCCTGGGCCCTTCAGAGATTGTGGCTGTGACTGGAAATTGCTTTCATGCTGCAATATGTGACCAAATGCTAATTCTGTTTATTCTAGTATCATTTCCAGAAGCCAGATTTTATATTGATCCCCACACATATGAGGACCCCTGCCAGGCTGTCCACGAATTTGCCAGAGAAATTGAAGCGTCCAGGATCAAAATAGAGAAAATCATCGGTTCAGGTATAGCTGTCCTTGGCGATTGTGTGAAATACACCTGGGCATCGAAATCAACAAGATATGAAGAAAATAATGAAAAAAAAAAAGATATCATACAAAACAGATGAAAAAATGATAGATTAACATTCACTATATATATATATATATATATATATATATACATACATACATACATACACATAAATAGAAAAAAAAAAACATGAGCACGACTGTACACATAATTGTAGTACTAATGACAAAGCATTCAGATGTCATGTGACTCATTGTGAAGGTCAAAAGTCTTACTTGAATCCAAATCCAACATGAGTGGACACTGTCCACTGTATAATCCTTTTTTTCTGGCACACATCAGGAGAGTTTGGGGAAGTGTGTTATGGGCGGATGAAGCTGCCCGGGAAACGTGATATCCCGGTGGCTCTGAAGACTCTTAAAGCCGGCTACACTGAGAAACAGAGGAGGGATTTCCTCGGCGAGGCCAGCATCATGGCACAGTTCGATCACCCCAACGTCATCCACCTGGAGGGGGTTGTTACCCGCAGTAAGTGCTTCAAATGTCCATCAGTGTCATGCACTTATGAATGGAACATTTTTGAAGTACCTTATTTTGTGTTCAGAATCATTCCATACCATTTATGTAGCAGAATGTTTCCCCTATCCCATTTACATTATACAATAGAATGCAATTTTAAATAATTATATAAGAATTATATGTATCTTTTTTTTTTTTCAAAATGTTATTTTTTTTATATTTAATATTATATATTATGATATATATATATATATATATATATATATAGCTTATAAACAATACATTTTATATTTATTTTATATTTATATTTATAATTTAAATATAACAAAATGTAAATTTTGTATAATAATAGTTATATATATATATATATATATATATATATATATACACATATATATATTACAAAGTTTACGTTTTGTTATACTTAAATTTAATATATATATTTTATATATATATATACATTGTTTTAAAAAAAAAAACATTTAAAATACATTTTAATAATATAATTTAAATATTTATATATATATATATATATATATATATATACAGGGCTTGACATCACAGTATGTGCGGGTAGATTTCAGCTGTGGCGGGTAAGACAGCCACTCCCACTAGCCACTTTGGCGGATTGAATATAATTTCAGCCTACAGCCAAATGAAAGGTAGCCAAGCTCGTCGTATCTTAAAATTACAATTCAATCACAATTCTTTATCGATTAACTTGCTGTTAGTGAAGGGGAGGATAGGCTGAATCGCTCTGAATGACACACAACAGAAGCGCTCGATCAGTTCTCCTTGCGCCTGAATAGTCAAATGCATGCACACACAGATGTCAAAATGTCCATCGTGCGGAGTAGGCTATCGCATGAATACAGCCAGTCATGGCTTAAGTGTATAACTGGATATGTGTCCGTATATTACGTCCATGCAGCCCTGTATATATATATATATATACATATATATGCCTTCACATCGGGGTAATGAACTCGGTATATTTTGCAATAATGATCAAATGAATGTACATTGGTATAAGTTAATAATTCACGCATAGTTGAGTAAAAAGTGAAGAAAACCTACAGTTCTGTTTTTCTTTACCCAGACTTTACATCATCACTCCAATCTCCTGACATCTTTTCCTTGTTCTTTCCCTGTTTTTCTGCATGTTTTTACATTCTCTGCCAAGGCAAACCGGTAATGATCATCACAGAGTACATGGAGAACGGCTCCTTGGACTCTTTCCTGAGGGTGTGTAAACACGTTTCTGTTTGTTCTTGTATTCCACTGTAGTTTTGCTTCGCCTCGCTGAACCTCCCCGTGAACCAAAGTTAAACTTCACTGATTTCTCTCCCTCGCCTTGTTTTTCTTCCATCGAAACAGAGACATGATGGTCAGTTCACCATTATTCAGCTGGTCGGGATTCTGCGTGGCATAGCAGCTGGCATGACTTACTTGGCTGATCTGGGGTACGTCCACCGGGACTTGGCTGCCAGGAATGTTCTGGTCAACAGTAATCTGGTGTGCAAGATTTCAGACTTCGGTCTGTCACGCGTGCTGGAGGACGACCCTGATGCAGCCTACACCACCAGTGTAAGTGTCCGTTTCCTGCTGTGTCCGTTTCCAGAAACATACTCAGCAGAATCTATGAAGACCACAGTACTTAATAGAGTTACCTTCAAATGTTAGTGATAGATAGATAGATAGATAGATAGATAGATAGATAGACAGACAGACAGATAGATAGATAGATAGATAGATAGATAGATCTAATAATTAGAAATGTTTCTTGAGAATCAAACCAGCATATTAGAATGATTTTTTGAAGGATCATGTGACACTGAAGACTCGAGTCATGATGCTGAAAATTCAGCTTTGATCATAGGAATACGTTTAATTTAAAAATGTATTAAAATAGAAAATGGTTATTCTTAATTGCAATAATATTTCACAATATTGCTGTTTTTACTGTACATTTGATCACATAAACACAGCCTTAATGAGCAAAAGAGACTTATTTCCAAAAAATTGAAAATCTTACTGATCTATAACTTTTTTTTACACAAACTTTAGATAAAAAAACAAAAACAAAAAACTTTTTGGTAAAAAAAATAAATAAAAAAATGCATTACCATTTTGTTGACATGTTTGTTTTGTATCATATGAATGTTTGGTGCTGTTTCTTTTTATACGCATCTCAATTTTTCTCCCTAACTTTTGTCCATCACTGTCTATATGGAATTTTAGGGAGGAAAGATCCCAATCCGTTGGACAGCACCGGAGGCCATTGCCTATCGGAAATTCTCCTCCTCCAGTGATGTATGGAGTTATGGAGTTGTGATGTGGGAAGTGATGTCATATGGAGAACGGCCATATTGGAACTTGACCAACAGAGATGTGGGTCTAAATTACACTTCATATTCATATTGGCTCTTATGTTCAGAATAGTGTGCTAGCATACACTTCAAATAAGTATTTTGTCATATCCTATGAAGGAGTCAATTTATCTTGGATCTGCAGGATTTTAGATATTTTCAATTTTTTGGTATTTCAACTAAAATTCTAAAAAATAAAATTGTCTAATAATAATTAAAAGCATGTTTCCAGTGTGATGCATGATTCACTACTTTGACTCATTATTTGATCAGACTACTAAGAGTTGACATTTTTTACATAAAAAGGATTAAAAATATATAATTTTTTAAATTTAATATGCATATTGAGATAATGCGACAACAGCTTATTGCCGCTTGTTAATTATTTCTCTTGCCCAGATAAGAAAAAGTAACAATGAAGAATGTTGCTCATACTGTTTTCAAAAAAAGAGTAGGTAATGTTTAGTGTACTTTGCAGTATGCAGCGCCCAGTATGAATAATAGTTTAATATTTCATCCTAAACATAGCAAAATATCAGCCATAGTGGAATCATTTTGTCAATTAGACAAATCAATTTGACATATTCAGTTTGACTGGTTTTCTGGTTTAGCATATTAGAATAATTTCTGAGTGGAGTTTTGATAGAATGAATATTCTTTACAGAACATTGCAAAACATCAGCCATAGTGGAATAATTTTGGTAAATAGACAAATCAGTGCAATGTCCAACATATTAATTCAGTTTGATTGGATTTCTGCAGGTGATCAAGTTCTTTTAATCTTTCTAGTAAAGGAATCCTGAAAAAAATGGAAAACAAAATCATGAAAATATTAAGCCGCACTACTTGTTTTAACATTAATAATCTGGGAAAAGTTACTTTTAAAAGTAATGCATTACATATTGTGTTACTAAAAAAAGTAACTAATTGGGTTTTTATGGAAAGTAATGCGTTACATTACTTTTGCGTTGCTTTTCCTCACATGGGCTCATCTTGTTTGTTTGTTTGTTTTTATAACAACAAAAAAGTTCTATTTTTGGCAAATGTAAAGGCCATTTCACACCCAAAGTGAAATGAATAAGTCTCAGGCTGAAGGAAATGCAAATTCATGCCTGTACAGTAGAGGGCGCAACTCAAACAAACCTTTCAGCTGTGATGCCATTTTGCAATACAGAAGAATAGGATGCAGAAGAAGTAAATGAGTAAATCTCAGTAAATGCATGTTCACATTTATCTAAAACTAGTCTAGAATAACCATCATGTTCACACAGCGCACACCTCTGGACACCCGATTTCTCTCAACTTGGGGACATGAGAGGTGTCAGTCATTAAATAGGAAAACAAAATAACTTGTGTTACATATTTGTGTTACTTATTTGAAGTAATATTTTGATGTAAATTTAAAAGTAATGGACTACTTTACTAGTTACTTGACAAAAGTAATCTGATTACGTAACTCGCATTACTTGTAATGCGTTACCCCCAACACTGATAATAATAAGAAATGTTTCTTGAGCATCAAATTAGCATATTAGAATGATTTCTGAAAGAATGTATATTCCATTCAGAACATGGCAAAACATCAGCCATAGTGGAATCATTTTGGCAAATAGACAAATCAATGCAATATCCCACATATGAATTGAGTTTGATTGGTTTTCTGCAGGTGATCAAGTCCGTAGAGGAGGGTTACCGACTCCCGGCCCCCATGGGCTGCCCCGGTGCCCTCCACACCCTAATGCTGGACTGCTGGCAGAAAGACCGCAATGAAAGACCCAGATTCTGCCAGATCGTCACGGTCCTGGACAAGCTGATCCGGAACCCCGAGAACCTCAAGTCAATGGACACATTGTGCAGGTGAGCACCGGCAATCGATACGCCACCTGACAAATGCACTTTGTCGGTGTCAGATATGATCTGTATTAAAAGTCGCACAAAGTTGATGAGAAAGTTTCGTCTGAGTGGCTGGGAATACGACTGGCCGCTTTAAGACGCGAGTGTACGTTTTCCAATAAGCTCATCTCAAATAGATGTGTTCGCTGTTAAATAAAAGACCTCTGTGCTATATTGACATTGATCTGCCGTGAACCAAAAAAGAACGCTTCTGCTTTCACAATTGGACTTGTATAAATTGCTCAGCTTGGAGCGCAAGTCCTGTCAAGTTGCCGGTGCATATCCAGATGCGCAGGGAGCACTGATGGGAAGAAATAGGGATTTCATCCATGTATTAATCTACCCAAACCGGCCAGATCTACAGCCCCCCCACACACACCTTCTCTATCATTTTAACTCGTATTGATTTTCTGCCCTCGCTCGCCACATTTCAAAGGTACATCTTGTACGCACCTCCTCACTCCCCCTGCTCTCATTTCAGACTAAACAGTCCTTTGATGAACAGAAGCATTCCTGATTTCACCAGCTGCAGATCGGTGGACGAGTGGTTGGACACCATTAAAATGGGCCGTTATAAGGACCACTTTGCCGCAGGAGGGTATCTGACTCTAGGACATGTGATGAGCATGAAACAACAGTGAGTTGATTGAGTTCTCACTCCGTAACACGATGGAGTGCTTGAGACTGCTAATGCAGAAATGAAGCCTTTTAGATGCGTCATCTCACCATCGCAGGGTTCCAGCTGGATATGTGAATCTAAGCGCTGAGGTAGATGAAGGACAGATTAAAGGTGTCCTATGGCTTTAAGCCTTTGATTGATCGTCACCTCCTCAAGTCAGATGATCAATGACCATTAGATGCAGTTTTGTGGTGTGTCAGGACTGTACGGTCAATGCCATTCCTATTGGTCCAATTTTAGTGGATTTGTAGACATTGCAGCAAATCAATCTCTGATTTTTGAAAAACTGGGAACTAGCTTGGATAGATAGACCAGCTTTAACAATTGATTTCATGGGTTTACTTGAGACACATTCTCAAACCTCTGCTCTCAAAATCTTCAGATGTTTGAAAGTTTAGATAACCCAAAAATGAAAATTTACCAAACCCAGATGACTTCATTTCTTCTGATTTTTGCACTATATTATTTTAATATATTCTATATTAAGTCTTCTGAAGCCTTTATGCGAGGAACAAAGTGAAATGAAAAATGTTTTCATTAATTGAGATAAAGTTGAAATTAGATCAAATATAAATATTAGATATAAAACATAAACTTAAAAAAAAAACTTGAAAATCACAGATATTGCCTTGGCAACTACCTGAAATGAAATATGTACAAGTTGAAGTACTAAAATACAAAGACTGAAATAAAAATTAATTATTTAAAGCTAAGTAGAAATAGTAAAAAAAATAAAATAAAAGTATTAGTAAATTATAAAACCCCTAAAGCAGGGCTTGTCAACTAGCGGCCCACGGGCCAAATCCGGCCCGCCAATCATCTTCATCCGGCCCGCGGCACCTCAATCTCCCTCCTCCTCTTTTCCTGGCGGTGCAGCTAAATTTGGTTAGATACGTGGCCGCAGTGTATGTTCCGTATTTCTGTCGACTAAACCAGCGATACCAGTCATTCATGAATTAATCATTCTTTTGTCTTGATTCTTTCTTTCCCGTGAATTGGCCAAACGTGCTTGCAAATGTTCTGAAACGATTTGAATTCGTTTGGACCGCTCTGTCACTGAATCATCTGAAGTTGTTTCTCGGTCAGTAACAACAAATACAGAAAAATAACGCTGTTTCAGGTGTTTCACTAGTTCACTTTGAACTACGCAGCACGGCCCAGTGGATAACGGAACGAAAGCTTAAAGGAGCTGCGTTATTCCCGGTCCTGGATACCGTTATTAAACAGCGTTGCGACATCTAGTGAGAAGTGTTTCAATTCAACACACACCTCTCAGTTACAAACTACAAATCACTTGATGATTAAACTAGTTTTAAATCGGATGAAACAGCCTCAACATTCCCATCAAGACTGATGAGGAAAACAAGAGAAATGTGCCATGAATGAAGATAGAAGACTTTTAAATCTCAAAATCACCACCCTTACAAACATTTACCATGAATGAACTGTAGTAAATTACCATGGTTTGTAGAAATGTGGAATATTTATATTGAAAACTGTTATAGCCATTTATATTGCAATATATTTATTAGGTGGGTAGGGGAATTTATAATTCATGTCTTTGTGAAGGTGTAGTTTTTACATGTGTTTAGGTGTTTTTTTTATAGGCCTATATAACATATCATAATATAATATCATTTGACAGTGGTAGTGAGTAGCCATGTATGGTTTTACCTGTGGTTACAAAGTCTCACTGTGAGAATATTTTCATTTAAACCTAATAATTAATAAAATCATTTTTACCAATAAGTCCCCCCCAATAAGTATGATTTCATAATCCGGACCTCGAATGAAACTACTTAAAGAGCCCTGCCCTAAAGAGACATGGTTAAGGAAAAAAATATGAGATAGAGAACGAATGTAAAGTTTCTTGGTGAGACGGAAATGTTTTTGCGAGGGAACGCAAAATTTCTCTGGGGAACGCAAAAGTTTTTGCGATGGATATCAACGTTTCTCTGGGGAACGAAAAGTTTCTCTGCGGTACACAAATGTTTTTGCGAGGGATCTCCAAGTTTCTCTGGGGAACGCAAACGTTTTTGCGAGGGAACGCAAACTTTCTCTGCGGAATGCAAACGTTTTTGCGAGGAGACGCAAAGTTTCTCAGCGGAACGCAAAAGTTTTTGCGAGGAATCTCCAAGTTTCTCTGGGGAACGCAAACGTTTTTGCTAGGGAATGCAAACTTTCTCTGTGGAATGCAAACGTTTTTGCGAGGAGACGCAAAGTTTCTCAGCGGAACGCAAAAGTTTTTACGAGGGATCTCCAAGTTTCTCTGGGGAACGGAAAGTTTCTCTGGGGAACGCAAATGTTTTTGCGAGGGAATGCAAACTTTCTCTGCGGAATGCAAACGTTTTTGCGAGGGATCTCCAAGTTTCTCTGGGTAACGCAAACATTTTCGCGGGGAGACGCAAACTTTCTCAGCGGAACGCAAAAGTTTTTGCGAGGGATCTCCAAGTTTCTCTGGGGAATGCAAACGTTTTTGTGAGGGAACGCAAAAGCATTGACTTATTATTTTTCCTCCCATCTCATATTTTTTCCACCACCATGTCCCTTTAGGGGCTCCATAATAAATACTATAATAGTATAAAAATAATACTAAAATAACACTGATTATTAATTCACTGAAAGCAGTTCTGTGGTCTTTTATGGCTATTTTGTCCATATTTTCTCCACATTTCCATTTACTCCTCAATGGGTGGGTCAGTGCTTTCCCTGTTGGTCAATTTTGGACCAAACTCACAGTTTTCAACTAAATGGCAACTACCTTTCTGGAAATCATATTATTAGAACCCCCTTTATTAGATGTGGTAATGAAATCAGCCATAATGTCTTCAAGGTTTTTGTGTGAGGAAAAAAAAACATTTTTCCCCGACCAACTGCAGCCGTGCTGGTTGCAAATCATTTGTTTGTTTCAGATGTTTGTAATGAATCTTTTAACATAAAAAGCCCATAATTAGAGCTGCACAATTAGTTGTATGATTAATCATGTTTATGGTTACAATTGCCATGATTAACTAATCTTGGAAAGGGTCAATTACAGCAATAGAAAGGTTTCTGTATAAATGTTTGTGAGCATTGTAGGCAATAGCAGACAAATCTGCCTTAAAGTTAATCTGAGGTCACATAAATAAAGGGTGACTTTTAATGTTAAAGCTTGTTTTGGATGCTTACATTTATAATACATTACATTAATAATTGATCATAATTGCTGAGCACTTCTCATAATCTTCAGTTAATCACATTTCTTTTCCCACTTCCATCTCAGTGACATCCAGAGGTTGGGAGTCACATTAATGGGCCATCAGAAGAAGATCATGACCAGCGTCCAGGTGATGAGAGCCCAAGTACTGAACCAGAGTGTTCCATCAGTGCACATATAATCACGGACCTCATCAGAATGCAAGTACATATTGATCTGATCTGTGTTTGGGTCTTGTGTATGAACTTCAAAAGACTGTCCGTTCCTTAACGAAAGCTGATGTGGATTATTACCGGGATAAGGATGGAGTTTTTCTTCTTCAGCGGGACATTCTGCAATTATCCCTTGTCTCTTTTACTTCCTTTTGTAAATGTTTGGACTGCCTTAAATGACACATAATTTAAATATTGTTGTACATGGATAAAGATTTTATGAGTAATAGAGTCATGAATATGTGAAAAGTGGACCTAATAATGAATATTAAAAAGGTGGAAATGAATATGCATAGTTTTGCCACACCCACCACAGCACCACAACAATGGCATGGATGAAACTACGAGTGCCTCAAGTGCTGAAACATGACACTGAATAAAAGACGAAAACAGTGCGACGTCACGGGAGAATAAGAGTTAAGCTACAAGCATATAATCTATGATGAACGAGACCCTCAAGAGGAAACAGTTGGGCTCCTGACAAAAGCTGCGGAGCGCAAAAGAATACAGACAAACGCTGAATTAGTCTCTGCTTTGTCTCTGTGGTCGTAAAAAGGGAAAAAGGCAATTATGTATGTCATGTGTTTGATTAAACACTCTGAAACTCAGCCTGCTGTTATTTATTGCGTGCAGAAGAGCGCCGGATCCCTCTGGAAATGGGAGGAATAAATATGTGTAAATGTTGGTCTGCGGAAAACAGAAATACTTTTAACTTACATTCCGCTGGAAATCTGTCTGAAATGGAATCTCTATCTTTCTCTTACAACTGGATTCAGAGTTCAGGCCAGTTTTAAAATATTTATTCTTTCTTACCTTGAGAAAATCGAGTGTTCTCAGAGTTTAAGCTGTTTAAAATCATTCATTTTACTAAAACTAACAGATACAATTATGAGATAAAAGGGAAATCGCACATAATTGTGTGCATCTTGTAATGGTGAGACTGACTACTTTAAAGTCAACATGAAATCAAAACTGACCCTGTTTACTTTACTAGATGTTCCTGGTCTTATTATGAATGATTAATCTGTGCATGTTGTTCTAAAAGGAAAAAATGTTTCATAGTTTTCATCAAAATATTCTCTGCCTTTTTTGCCAGCTGAAAGGACGTTCCCCTCCAAACACTTTTCACGTTCCTATCAAGTCCCGCCATACATTATATCTCCTTGTTGGATATTGTTTTCACAGAAGTAAAATGGGTTTTGAATGCCATTTCATGTTGACTTTACAAAAACACTGGACCTCATTTAATTTTTGAAAACAGGGTATTATCTGTATGTTCATCCTATTATTTATTAAATTATAATGATTCTGTTTTAATTATTAAATTACCTAATTGTGCATTTGTTTGTAAGACAAAGATTAATGGAGATACCTTACCATGAATCATATATGTAAATATGAATAAAATAAAGTTTTTTTTCGCTCTGTCTCTTTCTGATTCTTTGTGATCCATCAATCCATCCATCCATCCATCCATCCATCCATCCATGGCTTGCTTGCTGAAGATATTTTAAGACCATTAAGTTTTTTTCCCCCTCATTTTGACATTATGAAAATGAAACACATTTTTACTGTCAAATTCATTTATTTTACCTTGTATTTTCCTTTAAAAAATGTCTCATTATGGTAAATCAGTCAATAACAATCCATAATAAAAATGCTGTCTGCACAATTTAAATTCATAACAACAAATACCAATTGAAATAATTTCTTTTTACACTGCAAAAATTAGATTTTTGTAAGTATACATCATGGCATTATTTTTATTTATTTATGGGTCATTAACGAATAAAGATTTTTAAAAGTGTAAATAAAAAAACAATGGAGATATAATTAATTTTGAGATTATTTGGTTTTTATAATCAATTAACACTGCTTTTGTCATTTTTTACAAGATGGACAAAATTTGTCACCAAAAAAGTCATTCGGTTTAACCAAAATTTTGGTTTTACCGAATGACGATATTTTCAAACAATGCTAACAGGCTGATATCTAGCTAGCTAGCTAGCAAACGGACAATTAAACATTTTATATTTAGTACAAGTTTTTAAAATATTACATTTTCCATGTTTTATAGCGGTTGTACCGAATTATCTGATGTTTCAGGACGTGCGTATGAGCGAGTGAAAACATGAATTTTTCAAATAGTTAAAAGAGAGTTAGTTACTTTGCTTCATGACCATGTGGTCCTTTGCAGGTGTCTGAATGATGTCTCATCCTGTCACATGATACTGACCGGATGACTTGATCCAAAATGGTCCCTTTATATTGGTTACTCCGAATGACATCAATGAAATTAATTTTTCCGGACATTCTTTCTCATAACAAAGCAACAACTTTGACACATAATTTTAATACCATTTTGCACTCTGTTGATATATGATGTTATAAAATCATGCCAGAATCTATACATTTATTACATTTTAAGATATTTTAATCACAAATGAAATGGCTGTATTGGCCTTTGGATGGTTAAACCGAATGACCTTTTGACACTTCAAAATCTTTAAAATACCTTTATTTGTAGCAAAATATATTCAATAAATGAGATCTAGTTGTACTACCTTACATACTTTGGATGTCATATCTTTGTTTTTTATTATTATTAAGGCCTTTGGACAAAAAAAATGACCTGTCACATCATTGACCTTTATGCAAAATATATATACTTTTTCTGTTGATCATGTGGTGAAATATGACCCTTCTTCACAGTTTTTGTGACATTCACCTACACGGATATTTGCTGAAACATTATCATGCATTATCAGGCATACCTGAGTATTCAGCCCCATCTCCCCGGTCTGAACCACAAGCCAAAAGCACTTCAGTGACAGCAGAGCAATTGCTTTTAATGTCCGTTGGGCTTTAGCGCTCTCCTTTGAGAGGTTTCTTCATTACTTCAACGTAAAGCTGTGAATTTAATGTCTTAAAACTGATTCATGACTACATTGCATATATCAAGAGACTGTCAGCTTCCATTGTCACATTATGAAAGTTGTCATCTATGTGGAGACAAAGTATTAGCAAGTGTTTTGTCTGTGTTTGCCTTTGCCAAGAATATAACTTGCCCATTTGGATGGTCCTCTGCATGACGCGTTGAAACCATTCATGCGCAAATGTCACCTTGAAGAGGATTATACTCTGAATTCATTTCAGGTGAATGATCACATATACAGAACCTGTACACACACAACATACATCATCAGAACTCCCAAACCAGTAAGAGAATTGAGTTTTTACATGCATATAGTGGTTGCAAAAAAGTAATGTCTGAATGTCATTGCACTGCATAACTTGTGCCATTCATTTTAAAGAAACATATTAGACAAAACAGTAGCACTTTGCAATACTTTTGATTTTAATGTTTTACTAAATATCTTCATTTACATTAAAATTAATAAATGCTTAGAAGTATATTTCATTGTTAGTTCATGTTAACAAATGAAACTTTAAAAATTGTTACCACAAAAATTAAAAAGAGCTGTTAATAGAAATGAATAATAGATATGTTGCTAAAAATGTGTATTTGGTACGGTGACTGAGAGAAACGTGCTGCAAATACTCACAACACAACCAAATACAGAAACGCGCTGCAAATACTCACAACACAACCAAATACAGAAATGCCTGCAAATACGACACAACCAAATACAGAAACACGCTGCAAATACTCACAACACAACCAAATACAGAAAAACGCTGCAAATACTCACAACACAACCAAATACAGAAACGCCTCCAAATACAACGCAACCAAATACAGAAACGCGCTGCAAATACTCACAACACAACCAAATACAGAAACGCCTGCAAATACAACACAACCAAATACAGAAACAAGCTGCAAATACTCACAACGCACATATGATCAGGATGTTAAAATAAAAATTTAAAAAACTCACCTTTCAGGTCATCGACAACACCACTGACAAGTAGACACTGAACAATAAGCATGTCCCAGCCAGGTTGTGAGTATTTGCAGAGTGTTTCTGTATTTGGTTGCATTGTGAGTATTTGCAGCGCGTTTCTGTATTTGGTTGCGTTGTGAGTACTTGCAGCGCGTTTCTGTATTTGATTGCGTTGTGAGTATTTGCAGCGCATTTCTGTATTTGGTTGCATTGTATTTGCAGCGCGTTTCTGTATTTGGTTGCGTTGTATTTGCAGCGCTTTTCTGTATTTGGTTGCGCTGTGAGTATTTGCAGTGCGCTTCTGTATTTGGTTATGTTGTGAGTATTTGCAGCACATTTCTGTATTTAGTTGCACTGTGAGTATTTGTAGCGCATTTTTTTCTGTATTTGGTTACATTGTGAGTATTTGCAGCGCGTTTCTGTATTTGGTTGCGTTGTGAGTATTCGCAGCGCATTTCTCTATTTGGTTGCGTTGAGAGTATTTGCAGCACGTTTCTGTATTTGGTTGTGTTGTGAGTATTTGCAGCACGTTTCTGTATTTGGTTGTGTTGTGAGTATTTGCAGCATGTTTCGGTATTTGGTTGCGTTTTGAGTATTCGCAGCGTATTTCTGTATTTGGTTGTGTTGTGAGTATTTGCAGCGCTTTTCTGTATTTGGTTGCGTTGTGAGTATTTGCAGCGTATTTCTGTATTTGGTTGCATTGTGAGTATTTGCAGCGTATTTCTGTATTTGGTTGCATTGTGAGTATTTGCAGCGCATTTTTTTCTGTATTTGGTTGCATTGTGAGTATTTGCAGTGCGTTTCTGTATTTGGTTGCATTGTGAGTATTTGCAGCACGTTTCTGTATTTGAGTTGTGAGTATTTGCAGTGCGTTTCTGTATTTGGTTGCATTGTGAGTATTTGCAGCACGTTTCTGTATTTGAGTTGTGAGTATTTGTAGTGCAATTCTGTATTTGGTTGCGTTGTGAGTATTTGTAGTGCATTTCTGTATTTGGTTGCGTTGTGAGTATTTGTAGCGCATTGTTTTCTGTATTTGGTTGCGTTGTGAGTATTTGCATTGCATTTCTGTATTTTGTTGCATTGTGAGTATTTGCAGCATGTTTCTGTATTTAGTTGCGTTTTGAGTATTTGCAGCACGTTTCTGTATTTGGTTGCATTGTGAGTATTTGCAGCACGTTTCTGTATTAAATTGCGTTGTGAGTATTTGCAAAGCGTTTCTGTATTTGGTTGCATTGTGAGTATTTGCAGCACATTTCTGTATTTGGTTGCATTATGAGTATTCGCAGCGCATTTCTGTACTTGGTTGTGTTGTGAGTATTTGCAGCACGTTTCTGTATTTGGTTGCGTTGTGAGTATTCACAGCGCATTTCTGTATTTGGTTGCGTTGTGAGTATTTGCAGCGCTTTTCTGTATTTGGTTGCACTGTATTTGTAGCGCATTTTTTTCTGTATTTGGTTGCGTTGTGAGTATTTGCAGCGCTTTTCTGTATTTGGCTGCATTGTAAGTATTTGCAGCATGTTTCTGTATTTGACTGAGTTGTGAGTATTTGTAGTGCATTTCTGTATATGGTTGCGTTGTGAGTATTTGCATTGCATTTCTGTATTTGGTTGCATTGTGAGTATTTGCATTGCATTTCTGTATTTGGTTGCATTTTGAGTATTTGCAGCGAGTTTCTGTATTTGGCTGCATTGTGAGTATTTGCAGCGTGTTTCTGTATTTGACTGAGTTGTGAGTATTTGTAGTGCATTTCTGCATTTGGTTGCGTTGTGAGTATTTGTAGTGCATTTTTTCTGTATTTGGTTGCATTGTGAGTATTTGCATTGCATTTCTGTATTTGGTTGTGTTTTGAGTATTTGCAGCGCGTTTCTGTATTTGGCTGAGTTGAGTATTTGCATCACGTGTTGTCAAACTGATGAAGATGTTTTCTTAATTTGCTGGTCTTTTTTCTATTTGCATGTGTTTTCTTCAGTTGCAGCACGTTGAGCTCTCTTGGCCACCGTGATTTGGATACTTTTTGATCATTAAACAAAAATGATGAAGGAAGTGAAGTTAGTTAAATGAAATGTTTGATATTTTATTTAACACATGAGATTTAGACATTTTTATGTGTCCAAATACATTTGGGGCTTCTGTTTGACTATAAAGAAGCATATTGTCAACACTGAACTGATTTGCACTTCCCACAGACAGCTAAAGTGACTTTCTTCCGCAGTTGGATGTCAAATATTTAGTCTGTCCCACAAAACTCTTAGATGAGACGAGTTCAATTCAAAGACAGCTTCGTTTCACAGCCTCAGCCTGTCTGAGATAACCGAGTTCAATGTTGTGGATGTGTGTTGTGGAGATGTACGAAACTTGTCCTCCATCACTTTCTCATTCCCGTTGAGTGAGCACAGTCAGATAGGACGCCAGGAGGTCACACAACAAGCTGTGCAGCAATGTGCTGCCCACCCACACAACATAATGCACACTATCATAATGATATTATGGCACAGAAGAGTTTTGACTAGAGGTTAGTCATTTTTACAGCTGTGATATAACAGATTGCACAAATATTAAATTGTTAGTGTAGTTGTGACAAAGACATAAAACCAATATTTGAGACAAAATCAAGAATTTTATCTGAATTTTGAATGCTTATATAAATCGATTAATCGCAATTAATCGCAAGTTTATATATATATATATATATATATATATATATACATACAAACATATATATATATATATATGCATACACACATATATTTACAAACATTTATGTTAGATTAATTAATTTGACAGCTATATATATATATATATATATATATATATATATATATATATATATATTCACCTTTTGACTTTGTTTATATTTACTTAAAATAAATATATATTTGTAATCATTCCCGACCACTTTTTAACTGGAACAATAGGCTATTAAAAAAACAAAACAAACAAATGTGGCTTTTAAATTTCACTTTTAAAAAAATACTGATGTCAGAAATCAGGATGCAAAGCACATTTGATATTAATTTGGACACTGTAAACAACACCATAAATTACTCTTGTCACCAACTGTGTTTAAGACAAATACATTTCAATGTGAGTGTCCACAGTTGTCCAAAGGGACAAAATACAAACAGCGGTGTTCTCGTTGTTGCCCAAACATTTGCGATACGTGCAATTTATACAAACTCTTTGATTAAACATTCATGAGCACCTTGAGTTTCCAGTGTTGTTGTGCATGTATAGTGTTTGTACTTGCACACAGTATCCGTAAAGAAAAAAAAGTCCACATGACCCACTTGTACAATGGAAAGGGTGCATTTGTGGCAACAATAAACCCTGGGCTAACATATAAAAATGATCACAAATAAGTTGGAAAGAAAATAATTAAACATTTATGTGCTACAAATATATTCTGTATGATTCTGAGAACTCGTACTGTAAGCGGCTCTTAATTAGTCTAATGAATCTCATGATTCTACCATGAGTCATAACACTCTCATACTTGCATGCATAAAGAATTAAAGAGATCTACAGTGAGTGACCTAATTACCTGAACAAGTGGAATAAGGGTTTCCCTAGCCTGAGACCAGAAACTCATAAGTTAGCCTACTAATAAAATGTAATAGTGCCCTCATTAGCATATATGCAAATTGGCATCATTTCAATGCAAAACCTTTACTCTGCTGGCCTCGGCGTGCACCCTAACCACTCAAACTTTCCCTTTGATGTTATAAGCAAAGTCTGTCACCGATGATCCTTATTTGCATGAATCTGATACAATCCATGCTGTGCAAATTATCACGCCCCTGGAGATATCAACCAGACAGAGGAGAAATTAAGCTCTAATTCAGAAGATAAGATATTTCAAGGGCCGAGAAAACGCAAATGGTACGGGGTGAATGCTGAATCAGGCGATTCCGTGTGTTGTTGGCTCGGATTAAACCTTGTTAGTCACAGAGAGGCCTGACCGCCGATTCAACTTCACGGAGCTTATTACCGCAAAGAGATTCGCACAATAGAGCTCAAAGTGCTTCCGTTAGTGCGGCAGATATTTGTGGAGGGAAAGATATTTGTGTCAATGAGTAATGAACGGATTCCGGTGTTTTCTTTACCCTAGGAGACTGTTTTGAACACTAAAATAAAAATGTCATCCATTATTTATCGTTCTTGTGGGTGGGCATTGTCTGTACGAACAACACAAACAACAACTGGCTCAGTAACTGATTCAACAGACGCCATAAAACACGTCAACCTCCTAAACGATCCTTATTGATTCCAAGGACACTTTCTTAGAATCAGATACGATTCCTTACGGAGTTGAACTAAAGTTATTGTTTACAAAAAAAAACAAACAAACAAAAAAAAAAAAAACTCTCGGTATGGCCTGTATTAGCGGATGTTATGCAAGGCAAAATATATCTTAGACAGTGCGGCTGAATCTCTTAAAAACATGCCAGAGGTAATTTTTCCATTATCTAAAGAATATATATGTATATATTTATGTTTTTTCTTTTATATAGACTGTAGTCTGTCCAGTGGTGTGTGTGTGTGTGTGTGTGTGTGTGTGTGTTTAATTAGCCTACTCTTTCTGTAGATTAGTTACACCAGTGGACGGCAGCAAGTAACTGTCTTTTACATTTATTGATTCATTCAACCGATTCGCTAAAAATGCTTATTCATTCAGGTGACTGTCTTTATGAGTGAGTCATTTGAATCATTCACCCAACCGATTCGTTCAAAACGCTCATTCATTCAGGAAGGGAAAAAAGAGTGTCGGTGCAGTAACCGTCGTTTTTGTTGGCGAATATATTCGTTGGCTAACCAAAACAGACAAGTAACTAGCGATTTGGGGTTTAAAAGGTAAGTTATTTATTATTAACTTTTTGTTGTATAAAAACACCACTAAATCGTGCTGCCTCCTAAATGTTAACTTCTCAGAAACGGACCGTTTTCGAATTGTAACGAAGCTTGGACACTTGATAAATTTAGCATACAAAAGTAGTTCGGCAAACTTATTTACATGGATGTTCGTCATGACTTAGTATGTCATAATTTCGACTTTTCATTTTATAAATATGATTTAGTATGTCATAATTTAAACTTTTTATGTCATAATTATGATTTACAAAAGCATGTTTTCTTATGTGGCGGGAATGGGCTTAATAGACTTGCAAGTATGATATTGTTTTAATATTGTATGACTAACATGGCAAAGCACATTTTACTATCAAAAATGTGATTCACATTATTCTCATTTGCATTATTGTAATACATTTTTTTGTCATGAAAATGCCATAATATATATATATATATATATACATAATGCAAAATTTATTATTTTTGCTTTTTATGACTCAGGCATGTTTGAGATTCACCCTTACATTCAAGATAGCACAGAATCTAAAACACATAAAAAATCTAGAAACTCACTTTCAAACTTTGCCATAACAATTTATGCATAAACCCAAAGGTCAACAAGTGAACAGATTCGAAACAGCATCCCCTTCAGTTACAGCTATTCTCTTTTGAGGCTGTGTGTTTCGAAGGCAGTGTGAATACTATTTGAAAAGTTTGGAACTGTCCTAGTTAACACACTGATCTTTCCTGTGGTTTGTTTTCCCAGCATGCCATAGCTCCCCCACCGGTGTAGTACAAGGGGGCGGCAGCATGTATGCAGAGGCGCAGTGACGGGTATGTTACCCCAGACGGGTGTCTGTCTTATCCTTCCAACATTTTTGAAATTCAGATCAACTGATATGACTTAAAAGTTTCACTATTAACAGAAGATGAGATTTTAACGAGCAAAGCAGATGCAAATATTGCAGCAATATGTGTTTCTATGCACTTTCGAAGGTGTTCTAATGCTGAGTCTCTCCTTCCACATAAGTTTTCTGGGATTTTTATTTCATATGTACATTTGATTGCGTCGAAAATTACCACACCTCTCCTTAAATCCTTAAATATTAGCATTAGTAGTGGTGATGCTTTTGTTACTATTGGTTTTGATTGACAAAATTAACATTTCATATCGCCCCCACATAGCTGAATTACAGTGCAGTCCAAATAGAAATGAATAGATGCAAATCCACATATGGATGTAGTTATGGATAAAAAGAACGCAAGAGAGAGTAGCTGGCAAAATTTCACACCTGTATCGCTGTGCGTGTTTGTGTGGACAAACAACTAAGCAAGACTGATTACTGGTCTGATTACTCTATGCAAATTACACTAATGTCCATGCCAAAAATAAATTTGAGGGAATCAGCACGTTTCAATCCGGCTCTCATTAAGAACTCCAATGAGGAAAAGAGGGGGAAAAACACGTGTAGAAATGGAGCACAGAATTTATGTGCATTGATCTGCTGCCCTAGCCTGATTTTCTCCTCTGGTCCGTCCTCTGGGCACCCGTGTTCGCTGGCTGAACCTCTCACCGCTGGTCTTACTCTCCCCTGTGCAACTTACAGGCCAGCGTGTTTCCTCATGGGTGTTTGAGCAGCAGCGCTTTGTGTCGGATAGCATCTTCTCCTTTTTGAAGGGAAATAAAAGTTCAGCACGATGGATGAAAGCGAACCACTTCTGTCTTTATGTGAACGCGTTCTTTAGTAAAATTAGCAGCATACTGTGCAATAACTGAACCTTAAAACTTTTTCACCTTCAAAACCTGAAAACGTCCTCAAGATAGACGACCGTGTTGGCAAAATAAATTAGGCAGCATGTACTGAAGTGTCTGTTCAATTATAGTCCATACTGCATATATTAGAACATTACTATAATAAGCCCTGTTTTTAGAATGGGTTCCTAAAACTTTTTTTTTTTTTGGGCAACTGAACCCCTTTTTGTCTAAATAATTTACTTGAAGTATTCCTGAGATTTTAAATAATATTCTAACTTTTCAATAATTAGATTTTTGCGCAAACCTTTAATTCTCTAATTATGTTAAACTTAAATTTTAATTATATGTTTTGGAGATTTGTTACGTGTGTGTGTGTGTGTATAATGTAAAAAAATAGTGTTATACTATAAAGACAATATGTTTTCAAAATTTAATAATTGGCTTTTTATTGCACTGAAGCCAAAACAAATGATTATTATTTCATTTTACACAAAATGTATTTTTTAAATTTTCATTTTGACTTTCCATCACAGTCTCACAAACTTCTGCAGTTCCATCACACCCCTTAATACTGCAAATTTTAAGACATTTTTTGCACACTCTATTTTTACAGTATTAGGTAAAGATTAAAACAAGATATTTATGTTATTTTCACTTTTCAAATCCGAACAACCTGACCCAAAGCCATCTCAAACCCAGCATTTTTTAGGCCTTGTTAGGCTCGGGTTTGGTAGAAGATCTCTAATTCAAGAGACACAGATGGAGGATTGATTATTTTCAGTCTTTGTGTTGAAAACAATTCCAGTTGGAGGTCAGAGATTGGAGTTTGTTCCTCGTGTATAGTCTGTTTTTCTTTAAAACTTCACTCAAACTGAGTCACGCAGGCTGAGACACGGCAGCAAGGCCTCATGGGCCACTCAGTCTGTGAGTCCGCCAGAGCTGCACGCACATTCAGACCATGCCGTTTTTGCACGGAAACCACCAAGTGCAGTCACTCCATCACCTGGTCTTGCCATCCAACCTCTCATCTTCTAAGCTATATCCTCCACCCCCTGACAATGGAGAAAATGTTACTATTTTCAGCATCAAATATACATAGGCTGCCCGTGCATGTTGTGGTGCACGTGAAGCGTGTTTGTATCCGTGTGCATGAGCGTGTGAGCCAGTGGAACTGGAGCGGTTCGTTTCATTAGCCACGATGTTTCATTCATGAGAGAGCTTTTCACTCAGGCTCTACACCGCAAGACTCAGAGTCACGGAACGAGCTGCACATGCAAACGGGCATGAAATCAGATGCGCAATACTTCGATCCATGGCAACTTTCTATTTCTGACATTCGCTGATGTTGTTAAGATGGAACACAATCTATCTTTTTCCTCGAGTGCTAATGGGCCATATGATGATGAAGAGCATTTATCCATTGTATTATTATTGCTATAAACATTTGATTTTTGTAGATCAGACATTTTGTATATTTTAAAAGAAAAAAAAGCATTAGAAGCTCATTAACTCATTAGCTCATTAAGACAGATACCATTTATTCATGTTGTACAGACCATGTGAACAGCATTCTTGTTCTTTTTTAGAAAAAGAAAAGTAGCAAAATATATAAAAAATAATAAAAAATGAAATCATGCAATCCAAATTAGGACATTAATTAGCAACTAGATGAGTAAAGTTTGTAAACAAACTTTAAAGTTGGCTTGAGAAAGCTAGATCAGCAGGTTTGAAGTAGTTTTAACAGCTTTAAGTTTTAAGGTTTTAAGTTTACAGGTTTTAAGTTTGAAATATATCACATGAATTTGATTCATTTCATATTTATATTAATTTAATATAATATTTCTAACCCATACACATACTCAGCATTTATATTTCAATAAAAAATTACTTTTAATTTAATTTCTAAACCACTGACACCAGAAAATGCACACAGAAAACAGTGTGCCAGTTCCGAACTGAGTTCTCTTTCGCATCTTCTTGAGCTCAGATGGTTTAAAATCACTTGAATGTTTAAAGTGACAGGACCTAAAATACATTCAAATGATAAACTTTCACTCTATGATGGTTAAACTTTGCAATTAATCCATGAATCATGTGCATGCCTGATCCTTACGGAACCTGGATCAACTTTGATCCCTATACTTGATATCGCACATTCTGCAATGTGTCTATCATGGATATTGATGCTAAAATGCAGTCCTACCTTAAAACCTGTCTTGCATTTTACATTTCATTTCATGGTTGTGAACTTTACATTTTTAAACTTGGCCAATTTTGTAATGTTGTTACCCTATCCAAAATATTTTAGTAGTGGTATATTTGAGCATTAACCTGGCAATCCTGGTTTGGTGGTGAATTTGGATGAATTCATCACCAACTCAAAAGTCAACTTTCTACCAACAAACTAAGTTCCAGATGTTGCTTGTCAGTGGCTTCCTTCAAGCCAAGCTGAGAACTAAATGATGAGAAAGTCAACAAGAGAGAAAAGGAGAAACAATTTCAGCAGTGCTCCGTCTGCATAGTACGGCTAAATTGAAGAGGCTACGTGAATGCGCCTTTTGATTTGATTGCTTATGTAGATAGAGCCAGCAGAACGTTCCCTCTGAGCCTGTTCGCACAAGAGGAGAGACGGATTTGAGGCAGGAGTAAATCCTGTCTGTGTCTACGGCGCTCAGAGGAAGACAGAAATGCATTACTCATGCGGCACCTTATCAGCTAAAAGAGTTTGGCTATTGGTGCGCAATTAGATGTGCTAATCCTTTACTTAAGAGAAGCTAGGGAAACAGCCGCCATGTTGGGTGGGCTCTGAGAGTCTCAACTTTGCCTGGATGTTTTAAAGGGGACCTATTATGCCCTTTTTCAAAGTTGCTTGACTGTTAAAAAAACACCTTATTTTTCACATATTTGATGTTGTTGATGTGCCTCTCTTTCCAGTCTGTCAGTAACGCTCTGTTAGTTCCTGTCTCTGTGGACCCCTCCTTTCCGAAAAGGAACCAGTGTATTGTGATTGGTCAACTGCTTAGAGCGTGTAAATGTCATGCCCCTTACCATAACCGCAAGTTTCAGCACACTACTAACGCAACTGAGCCAGGTCTCGCCCTTTATTTTGCGTATGTTTTGGGCGGGAATTATTTAAATGTGGAAGGAATATTGTGACGTGTTCAATCCTGAAAGAAAACTCAAGACTACAATCGAGGCGATTCAGGGAGTTCAGAAACAGTGACACTGAGTTAAAGAGAATAACTCCCTTTGGGAAAAAACTCTTTGCTTTTGTGATATTTTATCAAAATGTACAGGCATTAACATTTACAGGACTGCAAAGATGGGGAAAAGAGCCGATAACATTACAGCCTACTTTTTACTATCCAATCAAATCCCATTGTATAGCAATCAGTTCCCGTCCTGCATCATTTACCACTGAATATTCTATATTCTGACTTGGAATAACCTCACATGTAGTTAAATGTGTTTTTCATGTTGTGTTTAATGTTATTTTTTAAGCTAAATGACATTATGTGGCTTTGTGGTTGAAGATACTTTGTTAAATTAAATTAACAATGTAAAATGGTATGCAAAATCTTTTTACTCAGTATGTATGATAATTGATAAGTCTGACAACAAAGTAATGGAATGAAATAACCAAGCCTACAAGCTACAAGAACTGTGTTTTAGGGCGAGACACTTGCATGACAAATATTAGCGTGCGATAAAGAAGACACACTGGAGTCGACTGCTGAGAACAACAGATGTCACTGTTGGAGATGTCCTTGAAATGACACTAGGACTACAAAATTAATTTGCTCAGATTTGCCCTATTCAGAGGTGATCCAATTAGTAACACAAAATTATTTAAAATGCAGCTTACTGACCTTTACCCTCTTGCACTTTGACCCTGCATGTCCATTAGGTACAATGAGTTTATGCTGTCATTAGCCACACATACAAAAATGCTTAGAAAAATGTTTTAGAATATAAATTTAAGCTTATATTGTATTTCATATGAAATATTAAGTTATCTGCCACTGTTTCAGGGTTCTACTATAAACATAATGTGTCATAATACAATATATAATTGTTAGAACATATAAATGCCACAAATTGTCATCTTTTTCTTATATATGTTATTTAAAAAATATATTTTGAAGGGGCAAAAAAAAATTCCAATCATAAA
Organism: Ctenopharyngodon idella; assembly: GCF_019924925.1. Taxonomy (NCBI): domain Eukaryota; kingdom Metazoa; phylum Chordata; class Actinopteri; order Cypriniformes; family Xenocyprididae; genus Ctenopharyngodon; species Ctenopharyngodon idella. The sequence continues at coordinate 28,186,020 of NC_067230.1, forward strand.
ATACATTTTGTGTGAATCCAAAATGTATTTTTCAAATACATTTTGGACAATAAATATTTACATCGAAAACAAACCATATAATAATCCTATTACCCCCTCTTCTTCCAGTTGTTTCCAGTCTTCTTTCCACTGTCCTATGAAAACAGGTGTCATTGAGACCCAAAATAACACATTTATTTGATGGAACATGCTTTTTATTGCCGTAAATATACAAGACCTGATTAATCATTTGGTTTATTGGAGTGTTACCTGCACAACCTGCCCTCATTTGCATCCTCAGTGCCCTTGCTGTGTTGCCATTGCTTTGTCTGCCGCCCGGCATACGCTGGGCTTGGCAAAAGTCTGGAGCTCCTCCAGCGCCTCCGTACGGCTGGCAGGCGGGCGGCCCCTGGGAGTCAGGATTGTGTGATAACACTTTGAAATGATAGTTTAGCCCAGGAGAGCACTTGACACGCAATATCTTCCCTGCTACAATCGACAGGCAAAGCAAGCTCAGAGCAGGGTAAACATCGGCTCAGGGCGTAGACACACGGCGAGATCCAGAGGAAAGAGCGCTCATCACACGCCGGGATGCAGGAACGCATCCGGTCCACCGCACAATTACCACTCTGTCCATCACGGGTCTCATCACCGGAGGCTTTTCTCACCCGCCGCAGATGCATTTATTCTCCTCTTGGCCTGTCTGTGTATTCAGCCCCGACAGCTGCAAATAGACAACAGGTAATGTATTGACAGTCTAATAAAGAGTGTTGGCACTGGATATAAATCACGCAGTGCTGCATGTTTATTTGCGGGGGCGACTCTCACCTCTTTGTCATATTAATAGTTATCCAGATGAGACGAAGAACGTGTCAAAGGAAGGACGAAAGGTGTTCTTGCACCGAGAAAACAACCAATTGTGAGTTTACACTGTTTTTTATGTATCTCAAGTACTGCTTGACAAGATGAACCGTCGCTCTCACTAGACAGACTGTTAGGCCCAAAACATACTCTACTGATGGGTCACAAGCTCTTTTCTGTTCTGAAAGGGTTGTAGACAGCTGGGAAAAGCTATGCTTAAGTGTAGGGATGCACAATATATCGGCCACCATATCGGTATCAGACAATATATGTTCATTTTTAATGTTATCATTTTCAGCCCGATAAGAAAATTTGGCCGATATATTAAAGCTGATAAATAATGGATTATTTCCTTCAGCTGAGACACTTCAGATGCACACTGTTCACCATGATGGTTTTGAATTGCTTGAAATGTGATGGAGTCACTTCAGAAAGGAAAATACAGTTAAGTGTAACATGTGCAGCGCAAGTCTGTCATATAGGCTACATAAAATTATAATGAGAACATTATAATTGTGTGCTTGGAACATGGCTTTTAATGGTGAGACTTTTGTTTTTGTAATCAGGCTTTAAATAATTATATAAAAATTTGGATTTAGATTTATCGGCCAATATATCGGTTATTGGCTTTCAAATATAAAGAATTATCGGTAACGGCCAAAATGTTCATATCGGTGCATCCTAGGGGTGGGCGGTATGGCAAAAATATCATATCACGATTTTTTTCAGGAAAATCACGATTCACGATTTTTATCACGATTCTTCATGTTGTTTTTACTATTTTGCAAGTGACTGAGCATTACAGCCAAACTAATTTCCCTATTTTAAAAACAAAGCCTTACAAAATAACAAAATATAAAATAAAATTAAAAATGGCAGACATTTAGGCCAAAGTGGTGAAGATAAAAATCTTTGTCATTATTTTTTATCTGTTATTTGTTATTATTTGTTAATAATTGTATCTTTGTTATTAAAAAAGAAGAAAAACATAGGCTACACATTATACAAATGAAATTAATAAAATGATTTTTTCAGCTACAGTAGATGTATTTAACAGTAGCATTCAAGTAAAAAACTAAATGAACAAATATAAAAATATAACACTAGACTTCACTGTATAAATTATACAGTGATTCTTAATAAAGCTAATGTATTAAAGTTCTCAGTCAAGAGCAAAAAGTTATTTTGAAGAATGTGACCAGACAGTTGCTGGTCCATAGTGACTATGTTTTTCCTACCATGGAAGTCAATAGAGACCCGCAACTGTCCAGCTAACCCACGTTCTCCAAAATATTTTATTTTGTGTTCTGCACAAGAAAGAAATTAATACAGTTTTGAAACAACATTACAGTGAACCATCCCTTTAAGGACAAGCGACCGCATGGTTAATATTAGGCTGCTCTGTCACTTTAAAGACCTGCACGTATATCTAATATACAGCCACGCATCCAATTTTCTCTCAAATGTTTACTTTCACTTTAGACATAACCAACTGTGTTTATGTAAACTTCGTGCGTATTTGACAGTATTAGAGCAATCGGACTCTAAAGATAACTTAGTAATCAGGCGCTGTTTGACAGGCTTTTAGTGCCTGTGCGCTTCACGTGAACGCGCTCTGAAAAACGCATGTCAGAACAGCGCATCAGCAGGCGAAAGAAAAGTTTAACCGGCAAGGCACATGAAATAGTGAACTTTTGTGGACTGAAGTGTCCCGCGAATATTACTCTACCGCTGCGTTAAAATGTGACGTGAATGTACGTCACGTTGAACAGTATGCTGAGACGGAAGCGCTGGAACTGCAGCTGATAGAAAGCACTGTAGCACGATACTACGATATTTCTTCTTAAGCAGATCGTGGAGACATTTTAATCGTCCACGATCAAAAATCGTTATATCGCACACCCCTAGTGCATCCCTAATTAAGTGCAAAAATAAAGCACATACACTAATAAGTACGTACTACATCACTGTGCAATTGCATTGGCCATATGCATGCATAGGAATGCAAGCAAAAGCTTGACCCTTGACTTATTTTGGACAAGAACCATCCATTCATGAATGAAAGTGCTAACATATTAAACAATTAATTGCTTGTTACTTTTAGGGATGGGTAATAAACTGGTGTGCATCAAAAGTGGTGGTTTAACAAATATACGGAGACATCTTGCTTACTTGCAACTACTTCAAACAACATTGCTGAATATGTTTCAAATATTCAGTGCCGCAAACCATTTCATATCCAGAAATCTAGTTCAAAATCAGGCCAGCAGTGATACTAAACAGACCATTGTTTCCTTTGGCAAACAAATATAGGCTGTAGGTCTGTTTATAGACATTTCATGGTATCTACTTATTATAGTAGAAAAACATAATTTATTAAATAAGCACTACTTCGAGCACTGGTCCAGACTAACGTTATGCAGTACTCTTTAAACTTTCAGTGTGAATTTTCCCAGATGTTTTATTCGAGAAGGGTCTGTTTGAGACTTCAGTCGACCTTCACAGCACAGAAACAACCACAGCAGCGATGAGGGTGGACTGAAAGTGTTTGACAGCTTACATTTAAGGAGATCACAGCAACCTTGGCTGTGTGCAATCATCACACCAAGGACTTTACTGTTCCAGAATCCATACAATCTATAAAAACAACCCAAAAGAGCAGCCAGAATGTTTTAAAATGGAAGCATATTACGATGCATTAGAATTGATTATATTAGCTGAATTAGAATCTCATTAAGATGAATGGGAATGTTAGCGTATAGCTATCATACAATAAAATTACCATTGAAAGAGGGACTCAAGCCATATCTAGACCAGAATATCACAGAGATTTAAGGGTTATTTTCTCATTTTCCAGCACAATGTGGATAAACAACTTTAAGTATGCTATTTGCTAGGTTGATTCCCCCCAAGAGTGTAAACACACAATGTGTCTGAAATCGAATGCTTTTCTACTATAGTATGCAAAAACAGTATTTATCATAACATGATTTTGTAGGATTGTAAACAGGCGCTAAGGAGAGTACCTATTAAAAGCAATTTGAACCAATGGGATTGTGTAGGGTCATAATGAAGAACCGATTTTGGAGTTGTGGGGGGGGGGGATACTTAGCAATTCAGATCCGAATTCGGAAAGGAGCCTCTAAAGGGACATGGTTAAGCTTGCAGTGGATCTCATATTTTTTTTCCATCACCATGACCCTTTAGGCACTCCACAGAATGCGTAATTTCCTTTCTGAACATATAGGGTGCCTTCCAAGGATCCTTCAAATTGAGACAGCCTTCAGCTGCACTTGATGACGCTTGACTAGAGCCTTTCTAGGACGCAGCCTTCAGTTTGAGAAGCGCCAATGTCTCAGAAAGTCTGACGGTCGATAAAAATAAACAGTAACTAAATTACTTTCGAATATCAAATATACTAAACATATTGCGCAAGAACAGACCTCATTCACTCATGAACACTTGTGTTGCTTCTTTTCCTTTAAATGGCAGTTGGCAAACCCACTTGAAGGTGCATGCCGCCACCTACTGGATGACACCTGCGTATAGTGGTAAAATAAAGGATTGGGCTTTGGATAGCTGATACCAATCATTTAAAAAACTGCTTAATCACCCCAATACCAATCCTTGACATTGGCTCCGGACATCTCTAGAACATGCTTTTTTTAATGGTTGCGAAGCAAGTTGTAGTACCTACTTTACAGTATGCAGTTTCGGATGCAGCAACAGACTCTGTTTGAGCATTCCAGCACAGCTCAACCAATGGCGTGAGTTTGGGGCGGGACTATCTGTTTGCCTGACCAATAGCAGATGGGGGAGTGTCCAGGAAACCTATTTGAAAACAGTGATTATTTTTACATTGCAGAAAATACATATTTCTTTTAGAAAAGTTCAGCTAAGAAACCCATTATTTTGAAAAAAAAATACAGCCAATAACTGCTGTGTTGACACCTCCGACAGCTTATTAGCACCTTAACAATGATTTGGAGTATATCTGAGGCGGTTTTGCCGTAATTAGATTGTCTCTTTTTCTCGCCCTCCTGCTGCACTCTTTCATTTGAGTGAAAGATACACATTTTCACTTGTTCCTCTTCATCCCATAAATACATTATTAATGAAAGAATAATTTTTTATGGCATGTCATGATAGCAATAAATGGCAGAATGTTTGCTAGAATTAGTTACTGCCAGGAACGCTAGCGGCCAGATGGCTGGCATTTCCAAAGAAGAAAAAAGAAATGAAATAAACAAGGATGGAGATGAAACAATAAGACATGCTGCAAGGACACTAAACCTGCTTTTTTTAATCAACAAGTATTTTTAGCCCTGTTTTACATTATTTCATTTGTCAATTAAGAACACTTAGCAGTAATAATGTCATACGTTAACCTGTGATAACATTTACTCTCACCTCTCAATAATTAACAGAGTTCTTGATATCTGTCTCTCTTGAGCATTCACACATTATAGCTAATAGCATTTTAATTATCCTTCATTAAAATATATGACAGTTTGAAAACCCAATGTGATCTCATTGGTATTCATAGGTATTTGTATGTAAAAATTACTAGCTCAGGCACTGAAATGTGTAATGTTACACATTTTTTAAATGTAAATGAATGAGATTGCGCCTGAGGTTTTAACGGAAAAATTTTCAGAGGATTCATAATTATTGCATATCTAAAGTTGTACATACTGCAAAAACAGGTTTACATTTCAGATGCATAATTTTTGGTTACTAAAATAAATCTGTAATAAAATAAAATATGCATATTAGATAAAGAACTTAAAGGGGGGTATAATGCTATTTCATGCATTCTGACTTATTTACACTGTTAAAGAGTTTGATTCTCATGCTAAACATGGCCAAAGTTTCAAAACACAAGTTGGACATATGACGGAGTATTTCTGTGCCAAAAATACTCTTTCAAATCCTCACGAACTTCTGGGTCTTTTTTTCAAGTATGTGCCTGTGTGACATCAGAATGGTCGGAATTCCTTGTATGGGCACTTCTCCCGGAAGAGCGCGCGTGCACACGTCGACCAGAGCGAGAGAGCAAGAGCACACCCATCAACGTGCTTCGTTCGGCTTTACGGAAGTCATCAGCAGCGCTGCACAGGACTTGCTCGAGAAAGATTTGTCACTTTGTTTTTGGACCACAAAATCAACAATGTCACCAAAGAAGTGTGTTTTTGGTTGTGAGGGAAAGATAACCTTGCTTCCCAAAGAACCCAGTGGAGCTGAGAGATTTGTGCTCAAGCATTACATTGATGTGCTCTCGATATTTGTTATTAAAATAACCATAGAAACTGATAGTTTCAATCACTTTTTATTGGTTAAAATGAATGGAGAATATCTCGTGTTTTCCGTGGCTGCTCGAGCTCTCAGGATCGGCGCTTATGGTTTCATAAACAAGGCCCAGTTCTACGCTGGATTTACAGTTCCTTTGAAACTGAAAGATGGAGCGGTCACAGCGATAATGATCCAGATAATGATCGGAACCACAGGTGGTGAGTAAAACTGCTTCAAATGTCTGTTTTGTTGGCAATAGGCGCCTAAGTGCATATAATGTAAACAATACGAACGTAGTGAATTCATAAATTCATTATTCGTCATTCACTATACGCTATATTCATTATAGTGATTCAAAAGTTATCCATGGATAATGCGATGGTGTATTGTGTTTAAATTTAGCTAACCATTGATAGCTTGCAGCTGATCTCTACACAAAAGCTGCGCGTGCTTGTGACAGCTCGTCACTCTATCTCCGCTCACACACGCCTCCAGGAGCTCGGCTGTTTTCAGAAAGACTCGGTACAGCGTATGTATCTTTTATAAATATGATAAAACTAAAGACTTTTTGGCGATATGAAGGATGCTATACTACTTTAAAGGTACTTAAGTTTAACATGAGATTGGCAGAAACTGTGTGCCCCCCCCTTTAAGAAAAGTAAGTTTATATAAGTAATAAAAAATACTACAACTGAACTGAAATAAAAATATTTCATCTAAATAACAACAAAATTGCTAAACTTAAAATTAAATTGAAATATAAAAATAAAAGCGAAATCAAAATATTAATAAATACTAAAATAATATATAAATTATATACATAAATTATGGTGCTTATTTTTTAATACTTAGCAACAATTTTATTTATAATCTGGATTATTATTAAACATCTCTCTCACTCTCTGACAGTCTGTAATCTGGAATAACTATTTTTACTCTGTACTTTTCTCATCATAGCAGCTTCAGTACTTGTTTTCTTCCCAATTACTAGAGGGCCACAAACAGCATTTCCCGTATCCATAAACCAGCTGTCCCGAGAACAATCTAAACTTCCCAAAACTCAAGTTCAGACCATTTACATTTGACACATGCCTTGTTTTAACCGTACGCACTGGGCTATGTAATGAGAGGCGGCTGTATGAACGCCTGATTGTCTCCCAGAGTTGATGTATTCCACTGGGAGGGCAGAAGGCGAAGATCCCATTGCTGTTACACCTGAGGCAGCTGGTTGAACCCCTTCAGCTGTAGACATTACGACGCCGCCTCCTCTGACAGGAGCCAACTCCTGATTAAGCTGCGCTTTTGTGCGCCGTCATTATCGTTAAGTAAGCTGCTGTCTCCCTGCCTAATGAAGACTGAGATCATTCAAGCAGGACATTATGAATAAGGTAATCAAAACTGAAGCGTTGCTCTCTTTAAAATGATTTCACGAACGAGTCACATTTATTTATGGATATGAATATGGCAAATTAACAAGTGTGTTAATTTTGTCTCATAATTGTCCTTTTATTGCCTCTGTTTATAGTTCCTTATACTCCAAATTACCTAAAGTTGATTAATAATTGTTGGAAACATTTACATCTTACTTTAGATTATCTTATATTGTCTATTATCCCTTTCTAATTTTGATCTATCTATCTATCTATCTATCTGTCTGTCTGTCTGTCTATTTTTGTGACATTTGGGCAACTTATATGGACATTAGGGTTTGTGTTAGGTGTGATTTCGCATACTTCCCTAAAAAAACAGTATGTGACAAAAGAAGTCCAAATTAACAGTACTCATATATAAAAAAGCTGGTCAAAAAGCTGCATATGCATAGGCTATTAAGCTTGCATATATTTCCAATTACATACTCAATGATTTAGAAAATAATTAAGTTTAAATTGTGGTCTCAGAGCTTTGCATTCAGCAAATGGCTTTTCCTAGGTGTTGGTCGATAAAAGAACATGCTCATAAAAACATATTTTCAAAGCCATGCTAATGGTTTGGACCCTAGAGGTTTTTCGCTGTGTAGTTCTCTCAATGTCACAATAAAAGAAGCTCGAGCTCCCTGCTTGGTTTGAGTCCGAGTCAGAGGTCAAGTGTTTGAAGTGAAAAGCCGTGTGAAAATCTCTATTGTATGGAGAAGGGCAAGACGGACTGACACTCTTTAACAGTTAACAGAGCTGGTTCAAGGTCTCTCCTTGACATCTGAGAATCGAACGGTCTGTTTTTCCGAAACAAAGAGAAGAATGGTACTGCACAAATTTTTTATCTGTCTTCAAGACATGATAGGTTGTTCTTACAAGAGAAAGAGCATTTTAAAGCCTTAAAATGAAATTTAAAAGATAAAAAAAAAAAAAAAAAAAAAAAAAAAATTCACAACAGGAGGTTATTTACAGAAGTCTTAAAGGTAAGAGAAAGTGTAAAAATGGTCATGGTACAACCTTGACTAACATTAAAAATGCATTTCAGAAAGGAAAAAAAAAATATCTAGCTGTAATGTGGCACCTTTAAAAGGTTTAGAAGAGAAAAGTCACTGTCAGACAGACTCATATATATTATGGCTTGCAAAAACAGTCTAACCTCTGAAATTAAGGTGACTGACTCAAAGATTCTCATTGATGTTTATAATATTCCTTATGCGCAGTGAAGCTCGTGTCCCTGGAATTGACTTCTCAAAAACAGATTAGTGTGGGTTGACTGCTTCAGAAAATTGCTGACCTTTCCCACCTTGTAGCAACTAACACAGTTCTGTCACTGTAACATCTGAAGTGGCCAATAAAGTTTAATCGTCCAAACATTCATTCTTCCATTAACAAAGTGCAGAGCCGCCTCTAATGGAGTGAGGGTCAGGACTCTCTGCTTGTGTCTCTATACAAGAGCTTTCTTCAATACAATGATTCACACACAAAACACACTCACGCATACACTCATATAAATAGATTTCTAATAAAGCTGTACCTAAAATCTAGATGAGCTACGTTTGGAGCAGTTGTGAAACGACACAATACATTGAAGTTATTTTATAAAACATCAGCAACAGCAATACGAAAAAAGACCTATGTTCATTTTATAGTTACATTAAAAATAACTGCAATAATAAAAAAAAATTTCCATCAAGCAATATGGTTCATTGGTCTGTAAACTGTAGGCCATTTATCTATGAAGCCAGCCAATTAGATTAGAGTTTGCCAGATTGAGATGCTGTTATTTATGATAGATATAAGTATGGTATTTAAGTTTACAGTCGCCAATGATGCTAAACCGCACATGATGTCCGTGGCCTCCATGTGACCCCATGCTTTTAACATCTCAGTCTGTTCGACACCATCGCTCCAAGCTTTGTTTTTCCTCCTGACCTGCGGTCTAGTCTTTGATCACAGCTCTGCCCTGAAGGCAGCCTGCCAACGCTAAACTTATCCAAACCACTTTCTCTCACCTCCAAACACACCGTAAGAACCGCTCCGCATCTCAACCAGTGTTGATTCTCTTCTGTCCATCACGACCTGCCACTCATCATCACTCAAACAGACTCAAGAAGTTTCCATGCTCAGAAACAACTGAGAAAGATGAAAGGAGAGTCGGCAGCGGGGACAAAGCAACCCCGGCTAATGCGGGTAAATTTAAGGCGCGTCTTCCTTCATCTGTAATTTCCACGTCCTCAAATAGAGATTGACTTCAGCTGCCCTCCAAACAGAGTGAGACGGGCTGCACGGGTCACCGAGGTCTGGTCTGACTCGCTCTAAGAGGGCATCCCACTGTGATAATCACCGTTTCCATCGCAGCCTCGGCTGGCCGTGGCCAACCCAGACCTCCTTCAGACCAGAGGATGGATTGTTGGACGGCACTCTGATTATGCATTGAAGGAAGGAGAGGGAAATGGAGAGGAGTGCTGAGAGGGAGAATTTTCAGGGAGCCAGAACTGTAATTATATGAGAAAGGGGATAAAATGTAAAATGTAATTATATAATAATGGAGAAAAGTGTTGTTTGGTTCACAAAAGCGCTAAAACGTTGATAATTCACTTCATCACATGATCTTGATTGCTTAATTGCTTTTATAAAATGGCAAAAAGGCCCCAGAGAAGTTCTATTTTAGTATTATTTATTATTTATGTAATATCAAAGTTTTGAATTAGATTTTTAAATATATTTTCAGCTCTCATTTTAATTTTTGTTCATTTTTTTGTTGTGATTTTGTAATATATATATATTTTTTTAGCATTTATTTTTATATTTTTAGTTTTTATTTTAATTTTTAGTCATTTTACGTGCTTTTGTTATTTAGATTATTTAAATCTGTACAATTTCGATGATAAACGATAAACATTATTTTTTAAACTTGTTTAAAGTCCCCCTGTGGTGAAAATCAAGTTTTTAATGTTGTTTATATGTCTGTGTGTGTTTTTAATATGCTTTAAGACAAACCATGTACAAATTCATAAGTCAACACCATTGGTGAGTATTTTCTGTTTAAAACTGCAGTGATCTAAAGACAGTTTCAAAAACACGGTTGGTGTTTCTTACGTCACAAACTACCTTCTAACCAATTATGTCAACATTTAACATATCATTAACTATGACCACTCTGAAGCAGGAGAGTCTCAAGAGATTATATCCTGGTATATTTTTCTGTTGATATGAAAAATCAGATAGATTTAGCAATATAACGGGTGTATGATGTATATATTACGATGTTATGATGAACTATATGCCTTTCACCACTGACGGTTGTTCAAAGCGTTTCTAAGGATGCTGATTTTTAGAAGGCAGCTGTTTGACTCTGAAATGGCGAACGGGAACATGGTTTGTGTAACATTAGCAACACATTATTAGCAGCTGTTTGATAACGTAGTCAAGCAAAAGGCTATTCATACTAATTATCGTCATGTGTCTGACATTGTAAAAAATGATACAATTGTGTAGCATTTACCTCAGTAAGTTGACCAAGTGGATCTCTGAGCTCGTGTGAGTGAGTGGAGGCGGGGCTAATTAGCATATTTATAGATCCCCTTATACTAAATTATGCAAGGGTGTAGAGTTACATTCAAGCTATTTTAAGGCATGAAGGCATTTTTTTTCACAGAAAAAAAAAACATTTAAATATGTAATTTTGGTGATTAAAGATGAGTTTTAAGGGATAAAATTATTGACTACAGAGGGGGACTGATAGCATTTCCACGACTTTCCAAAAGGGAAAAAATATAGAGAGATTGATTACAGCAGTCAGAAGAGAGAAAGATGTCAAATTTGCCGTCACTTCCTCAGCCCTTGTATTAGAAACATAACATGTTTTAACGTAAGAATTTATATAATTAATGATTTTTTTTTTTTTTTTTTTAAGAAAAAGAGGGATGACTGAACCTGGAATATTCACTTTTGAGGAAGAACTCTTCATTGGATTTGCCAAAGCTTTCCAGGTCAGTGACATCACAACTTTAAAAGATCTTTAACCACTAAGCCACATCCTCAGTTACTGACTGACTAAACATTCACAAGTTTTCTAAAGTTCATGTTTCTTTGGTCAAAGTTTGTATTTCCTAACCCAGTATGGGACAGAACTGTCCTTTTTCAGTGCAAGTGCCTTGCAGAGCAGCCATCTGCTATGAAGACCTCGTCATTTCGAGACACAGCAGGTTGTTTGTTAAAGCTATGTTTTGTAAGATGAATTATGATGTAAAATATTCAAAACACCTGTGGTGTTATAAAATAACCAGATAATTGAGGGCAAAGAACAAAACTATAGCCGTCCCACACTGTATCACTGTGAATTATTATTAAGACAGCATGTGATATTCAGTGGTGTTGACTGATTCAGATCTGATAATGTCTTTCCTTGTGGATTAATTCATTTCTTAACCCTTTTTGTTCATTAAATTAAGAAAATACACCTGCCAATCAATCACAATTATTTTACTGATTTGCAACTAGCGCTTATCAAATGTTGGCAGTGTTAGAACAGAGTCTCATTCAAACAAAGATCACTGATCAATAAATATCACTCTAAGTAATTGTAACCAGTTATAAAGGAAAAGATAAAAGATGCAAAGCTGTTTGGAATCGACTTGTCGAGCCTCTAAGAGCCAATTAAGTTGTGTTATTGTGAAATTGTTGAAATTGGAGATAGATTGAATTAGTGAGTGATAAAGACCTGAGGTTTGCGAGAGAGAAAGCAAGGATGTAGGTGGCAGGGCTATTATTGTATTCTAAAAGCTTAAACTAATATGCTTAAACTAACATAAACTAAATTTAAAAACATTTTCATTAAGTAAAAAAAAAAAATGTAAAAATTACTACACAATAAAATAAATCCAAACAAAACTATATGCCTACTAATAAATAAAATAAATATAAATAAATAAACAAACAAAAAAATATGTAATTTAGATAATTTTCTGTCTTCCCATGGTGGCAAAGTGAGCATTCCCAGTCATCTCAACTGTTCAGGTAGTTGATTTCACACTTTTAAAGGCTTGCAAAAAAGATGGATGGGTGGATGGATACTGCTCGGAGATACACAACAGTTCTGCTGTGGCTTTAAAGGGTTAGTTCACCCATGATTCGGATCGCGTGTCAAACCGCCAAACTGCTGAAATCACGTGACTTTGGCGCTCCGAACCGCTGATTGGACACGCTGATTCATAATGCTCTGAAGCTTCCTGACGCAGTGTTTTGAAATCGTCCATAACTATATAAGTCGTTATTTTGGTTTTTTTTTGGCGCACCAAAAATATTCTCGTTGCTTTATAATATTAATATTGAACCACTGTACTCACATGAACTGATTTAAATATGTTTTTAGTACATTAATGGATCTTGAGAGAGGAAATGTCATTGCTGGCTATGCAGGCCTCACTGAGCCATCGGATTTCAACAAAAATATCTTAATTTGTGTTCCGAAGATTAACGAAGGTCTTACGGGTGTGGAACGCCATGAGGGTGAGTAATAAATGACATTATTTTCACTTTTGGGTGAACTAACCCTTTAAAGGTAATATTTTTGTTGGCAAAACTGAGCAAAAACAGACAATATTGCGTCTAAAATATATCACAATATTAACTTATTTACTAAACTGTTGTATAAAATCAATATCACATTTGCACTCGTGCTATTTGGGACAAAAACAGCACTCGTGTGATATTGCTTTACTATATCATATAAATATGACACAAAAGCTGATATCTTGAATTGCAGGGGCACTCTAACTGCATTCTGTAGGCTACATCACGATTCAAATCAATCAATACCTATATATATATATATATATATATATATATATATATATACATATTATATATATATATATATATATATATATATATATTGGTATTGATTGATTGAAATCGTGATGTAGCCTATAGAATGCACTCCAACTGTTAAATAGACAACAATGGAAAAAGATGCTTTCGAGTCCAGATGGTGTAGCTCCAGCATCTGCCAGCAGGGGCTAACCATCTAAACATGCATCAAGAAAAACTAGGTACTAATAAGTGTGTACTTACAGTTGTTTTGATGCATCAGTCACTGCAGAGAGCAGCAAGCTCATTTCAGAAGTGTTCAGACAGACTGTCGGGTGGGTTGGTGTTTCGGGGTCTGGAGGGAGTGCTGGTATACGGATATGTCTGCAACTAACTGTGACGGGTCCAATACAATTCGATACAATGAAAACTCTGCAATCAAACAATGACCATTGTTCATATTGATATGTAAATATAATATCCTTGTGTGCCTCTAACAAAAATGTCACATTTTAAGCCCAAACCTGGTGAGTGCACTGCGCACTCTGCTGTGATCGGTGTGTGAATGCCATATTGTCTGTGCGTTTCTGTCTCTGTACATCCTTGTCAGCGGAGCTGGAACTAGCCGGGTCACGTAGACGTGCCTCAGCCCAAACCAGCTGTCAGCTGTGGGGTTTGGCTCCAGCTGCCGTGAGCCGTTCTGGGCCTGAGCTGCTGGGGTTTTTCTGCTGATAGCGCCTGGAAGCCGCAGTCACACTCACAGATGCCTAACTAGGATCTCGTGGTGCATTGTCTTTCTCCCATTTGGGCGATGTCTGCGCTGCATGTTAATTACAAATGTTTATTTTCATCTCCGAGCAATGTATAATTACGTTTTTTTCCCCTGTTTGTATTGCACTTGCTATTATGGATGAGATGTTTGAGTATTTGGCAGTTATTAGAAATGATTGGCAAGCAATTTTAATGAAAAGCCACGTCTTTACTGCACTGAATGTGGCAGATGTTTCAAACTATACCGACCTGGCCATAAACTTCAAAACTTGTTTTTTTGTTTTTTTTTCTAAATATAGATTAAAGGATTCGTTCACTTCAGAATTAAAATTTCCTGATAATTTACTCACCCCCATGTCATCCAAGATGTTTATGTCTTTCCTTCTTCAGTCGAAAAGAAATGAAGGTTTTTGAGGAAAACGTTCCAGGATTTTTCTTCATATAGTGGACTTCAAAAGCTATCAACAGGTTGAAGGTAGAAAAATTGCAGTTTCAGTGCAGCTTCAAAGGGCTCTACACGATCCCAGACGAGGGATAAGGGTCTTATCTAGCGAAACGATTGGTCATTTTATAAAAAATAAATAAATAAATAATCGTCCGACGTTGTTTTACCTTTTTTTTTTGTTTTGTTTTTTTGTTAAGGCAGTTTGTCTTTGCACGTTCACTTTGTAAACACTTGTTCGGTACTTCTGCCTAAGTCACACGTGATCGTTTCACTAGATAAGACCATTATTCCTTGTCTGGGATCGTGTAGAGCCCTTTGAAGCTGCACTGAAACTGCAATTTGGACCTTCAACCCATTGGTCCCTGTTGAAGTCCACTATAGAAAAATCCTGTAATGTTTTCCTCAAAAACCTTAATTTCTTTTCGACTGAAGAAAGAAAGACATAAACATCTTGGATGACATGGGGGTGAGTGAATTATCAGGTGAACTACGAACTAATCCTTTAACATTGTTGAGTGACATTTTGAATGATCAACTTTAATATTTACTTAACTTGCTTTAAAGTAAGATTTACTTAGAATGCTACATGAAGCATCCTAAATAAAAAATTCTTAATGTTATAGTTGCAAAGTAGTAATAAGTTTTAATGTTGATATAGATAAATTCTAAATCTGTTTGATCCTGTTATAGCCACAATGCATCTTCAATGGTAACAGCATGAAAGGGTTATTCAAAATATAATTTCTAATTTATTCTTTTTTATTTTGACTTTAAGGAGAAATATGATATAGATATGTTCATAGAAGAGTTTGTGAAATTCACCAATATCTGCGTATAGAAATCAAAGTAATGAAATCCAGTCAAGGCATTTCTTTCATGCACGCTGATAATTCTGGTTCATTGAAATATCTAACTCAAAATTCAATTACAGTAAAGCAGTCCACACAATTCTGAGGTGCAACAAACTTATTATTATACTTTTTTACACTTTGAGAAGAATATATAATATACAGAGCAGATGGAGTCCTGAGACCCTGGCCCTGTTTTGTTTACACCTGTTCCTGGTTTTAAACACAGCATGACAAGCATCCCGCCAGGAAATTAGCTAAAGATAAACGCCTCAGCAAGCAGGTGAGCGATTTCTCTCCGGACTGCTTGATTAATGAAGCCCGCGCTGAGAGGGAGCACAAAACCAACAGCTCATAAAAAACTCAAAATAACAGGAAACGTCATTTAAAAGCAGGATTCATTCAAACGCGGGGGTGAAATATGCTTCCTGTTTTTCAACAGATGCCCGCTGGGAAAAAAAGTGTGGAAGGTGGAAAACATATAAGATTTCAAATCATTTCAGCTGCTACGAGATTTATACCCCCAAAAAGATCCAGGTGTTTCTTCAACTGTGGCCACGTTTGGCCATGTAAAAAAAAACCTCATAAAACGCTGTTGCACACTCTCACTAGTGTCATTTGTGTGGACAGACAGACCTGGATTAATTTTCTGTCATTTCCACAACACCAATGATGTATTTAATAGCATAATAATTTAAATATATATTTAATAGTTTAACAGCATTCTGTGATGGAAATGACAGTGGAAATTACATTGTAAAACTCTCTAATTTAATATGTTTTTAACAGTTCGAGCTGCTTAATATTTTAAGCCATGATACATTACCGTTCAATTGTTTAGTGTAAATCAAAAGTGACAGTTAAGACAGTTATCATGTTTCAAAAGATTTCTATTTCAAATAAATGCTGTTCTTTTGAACTTTCTATTACCAAAGAAATCCTGAAAAAAATTGTGTCATGGTTTCCACAAAAAATATTAAGCAGCAAAAAGTGTTTTCAGCATTAATAACAATAAGCACCATTATTAATAACTGAACACCAGTAATAATTGATAATAACTGAGTGGCAAATCATCATATTAGAATGATTTCTGAAGGATCATGAAGGACACTGAAGACTGGAGTAATGATATTGAAATATTTTTAATATTTTAAAATAAAAAACAGTTGTTTTAAATTGTAATAATATTTTACAGTATTATTGTATTTACTGTAGTTTGATCAAATTTCATTCAAAAATCTTTAAAAAAAAACATTACTTTTGACTGGTAGTGTAAAGCATTGTCATATAAGTATTGATATGTCTAGAGTTTATTTAACTCCTTCTTTATATTATAACAATTTAATAAATGTAATAATTCACATTTTATGATGGAATTTCTTTTCTTTTTCTTTTGGTTTAAAAAGGTAAAAAAAGAGTGTCCAAGACAGTGACCTTCATATAACAATGCTAAAATGTATTAGTTTTAATAAAAAATAATCCCCATCGATATAAAAGTGCCTGTATTTTTTTAAACATATATATGTATATATGTGTGTGTATATATATATATATATATATATATATATATATATACACTAAGACTTATTTGTGTCCTTAAGTATTCCAGTAAAGGGCTCCAAACTCACATTTTACAAAAAAATAGACTGTTGTACTCGTTGGCATTATCTAATTGTTAAAATTTGTATTTGTAATCATTAATCACAGTGAAAGCATAAGTGTTTGGTTTGATTAATACAATACCACATCTGGGTCAAATCTGCCTCATTAATTTGATAAATATAAGTGCAAATATTTTGCACACAATTGCTCTATTCCAAAACCTAGACACTATTTTAAGGCATCATAACTGTTCATGGGATGTGAAGGTTATTCCAAAAGATACACTATTGTTTAAAAGTTTGAGGTCATTATGATTTTTAAGCATAAATGCGTTAAATTGAGCAGAAGTGGCAATAAAGACATTTATAATGTTACAAAAGATTTATATTTCAAATAAATGCTGTTCTTTTGAACTTTTTATTCATCAAAGAATCCTGAACTCTCGAAAATCCAAACTCTCAAAGCGTTTATGCCTTTGTGTCATTGCATCTATTCCATTTCCACGCCGTTTTTTTTTGTGTGTCCCTTTAAATGCAAATGAGCTGCTGCTCCCGGCCCCTTTTCCAGAAGAGGGCAGAGCTTTAACAGCTCGCGCTTCGGTTGCTCAACAACAACAAAGCTGGAGAATCTCACACAGCCAAAATGAGGATTGTCAGTAACGGTGTTCAGCCTTACATTGTTCAAACCGGAGTCGGACACTGATGGAGAGACTCAGGAAGAAGTTACAACTTTTAGAATGAATCTCTACATTTCTGAATGGTTAGTGGATAAATTTATGTAGTTGCTTTGGAGTTGATTCAACTCATCGACTAGCATGTGCCGTCATGTTAATCTTTTGAGCAAATCCAGCGTTGAATTGCCCCTTGTTTGTGAAGCAGTCCTGTGTAAAATGACGGCATGGCTTGTCACTCTACTACAACAACTCTTCCTCTTCTCTAAAGCAGCCCAACATGGCCTCACCCTCTTTGTTGTGTGTTCCCGGGGGCAGGGTTTATGTAAATTTGAAATCATAATCAACCACCTCTTTAAGAGCATGCTGATTTCCAGTTCATGAGAATGAGTTATCTAGCCAATAAAGTTGCACTATACTATCGGCCTGCAAATGTGCCTGTAGTTAAAGAAACACTCTTCTGCTGAAACAAGGTAAAAAAAATAGAACTATTGAAACGGGTATCACCTGACTACTGAATGCAACTGAGTTTAACTATTCTATCAATCCCAAACAAATTAGGAAATTCAAATGTAATGAAATGCTTTCGAACATCTCATGGCACATGGGACTCATTGGTGCAGAACTACAAATAAACATTCAAGACACATCCGTAACATTCGTGTATTCAGGCATGAGGGATTATGGGAAAAAAAAACCTTGCGATATTTCAATCCAAATCCAGCCAACTGCAATCATATTTCCTCCTGCTTTAAGAAGTGAGTGTGCTCCTCTCCAGTGAGTTTTGAGTTAGCCGCTCACAGCTGTTTACCATGCGATTACCGCAGCCGTCCCCTCCATCCTGTTTCTTGTCAGTCCGTGCACACATGTATGAGGGAAACATCTGTGATCGTCGGCAGCTAGGAAAGCTTTGATATGCTTACCTGATCGATGCGGCCTCCTTGCAGATTAATATGCGAGATGTGACCCTCAGATCCTCTGGGCTGAACTCGTGTCTCTCCCTGCACTTTTCCCATGCTCCTTTGCACACGCACCATAAGCTTTAAATCTACTTGAAACGGTGGGACTGATTAAAAATGCCTGAAAGTACGAATTTAGGGTCTTAGTTAAGAGCAGTCTGGTGTTTTCTTTATTTAATGTTGAAGCTGCTAGCTTAAAGATCCTGAATTAACAGCAATAAATAGACTGTTGTACTAGTTGACATTATCTAATTTTTAAAATGTTATTTGTAATCATTAATCACTGTGAAAGCATAAGTGTTTGGTTTGATTAATACAATGCCACATCTGGGTCAAACCTGCCTCATTAATTTGATAAATATAAGTGCAAATATTTTGCACACAATTGCTCTATTCCAAAGACATCATAACTGTTGATGGGATGTGAAGGTTATTTTAAAAGATATACTATCATTTAAAAGTTTGAGGTCAGTATAATTTTTTTAAACAAATTAATGGTTTCAGCATAGATGCGTTAAATTGAGCAGAAGTGGCAATAAAGACATTTATAATGTTACAAAAGATTTTTATTTCAAATAAATGCTGTTCTTTTGAACTTTTTATTCATCAAAGAATCCTGAAAAAAACATATCATGGTTTACACTAAAATATTAAGCAGCACAAGTATTTTCAACAATGATAATAATCAGAAATGTTTCTTGAGCAGCAAATCAGCATATTAGACTGATTTCTGAAGGATCATGTGACACTGAAGACTGGAGTAATGATGCTGAAAATTCAGCTTTGCCTTACAGGAATAAATTACATTGTAAATTATATTCAAATAGAAAACAGTTATTTTAATTTGTAATAATATTTCACAATATTACTGTTTTTATTGTATTTTTCAAATGCAGCCTTGATGAGCTTAAGAGACTTCATTCATAAATATTAAAAAAATGTTACTAACCCTGAAATCAGTCACTTATGAGGTTCCATTTTTATTAGGATTTTGCCTTAAAAGTGAGATCACTATGTAGACGAGAGCTTTTGGAACAAACTCCCCTCTTGCAGAATATTCGAGAAAGCACATCAGGTAACATTTGCATTAATTAAAGGCAGTGGCTATTTTTTGCATGAGTGTAAACAGTGATAGATGCTATTTATATTAAGTTCAAATAGCAATTCCCACTATTAAATAGTACCCGTTAGGTACTTTATTTCCACATTTCAAATATTTTCTTCATTTTTATTTTAAATAAACACCTCTTTGAGCTGATATGCGATGGGAAAAGGGAGAAGGTTGAATCAAAAAGCCAATGCCACCCGCAGGGTTGCCAGGTTTTCACAACAAAACCTGCCCAATTGCTACTCAAAACTAGCCCAAAATTAGCATAATCGCGTTTCGGGGGGGTTAAATCACATTCCTGGGGGTAAAATTCACATTTTTGGCAGGGTTTCTCTGGTAAAATTTGCATTCCAGGGGCTAAATATCATGTTATTTGGAGTCGCTTCAACCCATGGACATGAAAAACAACCCGTGGCAACAGTGTTAAAGTAGCCCAATTCTGTGGGAAAACCGTGGACTTGGCAACACTGGCCACCCACCTTACTCTCCACACCACTGATTCTGTTATTAGATGGATTTCTTTTGTAATTTTGTCTGGCTTAATCAGATAATGATGGGCGGAGTATGTATAATTAGCCTCTGCCAACAAGATGGGCTATTTGCACTTAGGCCCCGTCCACACGGAGACGAGTTTAGCTGTATACGCAAAAATTTTGTATCGTATAGGCGTTTCGTCCAGATGGATCCAGCGTTTTCAGAAGGTGAAACCGCTATTTTTTGAAACCGGGTCCCAGAGTGGATAAATCTGAAAACGGCGCCCTTGCGTTTTCGTGTATACAGCCAATCTGTATATTTTGTGAAACGATGATGTCATCACCCCACGTGTCGACCCTAGTCAGTCACCACTAACAACACAATAACTGTTGTTATTGTGTAACAGCAATAATAGTGTACTACATGCTTGTGTTCATGCTGCAGAAGCTACTGAGGCTAAAGCTTTATTAAAGTAAAGCTTTATTTCTAAGCTTTACTAAGGTTTTGTATACAGCGCGCAAGGTTCATGCGCATGCTCCAAGTCTTATTCTTTGTTTTTAGTGTATCTCTATTGCAGAATTACAGCGCCACATACTGATCTGGCATGTATACTACATCGTTTTGAGTCGTTTCAGTGGTTTCGTGTGTACGCAGATATTTCTTGAGATGAGGGAAAAAAAAAAGATCGGATAGGGGAAGCTCTGGCTTCGTGTGGACGTATCTTAGTGCAAATAGACACTCCGATAATAAAATACCTTTACATGTCACTAAGGCCATTTGTTTAACTATAATAGTGAATTCTGGGCATAACATGTTAGAACAATCACCAAATGCAAACATAAGATATCTTAAGTGAGCAATGAAGGCCTTTACCGTTTAATCTCTGCGACAGACACTCTGTGACCCATTTCTGCCTCAACCGCATGGCGCGCTGCCTCTCTTGACTGGCACCAACTCAAAAGTCCTTCTACCCACTCATGACTCACACAGGATGAGAGGAAGAGGAGGCAGAAGTCTGACAGCCTCATTTTCAACCTCACCTGCTTTAAAGAGTTAGTACGCTCCCTTTACACTGATGCGAAACCAAGTTCATGACTCTGTCTGTAACGCCTCGGGTTGCGATTCGCACAGGGGAGTCTGACTCCAGATCAGTGTTAAAGACGCCCACCACCGGGAGCTTGGTTTTTGAAGGAGAAAGTGTGACGAAACGAACCCCACAGGTTTTAAACTCCGGTTATCGGGGATGTTTGTGGACGCCGTGGGGTCTAATTTCTTAACGTTTCATGCACACAGTTGTCCAAGCACAATGTTAATGATGCAAATTCGGGGTCATGTGGGTGTCACAGACACGCCATCAGCACTGAACTCAGACGCGTCTCAGAGAGAAGGGGGGGATTCAAGGACGTGAGTGCTAATAGGATTTCCAGTGCCTTTCGTTTAGCGTAAAGATTTTCTGTTTTGAGTGGGTGAGTGTGCGAGGCCAGACACACAGAGTTGATTGTGAAAGGATTTTCTGCTGGTTCTGCTGACGCTAAACCACATTTAAATCAAATTTATGAAAAATACACTCCGTTTCAAAACCTAGTCAGCTGTCTTTCAGACTACTTTTCAGCTGCTTTTTAAGACAGCATCCTAAGCGAAATGGAACCTCATACTGTGAGTGCCCTACATAGGTCAAAAATAGTGCGTACAATAACTCATAATCGCTTTCAATAGAGTTTGATGTAATAATGTTGCTTAACCTAAAAATAAGATACTTGTAAAGCATAAAAATATACCGTCCGTCTGTCCATGCAGTCTACGTAAGTAACTCACAAAGTTTTGAAACATAAGACGATTCATCTAAAATTCAACTAAATCATTAAATACATAGTTCAGTCATGAAACTCTAGATGGCGCAGGCTGATGGATCCCTAACGCAAGCTGATGATAATTACAGCATTAATTACTTGGCACAAGCTGATTGGTCCATGTCACTTCTGCAGCCAATGAGCGTGTTGCTCACACATTTAAATGGCTGGTTACATTCACTATAACAGTTTGCAGCACACTTCAGAGTTCCTCTAAAACCCTCCACCTCCCCCAGCTCCACTTGTCTGCTATGGGTTATTGATATATGCTATTTGTGCAGCAGCACTATGTCTTACTCGCAGTTTCGGCGTATGTATTGCCAGTAGCAAGTTCCTGTACTTGCTCTGCAGCAGCAATTCAGCAGCAGCGTAGCAGATCTGTTCCGCCAAGACCAAATACATTAACATTGTCATATCCATTACCATGCTAAAAATCTTCCAAGTGTTGTCATGATTGAACTAGATTTTTACATTTCCTTAAGAGTTATGCTTCCCCATGCTAAACTCGTTAACACAAGGTAATGGTGTTCTGTGATGTTGCCAAAGCATTACTATGTAGTTGCTAAGGTGTTACTATATAGTTTCTTTTTTTTAGTTGGTTGTTATGAGGTTACTAGGGTGTTTTGGTAGTTGCCAGGGTGTTGCCATGCAGTTGCTAAGTTGTTCTTAGTGGTTTTTAGCATGATGTCAGTCAGGTCATTGCTATGCAGTTTCTGAGGTGTTCAATTTAAGTAAATGAGGGTTATTTATTTATTTAATTTATTTAGCTGTATGTTTTGAGGTATCATTTATGGCTGTAGCACTGACAATGCATGACGAGATGCATCCCAAAGTTTAATATTTAGGGTTCAGGGTTTGTTTAAATGGCCAGTTTTGGGGGTAACACTAATCAGATTACTTTTTTCAAGTAACTAGTAAAGTAACACATTACTTTTTTACAATTTTCATACAATTTACAACAAAATATCTTACTTTGTCAAATAAGTAACGCAAGTTACTTTGTTTTCCCATGTATTGACTGACAACTCTCCTGTCTCCATATTGAGAGAAATCAAAGCACTGTGTGTAAACATGATGGTTATTGAATAAAATGAATAAAAGCAGTGAAATACAATCTCAGAATATTGCACAAACCTGCAATAATTAAACATTAAATTAAACAAATATATTTTATGTATTTAATCTCACTTGATTGCTGAAGTAAGAGTGTTGAACTTTATTCTCCTGCATCCTATTCTTCTTCAATCCAGAATGGCAGCACAGCTGAAAGGTTTGTTTAAACCACTTTTTCAGGGAGTAATGCAATATATTAATGCATTACTTTTAAAAGTAACTTTCCCCAACACTGCAAATCGCTAACCATAAGTGCGAGGAATAAAGTAATAGTCTGCCTTAGTAAACAGCACTAATTACAGTTCACCTTTCTGAAAGATTACATCAGTAATGTGTTCTGGGATGTACATATTAGACTGTTATGAGCTTGAAAACCTTTTAATTTAACACCATTTCAAAGCATCATCAGATAAATAACTTTCTTCCATCTACTCCTTTTCTTTCATCTTTTTTGATAACAGGCAGCAATTATTGAAACATCTCTGCATCATCTATAGCCCATATTTCATTAACATTGTCTCCTTTATGAGAGCACAGTAATGAAATGCTTAATTAAACAGTCATCCCAGTCATTTGTCAAAATGAGCATCTGCAGTCTGTCAGACTGGCTCCCTCAGTAAAATGATTGTGACCTGCAGCATCCTCCTTGTGTTTTCAGCTTTGGGAAATGGGGCATGTCAAAGGTTCACCTCCTGTGGTCCACTGTGCAAACTCTCCCAAGCCAACACTAAAAATTACTACTGTCATTTTCCAGAGACTTGAAGTGTTTCTTTCTCTCTGTCTGTATGTGATGAATAATCGACTGATGGTGGTTAGTGTAGATGTAGGAAAATGCTGCCCCTTAGAGGCCAATTCTAGGGACTTAAAATTACTTAATCTGAGAAAATGCAATCAGTACGGTATAAAACTCAAAACACACAAAAGTAATATCCAGTATATATATATATATATATATATATATCTTACACACACACACACACTATAAAAATCACACACAAAAGTAAGTAGTTTTTTAACTCAAAGATGCAGCAAAAACAAAAAACAGCACAAATTCTTTCACAATAATTTAAAGAGCACAATTATTTTGCTGTAAAGTATGGAAGCTTGTTTCTTCCACCGAATAAAAAATAAAAAAGGTTATTGTGACTTTTTATCTCACAATTTTGAGAAAAGTCAGAATTGCGAGATATAAACTCGCAATTGCGAGAAAAAGTCAGAATTGCGAGATAAAAAGTCACAGTTATCTTTTTTACATCTTGCAATTCTGACTTTTTTCTTCAAATTTCATGATATAAAGTCACAGTTGTGAGAGAAAAAGTCAATATTGTGAGATAAAAAGTCTCTATTATCTTTTTTTTTTCTTCTGTGAAAAAACAAGCTTCCATAGTACAGTGACCCTAAAAAAACAAAACAAACGAATGTCATGTTGCTTAAAAACAGTGTATTATTGAAATTATGTGAGTACTAATAGGATTTCCAGCTCCAATGCAACAATGCAATATGAGAAATCGAAAGTAAAACGTGTGTTGCTTGTTTATCAAGGTGAATTATTATGAGAGGGTTTAAATATATTTACATTTATCAGTGAGATCCGCAATATGAACAAACAGAATAATAGTGACACCCTTTTTGTATGGGTTAATAATGATAATTAGATATTAAATGACTGTAATTAATGTTACTAATGTCACTAAACTTGGCTAATGTCATCTATTAGTCACATAATGGAGTGCTAGCAGGCATTCATTCATTCATTTAGTGGAAATCTTTCTCCTGGAAGTTGACGCAGAAAGTTCGGCCCCACAGCACACTGGCGTAATGAAGCTGCGTTGTGCTGCTGACTGGCTCTAGGCGACAGAAAAGCCAAACACTCATTCAGTCATTACTCTTAACAGGAGGGGGTATTCTCTCTGATGGATTGGCAACAACACAAACCAAAGGAAAAGTGGAAAAAATGAGTAGAGTTCAAGCATGGTTAATGTCTTTGCAGCAAACGTTATACTTTCAAGCCAGACTCCCCACTGCTGCAGTAATTTTGAGATCCATTTTCAAGAAACAAGAAAACACTTGAATGTCAAACATACAAAATGGATTATGGACCACTGGTTATCATTTGATTTTGATAAGGCTTTTTGTTTACTGAAGGAGTAAGTGAAGTGAATACACAACACCTTGATTCACTGAACTTAAAATGTCTGTTTAAAATCTGTTGACTGACACACGACTGGTTTCATCCAATTATGGGTGTCTGCTCACAGTGAGAGGCAGTCTTATTATAATAAAATAGTTTTAAGGGTCAACATACCTTACTGGCTGAGGATTTTCAGCTCTAAACTGGTGGTTGTGACTGATTTTCTGTCACAGTCCGCAAAGAAAAAAGCAATGGTAAATGCAAATAATAAAATACAACTAAAATCATGCATACAGTTAGTAGGACAGCAAAATAAATAAAATTTAAAAAAGGAGAAAAGCCAAAATAATTTTTATTGACGTTAAAGGTTTTGCATCCAATCAAATTCAGTAATTTGGTGCAAATGTATCTGTCGCTTGGTTAAATGTAGTCAAATTAGATATAGGTGTCAGCATGAACATTTTGCATGATATATCCTGATTACGTAAAAACAAACAAACATGAAACCCATAAAAATAGGTTCAGCGAGGATAAACTAGTGTCATGAAACCACTGAAAAAGATTCATAAGATTCCAAAGCTGTCGATTTTCCTATTAATCCTGTTGTCATGGTGATAATTTTGCATATTGTTGAGACTATACAATGATAATATTTTAATGATATTATATTATAAATATATATATATTTATTTTTGTACAGTGAACAGTGTTTGGTCGGCATTTGATGTCACTGTTTGAACTTACAGTAAATTAAGGTAATTGAAAGGTCAGTTGAAAAATCTAATTTTAATTCAAAATCCCCTTGGTGCATAATTCATACTTTCTTTCAAAACAACAATGCTAAACAGTAAAATCTAACATACCATTATGCATTTTCCACCTGCAAAAATAAGTCACAAAAAAAAAAACTGTGTAATCTGTTAATATCCACTAGGGTGCAGCACAACTCTCATCAACATAAGTATTTTCTATATGCTGCCTTGGCAGAGAAAGTTATAACACATATTATTGAGCTGTTCAGATGAAGTGGCCAGCAGCTGCAACAAATCACTTAAAGGGTTAGTTCACCCAAAAATGAAAATTCTGTCATCATTTACTCACCCTCATGTCGTTCCAAACCCGCAAGACTTTCGTTCATCTTCGGAATACAAATTAAGATCTTTTTTGAGGAAATCTGAGAGATTTCTGTCCTTCCGTTGACAGCTACACATCTACCACTGTGGCGCTTCATAAAGAGGTTGTAACACTAATCCATATGAATTGAGCGGTTTAGTCCAAATTTTCTGAAGAGTCTCGATCGCTTTATACGATGAACAGATTGAAATTAGGCTTTTATTCACATAACATTCATCAACTCACACATCAGTTATGGTAAAAGGAAGCTCAAGCAATGCATTATTTGCATTGTTTTTTGTTGCTTGGCGTGTGAGAACCAATGAGGTTCATTTGGCAACACGTTTGTGCTTCCGCAAGAGCCAGTGAGGTTCATTCTCATGTTACGCAACACGTTTGTGCTTCCGCGAAAACCAATGAAGTCATTCTCATGTTACGCAACACGTTTGAGCTTCCGCAAGAACCAATGAGGTTAGTTCTCGCACGTCAAGCAGGTTCAGTTGAGCTTCTGTTTATGTTCGCTGATCGATGTTTAAATGTGAATAAAACCCTAAATTAAGTCTGTTCATCATATAAAGTGATCGTGTCTCTTCAGAAAATTTGGAATAAACCACTCAATTCATATGGATTAGTTTTACGATCTCTTTATTAACTTTTTGAAGCGTTAAAGTGGTAGTTGCGTAGCTGTCAATGGAGAGACAGAAAGCTCTCAAAAATATCTTTATTTGTGCTGCAAAGATGAACCGAAGTTTTACGGGTTTAGAACGACATGAGGGTGAGTAATTAATGACAGAATTTTCATTTTTGGGTGAACTATCCCTTTAAGAATCCCCTTAGTTGGACATAATTACTCACAGTTAGGTTTTTAAAAAACAGCCCCTGTTCTTATGAGTAAATAGTCATGAACAGATGCTTTGGCAGAATGCAGTACATGTATTACAGGAACAAACCCAAAGACCATGAGTAGCTCACATTGATCAGATGCACATTTACTTCTACTAGATTTTAATATCATTAAGAAACGATTAATAGTTAATGGATTATCATTCTGCAGATGAAACACAAATGGTTAATTGTCTAGTTTAATAGTCTCATTTCTCATCGTCATCCAGTTAAGCCTGAGCTTGTTTGGAAATCTAAACCCTGCAAAGTCAAAAGCAAACACATCACTCTCTGTAGTACTCTGATGTACTTGTATTTAACCAATAATTGCTCTTAGTTCTTGGCTGTGATTAAACATTTAACATCATTCTTTGGTTTTAACATTTCATGTTTTGCAATCAATGTTTTTTCAGAATGCTTTGTTGGATTTTGAAATAGAACTGTCTGAACAGAGGCTTTAAAATGTAACTAGTTTATTTTCAATTATTCAATTAGTTTTTAATAACATTATTTCATTCTTTTTACTGTGTAGACTACAACCGGGATGGTAAACTACACATAATGCATATTTATATTACATTTCAGGTTCTAAAATGGAAAACATGTGCTGGAAAACTGTTACAAAACATTCCGGAATAGCTGAGGTTTCACTCATTTTCTCATATGACATCCATCATCATGTGCTGAAAGTTAAAGTTTTCTTCCACCGCTTCCTGTGCATGTAGACAAATACTCTAGAATCATTAGATGTTGTCTAATTAAACATACTGCTAAGTCATCATTCCAGTAAATGCTTCGGAAAAATGCTCAATGTGAGCATTTCTGCTTACAATCTTGGCAACATCACAAGCATTACCAAATAGCAAAATGTCTTGCCACTTGTTTAATTCTAAAGGCCAGTTCACACCAAGGACGATAACTATAACAAATTTCAGAGCAATTTTTTTTTCCATCTGATGAACGATAAAAACATTGACAGCCAATCAGAATCCATCCTGCTTTAAAGAGCTCTAAGATTTAAAGTGGCAGATGACAAATCTGCAGCATCCTTATAGAATAAACAATATTGTCCGCCGGTGTGGACACTAATATAGTTATCATTATAGTTATCGTTCTTGGTGTGAACGGGCCTTATCACGTCACTTCAACATATGTGAACACACGTTTGTGTGTTTTAATCAAAATAAAATGGACACATTGGACAATTTTATATTTCTTTCTCCCTGTTCACTCTTTTAGCACTATTGAAACAAAATAAAGAGTAATGGCTATGGATACTGTATTTTATCAGTTTTTTGCCGCCGCAGAGATTATTGCCTCATTAACCGACAAGTGTAGTATCTTGACAAGCTTTATCACTATTCTTCTTCATGCAAAATAAACACTCACCATTACAACTTATTGAACAACCACAATTAACTTCCACTATGAATCTTTAATTGACACCTCCGATTTGGAGTTTCCCAATCCTAATTATAACATTGCAGTAGCATTTTATGCATGCTTCATCTCATAAATTTGAAGGAAAAATCAGACTATACGTAATGCTCTGGTCGGGATGCTTTTGTCAGTTGCTACTAAACAAACGCATGACTCTAGCATGACACTATCGTAAATGAGACTGGCAAAAGCATAGACCTGTTTCATCCATCATCCAAACACCAGTCTGCAAGATTACATTAATGACTTCAAAAACCAGGCCAAGTCAGTCCAAACAAAACAGACAGTCTATCTTTTGCTCAAATTGAGCACCGCCAGGGGTCCAGACGCTCGGTCAAGCACGAGATTCATGAGGAAACGACCATCCAGGTGTAAAAAACAGGTCTGAATCATGGTGAGATACTGAGATGGGGGTGAGACGTACACACAGACATTCTCAGGTCTGATTTATCGTCTGGCTAGACTCAGTTTGAGCTAGTAATTGTTAATCTGGTTTTACATGCCCCATTTCATTGATGAAGTGAAGTCAGTGAGTTTGACTTTTTTCTTTTTGGCCTTTTATTAATATGATAATGGAGAAAGTACAGGAACTTTGAAGAAGACATGATTGGAAAATTATCCCTCTGAGGACACTATCAAAATCTAACGTTTTCAAAAAGAAACATGCATAAAAAATAGAAGTATTTTATAAGGGTTTAGAAATATAACTATGTTTCTACACCCTTCTAAGAGACCCCCCTTTTTTTTTGCAGATTAAAAAATGCGCTCAAATTTACATTTGAAGGAGGGACTTGATCTAAAGACCAAAATATCACAGAGACTCTTTCACATTCGGCTAGTAATTAACCACCTACAGTAGCAACTACCCATAACAACCTAGCAACCACATAGCAACATGCCAAAACACTCAGAACACCGAAACCATATAGCAATGGCCTGGCAACCAAAAACAGTTGCATAAACATAGCCGCCAAGTTAAGACGGTGACTTAAGAACTAGTCTGACCAACTAGCAGTTAGTTAGGGCTAATCGCTCTTCCTGTTTGGATTCAAATTACACCAATCTACCTTGTCATGTAACTGACTTAAAGAGTTATGACCAGTCTTAAAGAAACAAAATTAGATGACTAACTTGTAAGACTAGTCTAAGCATTTTATGCAACCAGCCGTGGACTAATGGTTAGAGCAGGGGTCTCCAAACTGGGTCCTGGAGGGCCACTGTCCTGCAGAGTTTAGCTCCAGCCAGCCCCATCACACCTGCTTGAAAGTGTCTTGTATGCCTAGTGAGACCTTGATTAGCTGGTTCAGGTGGGTTTAATTGGGGTTGGAGCTAAACTTTGCAGGACAGCAGCCCTCCATGACCGAGTCTGGAGATCTCTGGGTTAGAGAGTCAGACTGGTAACCCGAAGGCTGCAGTTTAGATTCTCAATACCAGCAGGAAATGAGGGAGGTGCCCTTGAGCAAAGCACCTAACCCCCAATCGCTCCCTGGGCGCCACAGCTCTGGGTGTGTGTGTGTGTGTTCACTACTCACTATTCCTAAAGTGTGTGCACTAACTGGATGGGTTAAATGCAGAGAACAATTTCCGAGTATGGGTTACCGTACTTGGCCTTCACTTTCGGCCTCAGAATCTGCAAATTGATCACAACCACCCCCCGCACAACTATTTCACTATTTATTTGAGGGCTTTTACAACAGTGAAATATACTGCAAGAATTTCTAATATGGAGTGATTAGTCACATGAATAATTACTAACAACTGTTCCCAGGAGGAAGCAATCATGGCAGCATCCAGGTCCAAAGAATCCTGTGCCATCTGAACACCTGTCATTGAGATTAATGGGAATGATGATTGAAAGCATTTCTTCAGGTATGTTAGAACTTCTTCATTTAGCTTGTTTAGTTTAGAATCATTTGCCATATTGTTGTTGAGTTATATAAAATACCTTTGGCTTTTATATTTCTTTTTTATTAATGTTTGTGAACACATATAGAAGAGTGATACGTTTTATTTATTTATTTATTTAATGTTTGCTATTTTTACAGCCCTGGTAAAAATTGCATGTGGCTTAGTCATGTGACTAAAGGTGATGATACACGGGGCAACTTTATAAACAATGTTGCTGGGCAATGTTGCCAACCACTTTCCCATTGAACATGGGCAACAAATTTTTATTTGGATGCTTTGATGCTCATTCTCAATGAGAAAGTGCCCAAGCAACATCGCTCGGTTACATCGCCTGGGAACATTCCTCAAAAATTTGCTCTGTGTATCATTACCTTACAGTAGTCATGTGACAGCTAACACAGGTGTACAAACAAACTGCACTTTCCCCAAGTGACACACATGAAAATATATCTTTGTATAGTTTATTTTATTTTAAAACAGATAAACAGAAAGCTTGATACAACATATGAGATGATACATACTTCAATATTAGGTAACATAACCGGTGGAACGTGAACTAAAATATTTCTAATGACAACCTACAAACTACGCGACCACTTTAAAGACATTATTTGTGATAAATAGTGCCTTTCAATGCAGGCTGAATACAATTCACCGAGACAAATCATAAGTGCACTAGAGAGTTTCGAAGAGATTTAATTGTATCTGAGTCGCATGTGGGTCTCTTTTAAAACTAGATCAAAAGCGACAACCCCCTCATAGTTTATGTACTATACATTTTATGAACAAAAAAGAAAAAACAATTGATTTTACCACGGGTAAAAGATCCATCTCACATACGCCAAGATAGAATAAAAACTATTAGCAAACTAAAAGACATTTGTGAGTCAAAACACAGTTATAGCTCAAAGTATATTACACTGCACATGTCGAAGATTTGCATAATTATTTAAATGCATTATAATGTACCCTGAATCAATGCTCTCCAGATGAGTGATATAGTTTTTCGGCAAGTATAACAAAGTCCAACTGTAACAAAAATTGACACATTTGTCAAACACTATGTGATATATATGCGGTGATCAAATTTCTGACATTTATTTTTATGCTACAGTACAAAGTCATGTTGTTTGGAAATGCATATCTTAGCTTAATGAACCTCTGCATTGTCTGTATTACAGGGAAACATGTCAGTTGGATTTCTAATTTTGACTAGAATAATTTCTTTACAGTTTTTAATGGAGTTCTTCGCTTTTTTACCGAAAGAGAGTGTCTTGTCTGTTGCCAAAATCTAACAGCTTGTGACCCACGAAGTCGCCCTCTCCCAAACTACAAGTACTGCTCCCCTTTCTCTGGTGGAGAACTTTTAACATTTGCTCTGCAATTTAAAAGAAAAACAAAACAAGTTTGAGTTACAAAGGAAACGGAAATCGGGTCATCCACCGTTTCAAATGTATTGCAATGAAACAGTCCATGCTTTTAGGATGTAGTCACTTACATACTGCAATAATACATATTTACAAAGGCAGTTTATGGGGTCACAAACAAAGAGGGGTTTTGGGGGGAACGCACACAACAGATATGGGGTGACAATTTTTCGAACACGTTTATTGCTCATATGTTGAAAAAAAGGCACATGAATTTTAAGTATGTAGGGTGTAGAAGGGACATTTGTCCAGTCATACAGACAAGTGTCCAAATTTGGATTCTATGTGGGAGTGAGGGACACAGATACAGAGAGTGGAGCTCGGACAGTCCTCGAATAAAGGCAGGGAGGGTTGGTCAGTCAGGGAAACTAGTCTCACTCAACAACTCATCCCTGAATTAGAGAAGAGAAGAAGACAGTCAGAGAAGAACAGCATTAGAGGAATCTGGGATAGAGACAATTCACAAGAGCCTCTCGGTTCATTGGATGTTAGTACATTATGTGGCACCACATAGACGTTTACTGTGTGTTAACATGCAAATGTTAGAAAAAATGGATGATGAAAAGTGCATAAACAGCTTGTTTGATATGCCAACAATTTGAGATCTCAGAAGGAATATTTGAAAGGATATTTGCATAAGATGAGTTTTGAATTACATGTCATTTGCATGCATGAGAGATGTCCATTGCGCAGTAAAGCATTTGTTGATTAAGGGGTGTTAACTCACACCTCATTGACTTTGGAGACAGGAGACAAAACTTTCACTGTCCACCAGTTAAAAATGATTTAATTTTTGCTTCAAATGGCCCTATTACAGAGAATTTGAATCTAAAGTGATGTGGGAACAAATTCACTGAATGGTTGTGCATGTTATTCCAGCCAGAGTCCTGGATGTGGATGGCTGAACCACTAATATATGATGTAACGGATAGAATAATATTTACATTGTCATCTGCGGTGCAGGAGCAGGTCGAGAATCAATAGGCATGGGCGGATTGCGGATTCAATAACCAAGACTATTTAGACTCAATTTGGTACACACTGATAGGCAGCTGCTTTCAAATGGTCCCATATTTGTGTTTACGCTCTGAAGACTGTCAAAGGTTTCTATTTACAATGCATTTTGCAGTGTTGAACATTATAGTCAATCGCGCTGAACTAAAGTGTTTGACATCTTCAGTGATTATATTGCTCTTTGCTTGCTTTCTGCATGTAAATACCTGCAAAGTTTCAAAGCTCATATTCTCCAACAGAAGGGATTTATTCTAATAGAGAACACTGCTCCAGACCTGCTTAAAATGCATAAATCTGTGTCAAGATATTACTTCCACAAACGTCTACACGTCTACTGCTTGATCATCTGCATTTTTAGAATCTGATATATGACATAACTGACTAAATTATTAACTGTTTGTGTTTACAATTGCTTTATAGGCCGTGGAAGCTGAAACGATTATGTTACATTTCTGACACATGCTTGAGATGTTTGGCCAATCACAATGTACTGGGTTAGCTGATCAATCAGAGCAGCTTTGTAGATACCAGAACTCAATTAGAGCATTTCAGGCAGACTGGGAATAGAGTTGCTGCAATAATATACAGTAATTAAAAAATAATGTGGTTTTTGAACATTAAAGCATTAAAAGAAAATGGACGACATGTCTCCACTTCCT
The DNA here is from genome assembly GCF_019924925.1 of Ctenopharyngodon idella. NCBI lineage: Eukaryota > Metazoa > Chordata > Actinopteri > Cypriniformes > Xenocyprididae > Ctenopharyngodon > Ctenopharyngodon idella. The sequence goes on from NC_067230.1 coordinate 28,219,789, forward strand.
TCCAATGTAGATAAATTAAGTAAGTAATCCTAGAAACGGTCATTGCCGATTACGTTACGAGTTTGTGCAGTAGTGATTCTGAGGTGGACCATCAAGGTCCAGCCCATATTCCCACTCCCGCAGACTAAATCACAGCACAGCTGTCAATCATGATGTTACATCTGATTTTTATAGCACCAAATAACTAACTAAAACTAATTTATTGGAAAAATGAACACTTGTAACATGTGTCAGCGGGATAAGAACTACCCAAAAATCCAATTACACTTCAAAAAATTTCTGTCAATTTTAGTTTGGCTCGCGTACTACTTGATTACATGGAGAGAGCGAGTATTATGACCTATACTGCAGTCAGCCACCAGGTTGCAATCGAAATGTTTTGGCTTCACTTTTCAGGACCTGTGCGGCACACTTGTGTTAACCATTTCTAGCACACCCAATAAACAAAACAATGACCTTTAAAAAAAATGGCCTCTTGACATATGGCCCTAATTGTTGGCCTGAATTTTTTTATTTATTTATTTTTTTGGAAATGTGTGCAGTCACCCTGTGCAAATTGTGATCAGCACTAATTTTGTGGGTGTGTTTGTGCCATTGTCTGATTTAACTCTTTTAGCGAATTGAATGCAAGTAAGCAGCGGTATCAATGTCATAACTCATTCTTAGTGAATTCCCCCATAACATTTTAAACTCTTTTCTGCTGGTTAGGTGTTTAAATATGCTAAAAACACCACATACTTTGGTCTAAAACCAGCGATGGACTTTCCCTCGAAAGTGCTGTGTCTAAATAGCATGTTTACAGCTTGTGCTGGAAGTTTTTGACTCAAGTCAGCCAAATCCCAGTTCCCACACTGGAGCGCTGGAACTCAAAGGTTTTAAATAATGTCCTCTTTGGTTCTAGTGGAATTCCCTGTACTTCAACAGATGGTGGAAGTTTTGTAACTCCTGGTCTCCTCAATGTGGTGTAATGTGACCATGGATGTCAGGAACACACATAGCTGGCAAACAGAGCTCCCACCATGCAGAACAGACCAGCCAATCAGAACAGCATGACACGTTTCTAATCTATAGGCTATAATCTATGTTCAGAATGAAATACTAGTCTACTACTTGCTATATACTGTATAATGCTTACTATTTTTAAAAAAGAAAATAGAATGTAAAACAGAATTGTCACATGACCTCATTGTTGCATGTTTAATTCAGTGAGTGGCATCCAGTTATCATCTTGAAAATAATAAATGGTTATTTTACATTTATAATTTAATTTTGTACAAAGAAATTTGATTGAATAATAAGTGATGAAAGAGATGTTAAAAATCCTCTCACGCTCATTGCATTGTGGGATACTGTATTCTGTGCAGTGTGCTCTCTTTTATACTGTATGTTTTGGCAAATGTAGTAGGCCATCAATGTATTCCATGCATGCGGTTCACAGTATACATTTTACATACTACAGAAATTGAAAAAGTAGTATGCTAGTCCGAACATAGCCGCTGTATCCCACATTGAATCTTTCTCCTTTGACTTTATTTGCCTTTTAGTTTGCTAATGAAATCTCTTTTATATCGGTTAGACTTTGTTCCCAGATTATATTTCCATTCACTTTACATGTACATGTAAGTTTTCCCTGAAACCTATGTAAAATTAATAATACAAAAAATGTCCAGTGTAAATGCTCTTTTTAGGGATTTCAGCTTCAAATTGGTTTGTAAAAAAAGTCTCTTTTTTGGCAAAAAATTCCTTAATTAAATCTTAAGGTATGTTGGGAATGCCATACATATCAATAAAGTACAGAATTTCCACATTCTTCATGAAAATGAAAGTAAAGTATATATACATGCTTGTACAGTATCTCTGAAAAAGTACACAAACCTCCTTGACCGTAGCCCTAGACAATGTAAGTGTTTGTCCATGTAAATGTTTAGTTTATGTGTTTTGGACCTGGATAAACGGTCAGTGCGAGTGAGAAGGTGTACTCATGGTGGGAAGAGCTCTGTCTCTTGTACCCGCTGCTCTTTACATTTACAGTTTCTCCTTTTCTGCTGTGCTTTTATTTTTTTGAATTTACACGTACTCCCTGGCTGTAGAGGGTTGAGATTGCCGGTAGAACTGCTGTCCTCTTCTGTCCTCATTAACGCAGGAGCAGCAGAGGAACGAGCCGCCCAACATCATCAAGATAGCAGCCGCCCACCCTACAAAGAGGGCGGGGCCAAACTCATACCTGAAAGACAGAGATTTCACACCTTTATTTAAAAACATAATACAACCAGGTAATTCTCATGTTATACATTATACATTGTAATATATATTATACAATTATATATGTAATATATATCATAAATTATACATATATAATAAGTATAACTTTTTTTGTATCTTTTTTTAACAACTAACCTTTTTTTTTACCAGTGTAATTTGATTGGCGTTCAGTATAATTAATGGCGATGATGTACAATTAATAAAAGGAATAGTAGATTTCATCATAATTTTAAAATCTATGAATGGTCCTACCTGGCGTTAATTGGCGTATTTGGATCGAAGAAATGGTAGGACACCTGCGTTGCGTACCAGGACACAGCCACCAGCGTACACAGACCTAGACATGATAGAAATCACAATCTTAGCACTGTCATTGAGTACATCTCTGTTTGTTTACTTTCAGGCTTTGCAGAAAGTGCTAATGTGACTAGAGTAGCCACTTCCTGTTTACTACTGCATGTCAGATGGGTCAGAAATTATACAGCGGCCAAGGACAAAAACAGACCTCAAGAATGTGGAGGCTAATGGAGGAATGTCAGTTTACTTACCAAAACTAATTTACACTGAATGATTTATGCGACTGAGGTATTTTAACCTAGATAACACAATATACTCGTTCTTAGCACAGTTACACTCATGTAGAGTGTTGTAATGACTTTATTTACATTTTCTCTCAAGGCCTAAAGTTTCTTAGTATGCTTCCTGGTGTGGTCATTTCAAACCAATCGGGTGTATATGACCATTATAAAAGGAAATTATCATGTTTTCATTAGAAAACTCAGAGTTTAACAAATTCTCACTCAACCTACATGAACAATGTAATGTGTTCAGTCTGGGTTGTAGTCTCACCTGAGAGCAGGAACAGACTCCCACCAGAGATGGCGATCTTGCTCTTGGTGGATGGGTTGTTGTCGCCCACCTTCGTGCATTTCATCCCGACCACACTCACAATGATAGCGATGAATCCCATCAGCACTGAGATCACCATCAGAGCTCGACACGTCTGAATGTGGACTGAAAAAAACATAATTACAGAGTTTAAGTGGGAACTCAAAATAAAGGAATTTTAAATTTCATTCTTCTAAGTAATTTCAAAATTACTTTCTGTTTAAGCAGAATCCCCCACTGCAAATTGTTATGCACAGCACAAAGTATTTTCTTATTCAGTATTTTTGTCTTATATTCCAGTACAAATATCTAAACATTCTTAAATTAAGATACATTTACTTGAGATGCTAAATGACCTAAGATTTTAAATCTTGTTTTAATCATCTAAATAAAATCAGTTTTTGCTAAAAAAACAAGAAAAGAAAAACTGCCAATGGGGTCAAAAAAACAAACAAACAAAAAAACTTGTTTTTCCTTTTAATTAAGTTTTTATTTTTCTTACTCCATTGGCAGATATTTTTTCTTGAATTAAGCATATACTCGCTTAATTTTGACTTAATATTTTAAGCAATTTTGCTTTGCAAGTAAATGTGTCTTGATTTAATAACGTTTAGATATTTTAATCTAAATTTAATATATAACATTTTTTAAAACAATCATTTTACAGATTCATTTATGCTTTACATTTTGACCATTTTTTCCATTGGCTGATTTTTTTCACTTGTTTTAAGCATAAGCATCATTGAATTATTTTATTTCTTATTTTTTGCCCTTTTTTTTTTTTGCATTTTATTTACATTTCAAACACCAATTATTAGGATAACACTTACATCTTAAAGAGTGAGTCTCACAATGTTCAATAATATGAAGAAAAAAAAAAAAGAGAAATTATATTTTGATTAAAGATTAAATAATGTTTCAAAAAACTTGGAGGCAAATATGATCTGGACATGTTTTGGACACATGAAATTCATGCTAAACCCCCCAGAATTACAATTTTAGCACCTTTTTCCTCTCTATTTTTGAGCACATTGTGGTGATTTCAAGCTGCTCTACTACATCAAAATTCCACAGATAACCCACATGGTGTTCGGTTCATGCATAATGCTGTAGGAGTGACATTTTTACATGCTTCACACAGAGGGGATTACTGTGACTTTTCCACAAAGGCGGATTGTTTTCAATGCCTCTGTCTCTGCTTTTGTATGATAGCTACATGCTAACATGCCAGTTCAGCTTAAATAATGACTTCAACTTCAACTCAGAATCCCACAGTAGATGCAGACCACCAACCCTTTTGAGCTGTCCACCTCAAAAGAAGAGTTCAGCTCAGCCACATGTAATGGTAATCACCTTTGTAGAACAATTTGCTTTCAAAGTGTTGCATCAAACATGAATAGAAGCCATAAAATAAGTATAACAGCGTCTCAAAGAAGTCGAGAACTGAGGAGAGATTATCACACAACTTTTGAAGTATGATTTATATGTGCGAAGAGGCCGCCTTTGAAGCAGGGTTTTAGTGCTTTATAAGAGAGGTCTTATTTTCTCGTCTTTCATCCTTATTTTGCTTCATTTCTTGATTTGCGAGGAGAGCATTTCGCGGAGTAACACTGTGATCTCAAGGTCATGTTTGAATGAGGGTAGTTAGACTCCGGGTGGAGGGGTCCTCCCACAATCCCTTGTCCAGTGCCAAGGTTGGCAGCGCCTGGCACGGACGAAAGGAAGGCAAGCGCTAGGACAGTGATGGAGAACATGCTTCAAGAGAAGCTGCATGTGAGGCTCGGCTATTGTCTATTGTTTGCGCTTGTGGGCTGCTTCACACGTCATTGAAAACATCTCTCAATGCGTTCCTCATACAAATCACTTTTTTATGACGTCATAATCATTTTTGACACCCTCGATAATGGATTTTTTTTCTAAAATGTTATTTTTACCATTAATATTTAGAACAAAAGGACTAAAAAGAGAGAAAGTCAAGTACAATGTATTATCGTAACGATATTTCAGATAAATTTAGTTTCCATTTCTTATATTTTTCTGGTTGTCTACTTACATTATACTTAATTCTTTCAGGGTGACTGTGCTTTCTTTTCAAAATCAACCTCAACTAATTGATTTAAATTAACTAACAGTGAAAGTTGAGAGTCTGTTAATGTTTTTCCTTAAAATTGTTGGCAGTAATAGAACATATTTTGCTTAAATGTGTCTATTTTTCATGGATGGATGGATGGATGGATGGGTGGGTGGGTGGGTGGGTGGATGGATGGATGAATAGTTTTCTTCTAGGAGTTCAGATTTAAACCCCAGCTCAGTTATTCCTTTTCTTGTTTTTTATTTGTTTACTTTTTTTGGTTGGGTTTATACTTTCTTGTATACTTATTGTTTAGATTGACACAACAAAACACTATCATTTTTGTCCGCATTGCATGCAGTATTTGTTTTAAAACGTTTACCATCCAGGTTTTCATAGCTTTGCCTTAACGTGGCTCAAGTGTGCTTCATATAGATGATTCTTTATCCTAAATACTGTGTTTAGTTGACAGCACATAATAACAGTTATTCAAGAAAAGACACTAGAACTGCTGCAGAAAAGGGCAAACAATGCAAGTTTGTGGGAGGCTGTCTGTACATACAGAAGTCAGAACATTGCAGTCACTATCTGACCAGATGACCTAAGGCTGGGAGGAGGGGGGGGACAGTGGAATCAGATGGTCCTGTCACCCTTTGTGGGCCGAGGGTTACAGATTCCACCATAAGCAGTACAGTACTGAGTGCAGCCTTTGTGGATGAGTGGTGGATGTCTGTGAAAGCCAAATGATATTCCACAAAACCTAACAGTAATTAAGCAGAAAGTGGCAGTGAAAGTTCTTTAGACAAATGTTCTCTGAATAAATCCATCCGATCTTATGTGCAAAGTTGATGCTTGATGAAGCGAAGTGGCCATAACACATGGGCATTAGTATTTTAGACAATATTACGCTAAGTCTGAAGTTAGCTATTAGCGATTAAACAAAGATACAGCAATTATGACTATGATTAACGGCATTATAATTAAAGTGATAAGAAAAAATGAATGGTTTTCTGTAGCATTTTCAGTTCAACAGAGAACAATTTCCTTATAAAGAACCATTTTGGGCTTCATATGGTTCTTGAAGTTACTATATTTGGAGACTAAAAAATCTCTTGATGTTGCATTATACTTGTAAATTACCGATTTTTCAGATTGACATATTGGTTTCTGAGTTCTTTAAAGCATCTATAGAAGTTCTTTGCGGAAAAAGTTCTCCAGTGACATCATGCTGTAAGAACTTTTTTGGTTCCATTTGGAACTTTGTATTTAAACTTGATCAGGCAATCAGATAAATCTGTAACAATAGAAATTTAGATATGTTTGTGTAAGACCTTATATCTTAAAAATGTAGTCATCTTAGATGTTGGCAAATGTTTGTTGGCATATAAACGGCGATAAAGATGACCTGTGTGTTGTGTGGGGATGTGCATTCTGAACATATCTTCGGTGTTTGCCTAAACACTGGCCTTTTCTTCTCAACACAACTGCCATTCATCACTTCAAGACAATACGCTGTTATTAAAGCAATGATGCAGAATATAAGACGGCAAACTGTTTTCTCTGAACCATGCCACATTAAATTAAATTTTCTGCTATTGTTACTATGAAAGCGTCTTATAACCCTTCAGAACCGCAGTGCTTTGTTACTGCCTGCAATGTTGTAATATTTGACCACAAATAACAAACAGATGTGGATGTAATGGAAAAATAATTGAATTATCCTAAACGCACAATCATCAGCAACCATTCATAATTGATTTTTAGGGACGTCTTCTTCCCGGGACCATCCCAGAAATAGACGAGAAGTGACTGATTCTGATTAGACATAACAAGTCACCACAAAATTGACAAAGACAGTGGCGCTAAATGTTGATTAATCGCGATGTAATTGCATTCCACGGCATTTCAACAGTCTGGGAGAGTCAGCGCCTCAGTGAGGTTAGTGTCACATAAGACTTTCATTATAATATGTCACAACGCACATATTTTAATTTGATCGATTAAACGAGTTGATTAAATCCATGTGCACACAGCAGCTCTCAGAGTTGATTGCGCTTTTTTGCCACCAGCCTCCTCTATCCAAAAAAATCTTGATTTAATTATTATTTCATATAAAGTTTTTTAATTTGAGTCATATATCAAACTTGAACATACTTAGCAAAACTGCACTCTTAAAAATAAAGATTCTTTATTGGCATCTATGGTCCCATGAAGAATCTTTACCATCCATGGAACCTTTTCATTCCACTTTAAAGTTTTTTAAATGTTCTTCACACAAAGAAATAGTGGTTCTTTTAAGAACTTATCACTGAAACGTTCTTTGGGGAACCCAAAATTGTTCTTCTATGGCAACACTGCACAACCCCCCCTTTGGAACCTTTATTTTTAAGAGTGTATCTAAAATAAACTTATGTTGTTCCAAACCTATTTGAATCTTTAGACTGTTTTTGTTCATACATTGAGAGACATTTTTCAAAAAATCGTCCATGTTCTGTAATCTTCTATAACTTTCCTCAGTCATACAGGTTTTTCAATGACATGAGGGTGAGTAAATGATGCTAGAACTCTGATTTTTGGGTAAACTTTGCCTTTAACCACGTGACTCATCTGTGTATTATTAACCTATAGAACTGTTTAGTACTCACCATCCAGTGAGAGCAAGGAGTCAAAGATCTTGCACTGCACCTGGCCCGTGCTCTGAGATGCACAGGACATCCACAGGCCTTCGTACAAGCCCACAGCCATGATTATGGCGTCCCCTGCGTACGAGGACTGCTTCCATTGAGGCAGCACCGTAGTGGAGATGATGCCAATCCATCCACCCAGAGCGAGAAAATAGCCCAGAAGCTGAAACCCAGAGTTGGCCATAATTGTCCTTTTTAAACTTTTGCTTTAGTGTAGAATTAGATGGAGTTCAATGAAGTTCTCCAGTCAGGAAGCCACCTGCAATTCCCTCAAGAACGTGCAAAGAAATCCACCTGGCTCAGAATGAATCAAACGAGTCGAGACGAGTAGTTAAAGTCTGTCTGATTCTTGCCAACTCTTTGGTCACTTGCAGTATCCTTTTGTAGCTCTGGTTCGCTTCAGTATCTCTCATTTGGTGGCTGCCTGTGACATCCCTTGATTCTGGCTAAAACTGAAAAGCAGGTCCCTTAAGTCTTCTTTCTGAAGGTATACCCCACTTCTGGAGGCTGTAGAAAGAGCGTTCGGGGTGCCCAGGGCTGCTGTCAGGATGTGGTTGAACGCTGCTTTACTGTCTGCATAGCTGTTCTTGTCACACACCAGTGCGTTTGGATGGTGCTCAGGGGGCAGAGCAGTGGGAATGGGGGGGAAAAAGGAAGGAGAATACTTCACAGACAGAAAAAAAAAAAAGCCTTGACGGAGTGAAGGCAATGGGGGGTGGAGTGCCAGGCCGATGATTACTCTCTGATTGGTGCTTTAGGGAAGAGAAACGCCTACTGAAACTAGTGCAGGAGGGACTAATTAAGCCCAGATGTCACTTGTGGAGTCAACCAGCAAAAAAGTGGGACGTGAGATACGCCACAAAGCCCTAATTGCATCAAATTCTCAATGTAAGCAAGTGCCTTCAAATCTTCACGTCTTGCAGAGTCAATGAAATGTAAAATGATGGTATGCGGATTAAAGTTATTGCTCCAGAGTCACTGTGTCAGTAATGTGGCATCTGTTGGGTGAAGTTGTTTTCATTTGAATGTTTTCCTGCACTGACCCTTTTGAAGCACTACAGAGGCGCATAAATCAGCGTTTAAACTGTGCTCGTTTGAAAGGAAGTGTCACCCGCACACAAAAACTCTTGCTTCTGGTGGAGATTTAGGGGTTGGTCTGTGACAGCTCGGAGGATCTCCATGGGAACCCGCTCGGTTTAATCACCGAGCGAGGGAAACACACAGCGGGTCTTGCTGCACGGAATGGAGGCGCCTTTTGGGTCTAGTCACAGAGCAGATGAACAGATTGTGAAAAACTTTCAGTGACAAAAGTAGAAACTGAAACTACATTTTTATTTATTGAAGAAAATTTAAGTGGATTTCCAATGCAGAACTCATCACTATGGGAGGGTGTAATGCCTGTTGCCATGGTGTTGCCATGGCGTTGCTAAGGTGTTTTGCACTGTAATAAAAAGCAATTATATTTTATTTTCACAGAGACGAATTACTTTGAATCTATATATATATATAAACACATTAGACCAACAGTATTGCACCAAATGTTGTTCCAACTACACTGAAATTTTTTTTGCAGAATTTACTTTAAAACAATTTTTACTCAGAAATTGAAAGTAAATTTCACAAATAATTATGTAAAGAAAGAAAGAAAGAAACGGCAGGTAACTTTAAAGTAGAAAGACTAAAATAGTGTTTTCTTGTAAAAAGTATTCCAGTATTCTTTGTTTTATTGATCATATTTTCTTCTTCTGTTGAACATGAAAATATTTTGAAGAATGTGTGTAACCAAACAGTTGACCATCCCCACTGACTTCCATAGTATGGGGGAAAAAAAAAAAAAATACTATGGAAGTCAATGGATGAACTGTTTAGTAACCAGCATTCTTTAAAATACCTTCTTTTGTGTTCAGCAGAAGAATGAAACTCATACAGGTTTGAAACAACTTGAGGGTGAGTAAATGATGGCAGAATTTTCATTTTTGGGTGAACTATCCCTTTAATGCATCATGTTGCATTGATTTCTACATATCCCAACATTTTTTACAGATTGCTGACTGGCCCAAGTCAAAAGTCCACTGCCAAGGATCAATATAAAAGCACACCTCTCCTCAACAAGTCACATGATTTGAGGTATCCTTCATGTCTGTAGCATAAATGTTGTGGGAAGAGTTACACACCAAAGTTTAATACTTGGATAACACCACTAAAAACCACTACTAGTAAAGCATATACAGGAAAGAGAAAGAACACAATACACCTCCTACATATTTGGCAGTCATAGAGCTACAGCTACAACAACAAAAACCTCGCAAAATACTCCAGACCACAAACGGCAATCAACTTTTGGACTGATTTAAATGAGATAATTAATCTGGCGTCTATAATCTTGTAGATAGTATTACACAAGGCTGTGAACAAGGACTTATGAAAAACAAGTCATTATTTCATTGACCTCGGAGAGGTGGGGCAGTTCTGTGTTTTCCAAAACGTCTCATTAGGTTTTTCTTTGAAGCATCCTCTCGAAACAGGATTAGCCCCCACGGTCCATCCCGACATGGAGTCAGGGGTCGAATACGCACTCGGGGGCCCCTGGGATTGGTGTTATTACAAGGAGAGGGGTTAATTATCTAGATAGCAATAAACCTTCTTTTTTTTTCCCAAAAAACCACAAGACTGTCCAATCCATTCCTTCTTTCTATTCATCCACAACCCATCCCTCAATACGAGTCACACACATACACAAGGATGAATTCACAATCCCTGCTCCTATCCCATGCACTGATCACCCCAGAGTTGCTGTTTACATTTGAGTGGGTTTCACTGAACTATGTAGCTCAGACAAGCCCTTTTACAAACAGCTCATCAGCCCATCTTTCTGCATGGATTAAAATACCATGTAACCATGCTTGTATGCGGCTGCACAAAACCCACAGATCCACTGCTCAGGGGGGTCAGCATAAGAGATAAATAGACAGATAGATAGAGTAAATTAACTTGAATTGCATGCTTCATCGATACTGTGAATCACTGTGAATAATGTTGTAATTCGAATTTGCATAGGCCATGGAAACAGTCTAGCTAAGTAGGCCCAACATTTACTATTTTATTTTATTATTTTATTTATTTTTTGCCCTTTTGGTCCTGATCTATTTCACAAATGGTACAGTTACTAAGAGCTACCTCTGCTCTCTATTAATTGATTGGTTATTTAAGTCATATGACTCAAACTACAGAGACCATTGACAGTGTATCTTATACAGGGGATGTGATTTAATGTGGGGGAAAACAAATCCAGATTGCCACAGTTACCATCGTTTATTCCTATGCAGGGAAAATGAAGAGTTTCCAAAAGATTTGGGTATTTTTAGAAAGAAAAACATGCCTAAAAATTATTGAGGTGTGTGTTTAAAGAATGCTTTATTTTGCAGACTTAATTACAGGGGAAATACTTCAAGGCAGTTTTTGAAGAATATTTCATTGCTTATGAAGGCAGCATTCGAATATGGTGGTTAAAACAACATGGAGTACAACACCGGCCTCTTTCAATCTTTGTCAGGCAAGTGCTATTCTCTTTCTTCTCTCCAGAGACCTTTGCGGTTTCAGATTCAGGCACAATTAATACTGTATTATACAAATATAATACAAATAGTAAAGAGTGTAAATTGAGAAAATTTCCTTCATCACCCATGTGCTAATCCCAAGGTAAAAAGCAGTATGGATACAGATGGAGGTAGAGGAGAAACTGAAGTGGATTGTAGTGGAAGTCCCCCTCCTTCACAGGCCCAAACTTCAGCGGCTTAGAAGCTCTCTGGGAAACTCTGACCATTGAAAAGGCCATCTGGTCAAGTTCACTGCTGGTTAATTAGCAATGAGACATTCAAAGTTTTTTATCACCTTTGTAGACAGCAAACTTGTTAAAAAAAAAAAAAAAAAAAAGAAAGAAAGAAAGAAAAAGAAAATGAAAGTTACTTGCAGTTCAGACAAAATAGATGGAACAATTTAGATAAGAGGTGCACATATGACAGTCTGAAAATGCTGTTTTTATGTGAATGCTAACAACATGGACTACAGGATTCATATAATCCAGCTTAAACCAGCTCATGACCAACTATAGACCAGCATAAAAACCAGCTCAAACCATCTGCCATGCTTCAAAACATACTGTACCTAACCAGCATATGCTGTTTTTTTCAACAGGGATTTGACTCCAACAATACATATGAAGAATTGTGTGTTCATTGTGTCGCATGAAGGTTGAAATGCCAAACAAAGTACAATATTATAGTCAACTGCCAAGCTAATTGCCAATATTGGGAAATTCACACTGCTACTGGTTACAATGCTAATTTGCTGGGGGAAATATGTGTCTGATTTAGCCATTACCTCTCAAAAAACTAAATCTGGACTTTGACCTGAGCAAAAATCTGTGCAAAAATAGTGTAGAGTATTCCAGCCTTAACAAATATTGAAAATAATAGAAGGGTTGTTTTCATTTTGTTCAACAGACTGTAAATCACATGACCAAATGCCTTTACAGGAAACGGCTTAATGAGGTTGATGAACTAAACAAATTAGGGTGTTATCAAATTGCAAAGTCTACTCAGGCGCTGTTATGTTCATGTGGTTAGAAGGGTGGGAATCTTGCAATGCAATCTAACTCGATAATTGAATTTAATATTGTACAAAGAGGGACACAATATGGCAGAAGTTCTATATGTGTTTGGTTGACACAATATATTATGGCATTGAGCTGTCAGTATATTTCTAGACAATAGGATAAAAGTGGTACTAAGAGTATTTCCTTTTCCAAAAGGCAAGCTGTCAAGACAGTCCGTAGTTATCTGAAGTTGTCGCTTTGATTAAAGATAGTGAGATTGGCCAAAATCAAAAGCACTCTGTGATGTTTGATGTAGATTAGGGGGAAAAAATGAGTAAATGGGATCTGGTGTACTGGAAACAATTGTCAATGAAACATTAACAGTGTTATTGAAAAGAGGAAAGAGAGTTTTGCGCATGATCAAAGAAGCCATCTCATGTGACATTGTCTCTTCTCATCATCGTTTTGAAACTCTCCCATATGTGGCTGTATGACCCCGTTCCAGATTTGCTGTTGACATACACCGAGCACAAAATCCATCCTTGCATTAGGGAAGGTGGTCAGATCCTGTCCGTTTTTCCACTCCTCTTTTTCCAGGCCCTTACAACACTAAGCTGAGCTTAAAAGTCAGCTGACATGATCAAAGATACCAAGTCATATTCCAGCTAACGAGACCAGAGTGTTCCTGATGCATGGAGGAGACCTCCCAGAGGACGGGAACCTGCGCCGTGCACTCCGACATGGGAAAGGACCGACTTTTGTGGCTCGAGCCCCATTACCATTCTCATAATTGCTTTTTCCATTGTTGTCGCCCACTCTTCCTCCTTTTGCCTTTATTGTACGCATACAGCAAAGGGAAGCCTCTTGCATTCATCCCACTGAGATAGAGGGATCTTTTCTTTCGCCCCCTTTCCAAAATGTACATTTGGAGGGTTCGTGTTGAGCGCGCTTCTGAAGACATCAGAGTGCACTCAACGGCAGCGACGTCTAGAAAGGAACGAGAACAACGGGGGTCCCTTTTATTTGGCTATGCACTTATCTTGGTCCGGATGGGCTCTTTGTTGCCCTTGGCCAATGAATTGCCTCTTCCACCTGACCGACAGAAAAACATCAGGCTGGAGAGGTGCCTATAGAAAGTTGTACTCGAGAGTTTCCACCTGGGCTGAAGAGAGCGAGAGTAGCCAACGTCAACATGCCCTTCAAGGGGGCCAAGCCCTGGGGCACAGCAGCTGAGTTGGACGAAGAGGTTTGAAAATGGGGGATTAGAAGGGGAATGTGTTGGGCTAATCCACCATTATGCCGCGGCCCTCAGGTCTTTAGTGACCTCAAAGAGTTCTGCCGCCCAGAGAAAACCAGAATACTGTCCGAGTCCAATGCCTAAAGGTGCATCACATTTAGCAACCTGTAATAAAGGTCAATAGCGTAGAGATGTGTGAAGCACTGCTCACACAGAAGTCACATTCAAACCAAACAGCTTTCTATTGGTCAGTGCGGCGAATTCGAACATGAGTAAAATTTGCATGGGGAACTTTATTGCCCTTGCATGAAACTCACGATTGTGCAGATTCTTAGGCCCTGTCCCAAATAGCACACTTCATATGAGCACACTTCACATGCACTTAAGGTGTTGTGGTCTTACAATGGCTGGTGTGCGTGTGTCCGCTAAGTCCACAAGACCATAGGGTGTCCCATTTGTCATTTTAGGTTTCAGAAGGGTGTTTGCGAGCGCCCCCCCCCCCTTGCAGCCGATATGCGCCCTCGATTCGCACTTTTGCCGAGCCCACACTAAAGCAAGCTCGACTCCAGCAGACTTCTACCCGACAGTCAAAGTGGCATTACGTCACGAAAGTGCGGACTCTGAGGAATATTGTGAGGGCTTAGGGTTCCATTTCGGACAGGGCCTTAGTGGAATGAAGGGATTTCACTCACAACATTTTGCCAAGCAACGGTCAATGTGACCATTCCTTAATGCAGTGATAGAATTTCATTACTCCTTTATTTCTGTCTCTAACACAAAACAAGTGATACTAGACCTTGCTGTGAACTGTTGTATCCATGACAGTCCAACATCATTATTTGACAGATCCTTATCCAACATGGACGGCTCACAAGAAATTGCTAATGGCATCCTTCATGGAAATTTTGAGGTATTTTTACTGAAGTGGTAAGTTTTTGCTTTTCCTAAATTTCTCTGGTTTCCAAACAAGGGCACCTACATGATTCTCATCTGACCTGCTTCATTGCACTGCACCTTGTGTTTTGAAAAGCAAAAAAGTGTTCTGTGTGAATTGCATTCATTTAGCTCACTACATTTCATTCTGTGTGAACACCCAACTTATAAATGCTAAATCTACCACAGCAAGCGCAGCTCCCACTGCTATCACAGACTTAGTAAATGGACTGCATCGTTAAATGATAGACTGTCACGTTATTAAATTCTCATCAAATCACAGGAAAAACAACCATGGCAAGGGAAAAGATTATTGCCACACATGATTACTGACATTCATATTGAAATGCTGGTGTATGATGTGCAGTGTGTGTACTTTGCGTACAGGCTGGGGAGCCACTGTTTCCAAAGGCAATTTCAATGACATTGACTTTTCTCTTCTACCTTATCACAGGTAGCTTCTTCTAATAGACCTGCATCTCCTACTGTTTGAAGTCATTCCCTCCTCCAGCCAGTAAGGATGAGCTTCATGGTTCCCCCAAGCACAATCGCACTGACTTGGAGCCTGTCCCAGCCCGGCACCAGAATGATCCAAGTCTTAGGGGAAATAAGACGACAGTTCATTGCAGCGACCACTGAAGTCATCATTCAGGCATCCATCAAAATATATCAACAATGCCACCCTCTGTCTCCATTTAGACAAGATTTGGTTAAGATTGGTTAAAAATATGAGAATACGTTTATGTGGATTTATGATTTTAGAGAATGTGAACTCTCAAGGGTTTAGACAAAAGTTTAGGGCCTTTGCAGTTGAGTATTTCAGCTATTGTTAACTACAGAAGCCCTATAGAGGCCATGCATAATTTTTTTCTGACTTGTTTTGTTATGATCTTAACTTAATTTTCTTGTGGTTACTACATAGCAAAAGTTGTGTTCTCCATCTTGACTTGAGTTGTTGACATAAGATTGTTTATTTGATCTTAAGAGACATAAGATCACAAAAGCTATTATATACTGCTGCATCATGGAGGAATTAATTTACTTTCCGATTACATGGTTTGTGAGAAATAACGGCATAGTTTTTTCTCTCAAGATTGCGAGAAAACAGCTTTATGTAAATATCACAAAAAAATTAGGTGGTGATCATGAGAAAACAAGAAACACATACTGCAAGACCTCTTTGGGTTTCCATAGTTTTGGCCAATATTATGAATTTTACAAAATTGTTGGCACTGTTTGAATAGTAACTATTGAATAGTACTATGTTATCAGTCTTTTTACAGTATATTATAATGGTTTCACTTTTTCTACAAACTCTAGACTACAACATTAGTGTGAATGCACTTCATAAAATGAAAAAACAAAAACACGCTTTGCAATATAGATTTATAATATCCAATCTATATTGAACATTCACATTCATATTCATATAGAATTTAACTGATGCCAGTAATAGCCAACAGCTTTGATTGTGGTTCATCCATTCAGATTTTCAAATTGCATCTAAAAAATACTATGGAAGTCAATAAACTGTTTGGTTACAGACATTCTTTAAAATATCTTTTGTGTTCAGCAGAAGAAAGAAATTCATACAGGTTTGGAACAAATTTAGGGTGAGTAAATGATGACAGAATTGTCAATTTTGGGTGAACTATCCCTTTAAAGCTTCCCAGTGTGTTTAGAGTCACTGCATTGTAACTGATTAATGCTATTTATAGAAATATTAGGAAAGTGATGTGATTATAATGAAAAGTTAATCCAATTCATGTCTAACTTTTGTCCTGTTGCCCTAGCTTCATGGAAACTTTGGTTCTGATCTGATTCCATGTCAGATCTTGTTAAGTCTGCTGTTTTTCTTTTCCCGGCCACCTTTTCAAGCTGTAGAGTTGGAATTAATTTCGTCAGGACGCGTCCTGCTGCGTCCGGCTAAATCCTGCCCTGGGAGAGACGTGCTGAGTCTGTCTCCAGGGAAACAACCACTAATGGATACTTTCAACCTCCTCACTTTCAGCTAACGTTTTTTCTGTGAAGAGAAAACAAGAGAAACATTGCCTATTTAGCTTCAACTGACACTTCTTTCAAAGGCCACATCATTGACTTCTCAGAATTGGTTGTGTTTCTTTCACTTTTTACTCCTCTCTTTACTGGAAGGAGCAATTGTCAGCAGATTAGCGTATTATGAGAACTGGTTTAGACATTTACTGCAATGACCTATAGCTCACCTTACTGTAAAAATGTAAGATGCCAACATTGAACTAATCATATTGACAGAGGGTTCCTGTGATTTCACTGAATCTGGGAGAAATAACTCTAAATGAATTGCGACCGCTGATATCGTTGTTTATTTGCATGTGCTGTTTGCATTTGATTCACTATATAATTATGCAAATCAGGTAACTGCAAAAACACATCACATGTGCTTAACATAATATGAGTGTTGCAGTTCCTCATGCTAGGCAAATAGCGCTGACTTTGTGTAAGGCGCAATCATTAATAAGCCTGCATATAAATTTAAATATTTAATTTAAACACTAATAATGGAGTGTTATTTCAGCTCATTTAGTGCCTGGTTAAGATTTACTGAAGGTGGTTATCGAATAGGGAAAGTTGTTAGTTGTGTCAACTAGTTTTTCTTATATATTTTTAGTTTTCATTATTTAGCTGTGGTGCTTTAATTAGCAAACTGATAGTGGGTCAAATGTGGAAAAACCCAACAGCTGGGTTGGGTTTGTCCATATTTGACCCAAAGTTTGGGTTGAAACAACCCAGCATTTTTTATGCAAGAAAATATGTCACTACCTCTTAAGACTATCGTGTTAAAAATAATACTTTTTTTTTTTTTGCTACACTTGATCCATTGAAGTTTTCCTAAAAGTTGTCCAATCGTACCAGCCTCAATATACAGGGATTCCTAAAGACCAGTTACACGACTGATCGGTCAGGCAACCCACGACTAATTAATGCTAAAAATATGTTGTTCTGCACATCCTTTTTAGTGAATAAAACACAGGTTGTTTAGTGAATTCGTCCCTCTGTGTCCCGTAAGGCTCAGGGGCGATTGCTGTTATAAACGTCTCATAATGAAGTAAAACAAAAGAGCTTGTATATGAACACAACAGAAGAAGTTTCATACCGCTTAGTACGCACCACAGATTACTTCTGAGTGAAAAGGCGTAAATCCATGTAGTACTGTATTGTATGCCAGTCACAGTGTTAAGGCTTTGCTTTTCTATTCTGTCTGAACAATAGCTAGTCACATACACCACAATCCCTGAAGCAGACAATGTGGTCTGTGTCTGCCAGGGTTTGTATGACACGGCGGGCAGCCCCACACAAAGACGGCATACAGCGAAGACACACGCCCGAGAAAAGGACTGTAAATGCACTCTGGCTGCCATCAAACATGTCAGTATGCAAACAAACTTCATGTGACTGTTTCTTCATGCAAGTCTCTACATAAGTTATGCATTTTAGTGTAAATTGACATGCGTCACAGTTTGAACTGACTGACAACATTGCTAATTGACCCCAGCTCTTATGCACACAAAGTCAATGTCCTCATGTAAAGGTCAGATGGACACGTGTGGGGTGTGTACATGACAAAAGAAAAGAGGCAAGACTACAGAAAGTGCTTCCAAAGCCATTAACATGGAACTCTGAATTATTTTGCATTTGTTTTACATCTCATCAGCTCAAACAAAAGACAATGGATGTGTGGTAACAGTAAAGGTCTGCACCAAGCATCTGAACACCCAGCAATCAAAATACTGTAAACTCTTAAGGTATGTAAAATTGAACATGATTCAAAACATGAATGTATGAAGTAGAGAGTGTGTGGTCACTGCTAATGGCTTTTTGCCAATTTCAGGGTGGCTTCCCATTGTGTCTTCAGTCGCTGCCAACAAATGGTGTTACACAAGACTACCAACAAGATCTTTATGTGCAGGGGGTAATGCATTATCTCTATATATATATTTATTTCAGTTTTAGACATGGTAGCTTGTTTATAGCTAGTCCAAACTGATTTAGTTGGTCAGTGGCAGAGCAAAAGGCCATTTTTGACCAGCAACAAACCAGCTACCATGTTGCGAAACCCATTTTGACCACCTTTATGACCTGTTTTTCCTGCAGTAACCTTGATCAAGGTCCTCAGTGGCATTCTAAACGTATGGTCAACCCCCTAAATCACTTCAGACCAGCTAGAAACCAGGTAAATATGTTCCATTGGAGAGAGCTGCTAAGTGAAATACACAGTATGTAGTCTTCTTCCATAAAACTTACTCTAACACTAATATTATTGGTGTTACGGACATCTAAAGTGAAATTGGACCTTGTTTTTGTTTATTGTTTGGTTCTAGAACACCCTTGGTTAATGTTAGAATATAAAAAACTCAAGGGGTAATTGATGCTGTGCTTAAATATTCTTTGCACCCAGTGTAACGGCCCTTCGAGTAAAATTTTCACTGTAAGAGTCATTGTCCCCCATCAGTTCCTGGCATTCTGCTCATGGCTAGTTCTGCCCACTCCTCAGCAGTGGGAGGTACACAAGAGGAACTGTTTGTACCGCTAACAAGGGGAGGTAAAGGGACATGAGGGGTCTCATTGCAGCTGCCACAGGTCACCTTTCACATTCACCTCCACTATTCAACTGCCAGTACGCTCCAGGTGGACTATTCAATGCCTCTATGCAAGCTGTGGCCTAATGTGTAAGAGCAAACCACATTAGAATGAATTGAAACAGTTGCACTTATGCTGTAAAACTTTGTGCATTGTGCATTATATAAAATCTTAAGTTTACCCCTGTTAAAAAAAACAGCTAAATCCAGCCTATTCTGGTTGGCCGGTCTTAGTTGGTTTAAACTGGATGTAGCTGGTTTAAGCTACTCAAGCTGATCTCCCAGCCTGGCCAAGCTGGTGTTCAGCTGTTTTTAGCAGGTTGGTCAAGCTGGCCTCCCAGCTTGATTAGCTAAAGAAGTGGTAAAAACCAGCCTGCTAAACCAGCTTTATGACAAGTCCAGTTAAAACTAGCCAACCATCTTTTTTCAGCCTGGACATTTTAGATGCAAATTACTGTGGTGACCTGCAAGAACATGATGTAAAAGCTTATCATTTCTTCAAAAGATTATGAGTAAACCACCAAAACATTGGGGTTTGGTTTGCTAGCCATTTCCTCACCACAAAACTTGAATTTTGGTTGGTTAGCATGGAAATACTATGTACTGTATGCTAAATATCCTTTGCTAAATATAAGCAAAAAACAAAAACAAAAAAACAAGTATGTAATATCCTAGAAAGATTTAGTTGCCTTTTGTTTAGCTATGAACAAGATTTCACATAAATAAATGACTGACCACAAACATGAGCGACTCACCCGATTCATATGGAAATACCTTTAATGCTTTTTTTGATCTTGGTGATTCTTCAACAGGTATCAGTATTATAGTATTAATATTATTAATTTAGAGTTTGTTAGATATAAAAAATCTTTTTGATGTATAGATTGTCTAATGATGTCTTAATGCAGTTAAGTCATTACCTGATGATATCTGAATGGGAGAGTAGTCGTTTTTCTTTGCTTCATGATTTTCTGGATGTGTGGGTCTGGATCTATTCACATGCCAAATCCATGTGGCGCAATAACGTCCTTCTTAACTTTTTTTTTCTTCTTCCATCAGTCAATAAAAGGACACAGATGCTTCATTCTAAACTATTTGCTGCAGTAAATGACTTTGTCAAGATGGAAGAGGAGACTCTTTTTTAAGGTGTAATTGTAGGTGTCCTAAAGACAGCTTTGAATATAATTGCCAATGCACTTGTCCAGAAAATTGCTTTGGGTGGACCAGGCATCCAGAAGAACAAATAAAATACTACAAAAAAAAAAAAAAAAAAAAAAAAAAAAAGTGAAGGAATAACCATTGTGAAATAGAAATTGTGCCATTTCAGAATTACTGTTTTATATAAAAATGCCCAAACAAGTACAAACAGCTTGTGTTATTGAGGGAACAACGTACTTGGAGAGACATTACAGAAAACACATGGAACTGTCCCTCAGCTCAATGCTGCCACCTAGTGCAGTGTTACATCAGTGCATATTCATGAACTCGTGTTTGTTAAAAATCACTTTAATATCCTATGAAGAAAACTGAATTTATGGCTGAGTAATATCAGAGATTGTGTGGGTTGTTGAAGAGAGAACTGTTTTGCTTGGCAGATGATAAAACAGGTGAAAAAATTACATGTAATTACATTAAAGAAGAAAACAGCCATTTCCAGGGAATATTTTTTACTTGTGCCTAGAACAACAATGGCATTAGCAACACCATGTCAAAATCCCACAACATCTTAGCATTGTGCCTGTGAGTTTTGCATAGTCAAGCACCGCTCATTAAAAATGTTTTGCCCTGTTATAATTTAAAAAACATTTTGCTTCTATTCAGGAATTATTATGGGAATGCAAAGTGGCAAATGTAATCTCTGAAAGCTGCCATACTTTTTCAAGGAGTATGAAACGTTACTACTGTATTTCGGTTCCTGAGGCAAGGTTAGATTTAATTACAATTCAGGCAAAACAGAAAATAAAACACTCAACTTGATTGTCACCCACAAGTCTGCACTCCTGTGATATGTCTTTGATTTTAAAATGTTTTAGAAAAATGTAAAAAAAAACAGATCAACCATCAGCACTGCTCCATCTCTGATTAAAAAACTAAGAATAAAAAAGAGAACTTCTTCTGAGGCTCATAACTCATCATTGTGTTTTTCAGCTGTAGAGTCTTTAGGTTCTGTGGTCTTTGACTTTGTTTTCTTGTCATCTGCAGTGTTTTTAACAGTTGCTTTGCCTGTTTTCTTGCCGGGTGGTTTCTCTTTTTCATCTGACTTTACAGGTTTTGTCTTGTTGGCTGTTTTTGATTTCTTTTTTTCTGCTGTTGTGGTTTTTGTTTTGTCTGACTCTTTGCTCTTTGTTTTGTCTGCTTTAGCTTTTGTTTGGGTTTCTGTTTTGGTTGTCTTTTTTGATGCTTTGACCTTTGGTTTTTCGCTTTTCTTGACCACTTTGCCATCAGTTTTGTCGCCCTCAGTAGCTTTGCTGGGTTGTTCTGCAGACGTGCTTGTCTTTACTGTGTCTTTTTCTGTTGTTTTAGCAGAAATTGTTCCATCAGGTTCAGAGGGTTTCTCTTCACTGTCCGTTACTGTTTTCTGGATGTCAGCTTCAACTGGGCCAGAAAGCTTTTTCAGAAGTTCTTCAGCCAGTAAACGCTCCTGTGGACCCAACAAAATGCAAGGTTAGACAATGAAGAAACTTTTAAGAATTATGACTGAAGAGAAAAAATCAGGCCACTGTTTTTGTATTTATGTACCACATTTTCCAGAAAATAAGTTGCACCTGAGTGACAGCGGGGCACAATTGCGTGGTAAATGTGATTTCACCAAGTAGAACATGTTCCTGGATCAACAAGGATGTTGATCATTCCAATAAGATTTGAGGGAGATTTGAGGTTTACAGTTTATGTCAAGTTTAGGCTTATGGCAAGGGTTAGGGGCTTCTACATCATTCTTATCCACCTATCATTTCCTTCTGATTTCAAGGAAAAGTTGTGGGTAGGGTTAGGTTTAGGGGTAGGGATACGTTTAGGACTATGTTTTGGACAAGAATGTTGTTCCAGGAACACGTCTTGGCAAAATCACAGCGATTAAATTGCGTTTGTGAGGAAAAATACACAGATGAGTCGCATTTTATTATTACATTCAGAAATAATGTAAAATACTATTGCATAACATAACTTTGGCCCCCGGTTTCACAGACAAGGCTTAAAAAAAGCCTTAAAAAGGCTTTATTTTACCATTCACAAAAGTGGACTGAAAGTTTTACTTGCCTTCTCATTGTGATGAGGATCCAGAGTGAACCGAAGCACTAGAGCACACCTCTGGCCTTTAGTTACTGCGGTGACTCCATGAAGGTTCTCCTGTCCGGCTCTGAATCCCACGACTCTACCACACTGAGGCTTCACCACTGCCTGAAGAGATGGTAGAGTGAAATAATAGCTGTTTATAGACATTTAGTAGAGCATACTGCCACATAGATGTTGACCAAGTCTAAAATGACTCACTAAGCTACAATATATTCATAATACTAATAATTTGAAGTGATAAAACTTTTTTATAAAGGAATCAAAAACACAGTGATAAACAGCAGTATTTAAGTTATTTAGCTACAAAAAAAAGACACAAAAAACACTAAATGAAACACTTTTTGAATTGATTCATTGAAATTAACTGTTTGAACAAACTTTCGCTAAAATGAATTAGACTTCCCAATGCTATTTGAGAGGAAAAGGATATTCCAGGATAGAGTGTTTGATTAGTTAGTTAAATCTTGGTTAAAGTTACACTATTTTTATTAGCTGATCGAGTATCACGCTACTGAAAAAATATAGATATGTTAGTAGTGTCACTTCGTCATCCCCTATTCACAGCTCACTAGTTTGAATGAAAATGATGCAAAACATCTTGAAATCTTACAGAGACAGTTTTGGCGTCCGGCTCGGTGAAGATAAAATCCCCCCCTTCAAAGTCACCATTGAGGTACAAAATGGCACTACAAAGCAAAACAGAATGTATTAATGAGAACACTATAAACTAAATAACCATTATGCTTTACTACTTCCTCAAGCGGCAAACCTGTAGCCTTGATCGCTGTATGCTGACGGCTCTCTGATACACTCGTTGAGCTCGGAGACAAGCAGACAGTCTGCCCGGTCTTCCTGTTTCTCTGGATAGAAAGAGATCAACTTGTGCTTTCTTAAGAACTAGGTGTTCAAGATGCAAAAATACTGTATATCTTTCTTAAAATGTCACTTTACCAATGGTGGATCGGCAAACCAGGTTTGAGCTGGAGAAATAAAGTGGTGATTCCAGACCAAGGTTAGTTTCCAGAACTTTATGGACCTTCTCATTGAGATTGAAAAACAAATGAGCACTCTTCAAGGGAACTAGATCCTCCTGGCCATGGTATGAGACAAAAAACAAAACAAAACATTTAATTGATGAATTAAAATACAACATACCTGAAAGAAAGGACAGAGTATCATATTTTTACTAGCAATACAGGGTTTGCATAATATCTCAAGCAAATCTTTTTAGATGT
Organism: Ctenopharyngodon idella; assembly: GCF_019924925.1. NCBI lineage: Eukaryota > Metazoa > Chordata > Actinopteri > Cypriniformes > Xenocyprididae > Ctenopharyngodon > Ctenopharyngodon idella. The sequence continues at coordinate 28,243,600 of NC_067230.1, forward strand.
TTGATTTTGTTTTAAAACACACTAACATTTAAAAGTTTGTAGTCAGTAAGTTTTTTTTTTAAAGAAATTAATATTTTATTCAGCAATGATGCATCAAATTTATCAAAAGTTACAGTTGAGACATTTGTAATGTTACAAAAGATTTCTATTTCATATAAATGCTGTTCTATTGAACTTTCTATTCATCAAAAAATCCTGAAGAAATTGTTTTACAGTTTTCACAAAAATATTAAGCATAATTTTTCTTGAGCAGCAAATCGGCATATTAGACTGATTTCTGAAGGATCGTGTGACACTGAAGACTGGAGTAATGATGCTGAAAATTCAGCTTTGATCACAGGAATAAATTACATTTTAAAATATATTCAAATAGAAAACAGCTATTTTTAATTATTATTACTTTAATTACTATTTTTACTGTATTTTTGATCAAATAAATGCAGACTTGGTGAGCATAATAAAAAAAAATAAACTAAAAACAGTTTTACCGACCCCAAACTTTTGAATCAAGCCCAACAAAACAGAAACTAATCAACTGACCAAGTGTTGCATTTTGATTTATCACACTGATTAGAACACATTGCAAATATTAGTTTCATATAAATTCACTGAATTCAAGATTGTTTTTAAACTCTGTAGTAAAGTATGTCTCACCTGCAAAGCTTTGAGAACTGTGATGTCCTGAAACATCTCACTTGCTGAATGAGGAGAGGGTGTTGCTTTAAAACCATCCTGAAGAGCTGCTGCCTGCAAGATTTGATATAAGCAATATAAAAAGTGTGAAATATTAATTTGAAACATGCCTTCTTTGTTCACTCTTTTGGGAAATCACAAGAAAAGTGGAAACATACACCGGAGAGGCGATGAAGTTCCTGACACTCATCAGACGTGATTACTCCATCCAGGACGACTCGCTGTGAACCGTTCAGGGCTGTGGATGTCATGGTTACCCTGATATCATCAAACGGGAGTTTGTTGCCAGTTTCCGGAGCAGGTGCTGGTTTGATTTCTGAAATAGCACCAGTTTTGTATCACTGAATTAAGATGTACACGTTAAAGTGGAGGATTTTGTCATTTGACTTGTTTATCCCTACATCTTACCATCTTTTATCATAATGGCAAGGTCTGATGTTTCTTTAGACTTCTCTTCCACAAGTGTCTCGATCTCTTTCATTAGGTTACCAATCTCCTCAGTAATCCTCGCGGCTGTTTCTCTGTCCGCCCTGTGAGCACAAGAGGAAACCAACGTCAGGTCAGTTGAACTTTCGGTAATACTTTAGTTTAGGGTCCAATTCTTACTATTAAATGCATATTATATTGGCTGTTTTTTGTACTTATAAAGCAAATATTAATGCCTTATTCTGCATGACCATATTCTACATCACCTAATCCTCTAAAACCCTTAAAAAACAACTACCTTACTAACTATTAATAAGCAGTAATTAGGAGTTTATTAAGGAAAAAGTCATAGTTAATAGTTAATTAATAGTGAGAATTGGAGCCTAAATTAAAGTGTGACTGAGCTTTCATGCAACAACAAAGATATACTTACTTTATTCAGAACTTTCTATTCATCACAGAATCCTGAATAAAATGTATCACGGTTTCCACAAAAATATTAAGCAGCACAACTGTTTTCAACATTGATAATAATAAGAAATGTTTCTTGAGCAGCAAATCAGCACATTAGAATGACTTCTGAAGGATCATGTGACACTGAAGGCTGGAGTAATGATGCTGAAAATTCAGCTTTGATCACAGGGATAAATTAGATTTTAAAATATATTTAAATAGCTATTAGTAAAAACATTTCAAAGATATACTTACTTTTGTTTGTCTCGTAGTTTCTTTGGCATGACATCCTCAGGAGTCCATGTGTCCTGAGACGGAATGAGATCAAGATTTTATCATAACTTGTAACTGAACACAAATAAATATGAGAAGTACAGCACTGTGCGCATGTGAACACTTACTGGATCAACAAAAGTTTTACCAAACATCTCATAGCCGAAGTAAAGGAGCTCTTTTTCCAGCAGAGACCTCTTAATATGCTGCTTAACAACCTGCAATAAGAAAAATAACACGATGATGTTTTGTTCAAAATAAATGAAATTAAAATTATGTTTATATTAAAGGGGGACATCTCATGAAAATCTTCCTGAGTCTCTCCATCAGTGTCCGACTCCAGTTTGAACAATGTAAGGCTGAACACCGTTACTGACAATCCTCATTTTGGCTGCGTGAGATTCTCCAGCTTTGTTGTTGTTGATCAACTGAAGCACGAGCTGTTAAAGCTCCGCCCTCTTCTGGAAAGCCAGCCGGGAGCAGCAGCTCATTTGCATTTAAAGGGACACACACAAAAACGGTGTGTTTTTGCTCACACCCAAATAGGGGCAAATTTAACAAGCTATAATAAATTATCTGTGGGGTATTTTGAGCTGAAACTTCACAGACACATTCTGGGGACACCAGAGACTTATATTACATCTTGTAAAAGGGGCATTATAGGTCCCCTTTAACTGACATGATAAATAAATGTGCTGTCAATCAAAAACATGCTTGTGTATCATTGCCATGTGCAGACGGTACCTCTCTGGCTGTAATGTTGGCGGCTTTTTCATCTCCCAGCACGGCGGAGTAGTACGCCAGGTTCTGAGCCATGACCGCATCCTCAGGGTGGAAGAGCAGGTATGTTTTAGCACACTCAATGGCCTGCTCGTATTTCTCACCTGGGAGAGAAAGCTTTAAAATTAACTCAAATACAAATAACACATGATGCATTTACCCCAGTGCATCTAACTGCCATGCAAACTTTGGCGTACTTAAATATATCTTCTAAAAACATCAATATTTATGCTAAATCTGTTATTGTTGTGGTTTTTATAAACTATTATATAGTATTTTTTTTAACTATTACATAGTATTACATAGTTATAAGCTATTATATAGTATTTATAAAATATTATCTTTTATTTTTTTTATTTTAAATTTTAGTTTGTGTTAGTACTTTTGTTGTGCTTTTGTCATTTTATTTTTGTAATTTTTTAGGTTTTTTTTTTATATTTCTATATAGCTTTAATTAATTTTTTATTTCAGTTTTAGTATTTTTTTTTTCTGATTTTATGTTTATATTTATTTCAGTTGCTGAAACCAATTTTTGGTAACACCAAAAATTAAAGCCTTTATAAATAATTATAAAATAAGGCATTAAATTATTAATTTAATGCCTTAAAGGGATAGTTCACCCCAAAATGAAAATTCTGTCATCATTTACTCACCCTCGAGTTGTTCCAAATGTATGGAAAAAATACTATGGAAGTCAATGGGGTTAATCAACTGTTTGGTTACTGACATTTTTCAAAATATCTTCTTTTGTGTTCAGCAGAAGAAAGAAACTCATACAGGTTTGGAACAACTTGAGGATGAGTAAATTATGACAGAATTTTCATTTTGGGGTGAACTTTCCCTTTAAATATGAATTGTAATGCCTTATAATGCATTGTATGGTCTCATGACTAATTGTAACCACAGTTATAATACATTATAATACTTATCTATTAATTGAACACATCTTTAGAAATTATAATGCATTAAACCACATGACAAACAACAAATTTCAGATGTAACAAGGAATCTGAAAATATGGTTACAATTATTTATGAAAAGATATAATGCATTATAACATACATTATGAATACCTTTATAATGCATTATACATAAAGTCTGTAAGTAAAGTGTTACCCCATTTTTAATAGTTTTGCTTTTAGTTAACAATAACAACACTGAAATCTGGTACTGAATATGATTATGCTGAATAAGAGTGTATCATACTGTTATAATATGAGAACTGAAGATAGTTAAAGTGCGAGGGGAGGAAATCTTCAAAAGGCTCTCTTCCAGCGGTGGATGCCAGCTCCACGGCACAGTTCTGTTTGCAGCTCAAAACATGAAGGTAATGATCTGTGATCAAAGCAAATATATACATGAATACTTCAAAAATCCATATTTATGAAACATTTAGTGTAACAGAAATACATACAAGGAAAAGAAAACTCAAATAAGACATCAAACACCATGAGATTTCAAAATTACATAAATTATTAAATCAAAGAGAATCTTCTCCAAGAGAAACAAGCACTATCTGGTGTTGTTAACTCAAAATTAGAAGCATCAGAATTCCACATGCCTGTCATAGATTGGAAGAGGTCGGCGCTGTACTCCATGTAGTTGTACCCATCGTATTCGAACGCTCCCTCGCAGAGAACTCTGCATTCTTCATAAGCGGTGAAGTATTCTTCATAAGCGGCCTCAAAGTGCTCGATGGCTGGGGCAAAATCTTCTGAACTGTAATGCATCTTGCCTTCTAAAAATTCAGCCTGAAAACAATTACAGTGACAGTCAGTTATACTCCAGCGTTATAAAATATTATACATCCATCCATCTACCTACCTATCGATCCATTCATCCACCTAAATATTCATTCATCCATCCATCCATCTGCATATTCATCCATCCATCCACCTATATATTCATCCATCTGTCCACATACCTATTCATCCATCCATCCACCAACCTATTCATCCATCCACCTATTCATCATCCATCCATCCACCTATTCATCATCCATCCATTCATCCACCTACCTATTTATCCATTCATCTACCTATCCATCCATACATCCGTCCACCTACCTATTCATCCATTCATCCACCTACCTATTCATCCATCCATCCATCTACCTATTCATCCATCCATCTACCTATTCATCCATACATCCGTCCACCTACCTATTCATCCATTCATCCACCTACCTATTCATCCATCCAACCATCATCCATCCACCTACCTATTCATCCGTCCATCCATCCACCTACCTATTCATCCATCCATCTATCCGACTATCATCCATCCATCCATCTACCTATTCATCCATTCATCCACCTACCTATTCATCCATCCATCTATCCAACCATCATCCATCCACCTACCTATTCATCCATCCATCTACCTACCTACCTATTCATCCATCTATCCATCCATCCAGATATATTCAGATTAATAAACATTCCTCGTACCATGTGCGGTCTCTCCTCCAGGTCCTTGAAATCAGTCTCTTGCACCCCAGCCATCATCCTGTAGTACTCTAAATTCTGTTTCATCTCGACATGTTCAGGGTTTGCTATGAAAAATGTATTTGCTGCTGCCACTGCCTTGTCAAGCTTGTTTATCTGTAGGTACAAAGAGAAACAAAAAAATAACACAGAGAAGAAGAGAACAAAAAAATATTCAGATACTGGATAGAAAACACTCACGCTTTTCAAGTTATACTTTAGAGACAAAATTGGTCCTGGAATAAGCATGACAAACAAAATATTAAAAATGTATATGTTGAACTGTAAGTCATCATGAATTTGAGAGATTGCTTTAAGGACAGCAGCACTACTTTAATGACAATTCTCTTTTCAGTCCAACAGCTCTAATTATGGTGATAAAATGATCTTTTTAATGCAAAAACTATGCATTTTCATATATATATATATATATATATATATAATTATTATTATTATTTGTACTTAGCTGAATATATTTTGTGCTTAGCTATAGTCTAGGAACAATTTTGTCTCTAATGTATAACTTGGAAAACGTGATTTTAAATGCAAAAACTTTGCATTTTCATTAGGCCTAGTGGTCTGAGGCTCATGGGCCAGACTGTATGTCTCATTAAAATCCATAGTTTCAAAAGGCAGTTGTATTTTTGAGCCTCTCATAGAAGTTCTGGAAGCTTGAGCTACTGCAAGGCTCCACCTAAAGACGTGGCACAGTGATGAGTTTGAGGGGGTTGGGGAAACGTGGATGAGCTTCTCAAACATTTAACCATTCAATGTTATCTGCGCTTCGAATACAATTATGCACATCTGACGCACTTTTATGCACTGATTTAATTTGATACATAACTCGATGGCCTAGCTTTGTTTACAAAAAGCTCGTCTAATGAGATGCACAGATTTGTCCCCCATTCCCGTTATTTTTTAAATGCCTTTGCGTTTTTTATAAAAAGTTTTCCATGCATTTCATTCATGCTGGCCTCTTTTTTACCTTAAAGTAAGCCACTTGCAGATAATTGTAAGGCGTCCTCTTCTTGAATTCCAGTTCTATATTCTCACTAACTTTATAAAGTGTCGGTGGTCCCAGTTTCTCGCTTTCACATGCATTCACACAATCGGCCCGTTTGAGAATCGTCTGGAAAAACGCTAAATCCTCCACGGCCCCGGTTCCTGGGATCGGGACACCCAAACCTGGGAGAGAATCCCCGAATGCGGTGTGATTCGCGCAGGATAAGCGGCAGTGCGTCTTGATTTTACGCAGCGCTCCTTTATTCCGCAAAGCTCTTTCCATATTCAGGATCACAGCCAGCCAGTCCTGCTTATAATACGCCTCCACCGCGTTGTCAAAAAGCAGATCGTATGGCTCAAATATTCCATTGATTTGAGTGTCACACAAGGTGAAATGTACAGTGGAGAGGATTGAGATCAGGAACAGAGAGGTCCACATCTTGGAGACTGTAGGCCTGTGAGGTAGAACTCGGTTTTGGAGACTCTCCTAAAGTCTTTGAAGAGGGGTGGAGCTCCAAGACTGTGTGAAGCCTGTGTAAGAACGGAGATATTTAGGGAAACTGTGAATATGGGTCTAGTCACAGATTTGAGTGACAATTTAGGCATTTTGAACTAAGATTATAAAGTGTGTTAACATGAAGTATATATACATAATCTGCGTAAATTGAGCTGGTATACTTAAAGATGACAATTGGGTCCAGTAATCTAAGTGGTCTTTTTTCTCTGTTTACATTTCATTTGCTTTTCTTTATTAGGAGAAAAACAGCTGGTTATCACTTTACAGTAATTTGCAGTCATTATCAAACATAATTTACTACTTAACAGATCAGCAATTTGTGTACATTCTCTTACGAATAGCCTATAAAAATGCAGTATTATTTATCTGGTAAGCATACTATATATATATATATATATATATATATATATATATATATATATATATATACTATACATACAATTTTCTACATTAATTTTTTTAAGTTGAAATATTACTAAATGTTCAATCTCACAATAATACAGTAGTCACAGGTCACCTGGGATCTTAAACCCTTATCAAAAAAAATGGTTTGAGTGTGTGATTATATGTGTGGATGCTTAAGTATGTATATGTATATACTTTATAGCTGTAAGGTTTTGTTTTTGAATGTATGTGCATATACTTGATAAATGGCTGAAATGTCTAAACTTTTATGCTCCAGCATATATTCTATACTTGTGACATTATGCTTGATATTCTTGGTATTACAATATGTATTGAGTGTTTTTTTTTTTTAATGTTTTATTTAGTTTGTTTAATTACACTTTTATTATTTGTTTTTTTTTTTTAATTATAATTTATTTATTTATTTTTTCCTCTGGGGGGTGGGGTGAGGTGGGAAAATATTTTTTTTTCACGATTCTCCTGTATCTGTATCCTGTTAATATTGTAAAAGTTCAATAAACAGATTTAAAATAAAATAAAATAAAATTATTTTAAAGTTTTGCTAAAAAAAAATAAAATTCCACAGCATTTGACTAGTAAAAAAAATGTAATGTAGGCTAGTCAGGCCATCTGGGATATATTTTTGCAATGTGTTGTTTCTTCTCGTTGTGAGAAAACCAAAAACCAAATTACCATGTTGTTTAAATTAACTTAAAAACTTAAAATAAATAAATAAAAACAGAAACAGCTTGCATAATTAAGATAACATGAAGGAAACGTCCAAAAGTCTTGTACAAAACAAATGATAAACTTGTACAGACTTGCAGTTTTTGGTTTTATAATTTCAAACTCAGATCTTTCGTAACTGCAGAGAACTCACGTTACAATATTATCTACAGTCTACGTAACACGACACGCGAAGGCTGCCTCTAAACATGCACAATCGTTTTGTATGTGAATCATGGATATAATACATATCATTGTGTCTTATAATATTCAAAATTATTATCCTAGAAACACGTGCTATAGTTTAACCACTCGTTAAATATGTTTGGAAATTATTAGATGACAAAAATAGAGGTATCTTTTTACAGGCAACCATCACGGCTACTACTCCACAGTAGGACCCCAGAAACGCCTCTTTTTTGTGCCAGACTTTTTTTGTGACACGGGCGAGAAGTCTCGTGTTAGAGTTAAGATAGTTTATTACAGAATGGATAAAACTGTCAGTCTGCCACACCAACCCAACAAAACCACCACAGGTAAGACAAATGCTTTTAATGTTAAATTCGGAAATTATATGAACAAGACAAGTCATATTATTTTTATTAGTTAAGGTTGTTGTCTGTTTTGTCAGCCAGTGAATGATTGTATTGATCGAGTTAATCATTCCACCGCACCATATTGTTAGTTTTACGTTGAAAACAGAGGTTAAATGTCTTTGCTTTAAAGTATTTTCACTGACAAACAAAATTGTTATTTTAAGTTGACAATGTTTGTGATGTTATTAAAAGTCCCATTATTGGCTCACTGTAAACACAACATACATCAGAGTCAGTTAAACTAAGCTACTAGCATTTTCAGAAGTTTCATTCACACAAACACTAAATTAGCCTATAGGCTTTTGATAACATTTGTCAAATTAGTTCAATTTCGCAAGTAACAGTAAAAGATTAATACATAAATAAGATCATAAAGACTATTTGCAGAGTCCCAAAATGTATTGTAAAAATGTATATCATTTTTTAAAATGTTAAACACCCGAGTCTCAGCTCTTCACCTCGAGAGCTTATCCAACCGGTTACATAATTACCTTACAAAATTCACCAGAGTAACAGTAATTTCCTGATGCATTATTGTTGGATCTCAAATCAGTGCAGTAGGTTTTACAAGTCTTCCTGGCGTTTTTAATTTCTTTTTAATGGACGCTAATTAATGTCGGTTTTATTTTTTACATAATTTTTAAATTGATTATTAAAATCTTTCTGTGTACACTCATGACATATTAAGAAAGCAAGAGAGAATGAGAATAAATAAAGGTGTGTGTTTGTGTGTCAAAGTCAAATGTGTTTATGTGCGTGCATGGGTGGGCATGGGGGATATGGGTGAAAAGAAATCTGATTGGATAGTTTAGTTTCGTCACTTTTTCCACACATAAAAAATATTACTACAGATTTAACTACTGTACTAGTTCTGTGCGTACCCTGAGATAAAATTCCCCTGGTGGCTACATACAAATGTACTATAGTTGAACTATGGCTGAACTATTAAATGTGGTTACCATAGTACAGTTTTGTAAGACTTTCCTTTGGATTTTATGCATCATTTTTACTCTAAATGCAAAAACATGTCTGTACTATGTAACAGGATTTTACGTGTAGACATTAATATGTTAATATTACAGTAACTTTGGTGGAGACCAGCAGTAACCCAAGTGGAATGATGCTGGTGAATCCCTACCAGACTAATCGGGTTGGGGATCCCATGGACCTAGTTTGTCTGGCACAGCAAGTACAGAAGGTAAGTGATGCTTTAGGTCATACTTGTGATATACAATTTTTATCATCTTTTAATGATGGATTTTTTTTTTTTTTTTGGGTGGGAATTTTAGGGAGATGAATTTATCAGAGCCAATGCTTGCAACAAACTTACAGTCATTGCTGACCAGATAAGGTACCTTCAGGAGCAAGCAAGAAAGGTGAGATTGAACTGTCAATCAAATGACCATTTTTATTATACAGCAGTGTGATAAATGTCCCTGGAGTTGTATTGGGAGCAGCACTGGAATATGTGTTTTTGTTTGAATATACGTGCCAGCATAATAATTGGAAATGTGACAAATAAATAATGGTTAAATTACTCCCTGTTTATACTTCAGGTTTTGGAAGATGCCAAGAAAGATGCTGAGCTTCACCACGCCGCCTGCAATGTTGTGAAGAAACCAGGAAACATGTATTATCTTTACATGCGTGAATCTGGACAGCGATACTTCTCGATTCTGTCTCCACAGGTGAGTCGATTGCCACATTATGAGTCTCTGGGTCTCATAAGTTGTTATGAGGGAGAAGTGAGGTCAATCTTAATTGGTTGGTGCCAACTAATGGTAGTGAAGCAAAATGTTTAGTATGCATTACTGTAATTGCACTATAACTTCAGAAATGAGGAATTCTGCTGTTCAGTAATGAAAATAGTAGAAATATGTAACAAAAGAAAACAAATAATTGTGCTAAAGCAAAGTACAATACTTAACAGCTAATTTAATATAATATGTTTCAATATCTTACAGGAATGGGGTCCTAGTTGCCCTCACAAGTTCCTTGGCGGATACAAACTCCAACATGACATGTCTTGGACACCACAAGAGGAGGTTGAAAAGCGGGACGCTGAAATTGGCATCATGGACAAACTGTTGAACAGGCAAATTGCTCTACCTGCCTGCACAGAGCCCAACTTTGAGGGTATTTCACAGTGAAAGGGCACAGCTCACTCATGGACTGTCTTATCTGGCCATGGAGGCCAACTGGTCTTAAAAGATATTAATTGTTTGTTAATACACAGGTTAAATTGAATTAAAATTCAGTTTTGCAACCTGGATTGCGCTGTCACTACTGCTGAACAATTATGCATTTAATGTCTTTATGGTCACATTTTCCATGCTGCTTTCTCAAATGTATCTTAATTTGAGAACTATATCTTTTTGCCATTTGGTTTTTATTAAAGGGTTAGTTCACCCAAAAATTAAAACAATGTCATTAATTACTCACCCTCATGTCGTTCTACACCCTTAAGACTTTCATTCATCTTTGGAACACAAATTAAGATATTTTTTATTAAATCCGATGGCTCAGTGAAGCCTGCATAGACAGCAATGGTACTTCCTCTCTCAAGATCCATAAAAGTACTAAAAACATATTTAAATCAGTTCATGTGAGTACAGTGGTTCTACCTTAATATTATAAAGCGACGAGAATATTTTTTGTGCGCCAAAACAACAACAACAAAATAACGACTTTTTAACAATATCTAGTGATGGGAGATTTCAAAACACTGCTTCGGAGCGTTATGAATCTTTTGAGTCGAATCGGTGATTTGGATCGCGTATCAAACCGTCAAACTGCTGAAATCACGTGACTCTGGCACTCCGAACCACTGATTTGATTCGTAAAGCTCTGAAGCTTCATGAAGCAGTGTTTTGAAATCGGCCATCACTAGATAGTGTTAAAAAGTCGTTATTTTGTAAAAAAAATATGGTTTAATATATGTTTTTAGTACCTTTATGGATCTTGAGAGAGGAAGAACCATTGCTGTCAATGCAGGCCTCGATGAGCCATCGGATTTAATCAAAAATATCTTAATTTGTGTTCAGAAGATGAACGAAGGTCTTAGGGGTGGAGAACGACATGAGGGTGAGTAATAAATGACATTAAAGGGTTAGTTCACCCAAAAATGAAAATAAAGTCCCGCTGTGGTGAAAACATTAAAACTTGATTGTTTATATGTCTGTGTTGTTTTTTTAATATGCTTTAAGTCAAACCATACGCATAATTCATAGGTCAACACCATTGCTGAGTATTTTCTCCTTAAAACTGCAGTGATTTAAAGACAGTTTCAAAAACTCATCGTCACAAACTACAACATGCCAGTTTTAGCATATCATTAACCATGACCGTTCTTAAAGCAGGGGAGTCTCAAGAGAATATATCAAGGTATATTTTTCTGTTTATATGAAAAATTGGGTAGATTTGGCAATATAGCGAGTGTATGATATATATTAGGCTACGATGTTATGATGAACTTTAAGCCTTTCTCCACTTAGGTTCTGAGCTGTTCAAAGCGTTTCTAAGGATACTGATTTTTAGAAGGCAGCTGTCTGACTCTGAGATGAAGAACAGGAACATGGTTTGTCTAACATTAGCAACACATTATTAGCAGCTGTTTGATAATGTAGTAAAGCAAAAGGCTAATAATATTAATTACCGTCATGTGTCCGGCGATGTAAAAAGCGACACCATTGTGCAGTGTTTACCGAGTAGATCACTGAGCTCGCGCGAGTGGAGGTGGAGCTCATTAGCATATTCATAGATCCGCATATATTAAATAAAGCAAGGGTGTAGCGTTACATTCAAACTATTTTAAGGCATGAATAAAATGTTTAAAAATGTCACTTTGGTGATCAAAGATGAATTTAAAGGGATAAAATTATTGACTACAGGTGGACTTTAAATCATTCATTAAGTTATTCAGTGCCTTGTATTGATTTTGTATAAAGCAGCAGAAAAGCACTGCTTACTGTACATGAAACAGCACAACATATGTGCTCATATATACTTTATTAAACACGTTCTTCAAAGGTTTTATATACAAAAACAAATGGTGTTATATCAATACAAGGAAGTAATAAAATAAATGTAATTGGTTAAAATCAAATCAAATATAATCCATTTAGTCATCTGTTACTGTTGTGCTACAATGATCAGTAATGTTTTGAAGGTAAGAGTTCACAAAGGGCAATAGCTCCCAGTTGTCCGTTGCAATGCTGACCTGAACTGCGTCCTCAGCTTGTGTAATCATCAAAAGGACATGGCACATTGGTGGAAGAAAGAACAAGACTTTCCATGATCTTTCGCTTTGCTGATCCGTAATCAGGTAACCCTGAAAATGTGTCTTGATCAGATCAGCTAGACTTTCATCTCCAGTTTTGAAACAGAACAGACTAATGGCAGATTTGTCAGGACTCCCAGAGGCTGCGGCCTCCCAGATGTGGTCGAACACTTCCTCATTGCATGCGCGTGATGTATTTAGCGGTAAAGGCAGAGGAAGGAATATCTCAGGGAATGAAACGCTCACGTCAGGCAGTTGGCTGTGCCAAGAGCGTCCATCTTGTGTGGTAAATATGGCACTGACGCATAAAGTAGTGGGGTAGGGTCGAAATGGTTTGAGCTTTACGTTGACCTCCGGTGGCTTTCGGTCTCTGAACACGCATGGTACGTGTATGTCACTTACCTTTGCATAGTTTGAATCTTTCAGCTCGAAATGCAGACAAATTGTAAAGACTCTATCGAATAAAGCATCGGTTTTGTCTGCATGAGTCAGATTGTACCTCAAAGTGACCTCCGACCCAAAGCCTGGCATCTGGAACTGTTCTTGATAAACCTCCAACCATTTCTTAGTCTCTCCTGTTGCCTCCAATGACTCCGAACCTTCTGAAGAGCTTTGCGAGGGTTTTTCTTGCACCTTGACGAGTCGTAAAACATTCCGCTCAGTTTTGCGTACAGTCAGGTTACTGGCGATCCCCTCGCCCTCAGCCATAATGGCAGAATGCGACCGCTCTTTGGCACGTCCTCCATCAGGGCCTTTGGCGAGAACCCCCTGTCAGCTTTTCCCATGAAAGGTTGGTTAGCAATGTGTAGTAGAACCGAGCGTGATCCTTAATATCTGTGTCGTCATAATGAACAGATATGTATTGCAAAAGATCAGCCAACTCGATAAACACCTGATCGATGGAAGGATGCTCCAAAAGATTGCGACAAACAGCAAGAACTGCATTTCCGACCTGCCAGTTGCCTCTTTCACACAAGTTGGAGTTGATGAGAACATTGAGAAGAAGGTAAATGGTGTTCCTCTGGGTAATCTGACCCTCTTTAGCCACTCTTTTCAAGACTTTCAAGTGCCAGCTCAAATTATGAATCGTCAACTGCAATGGAGGCATTTCCATAATGCATTTCTGAAGCCCTCTCAACAACTTAACAGACCAGACGTGGTCACCCAGACACTCCTGGATGCGATCCGCGAGGCCAATCAAATTTGAAGCTAGTCGGGAATGTCGGGAATACATGTCGCATAATTTATCGATCAGCTTCTCAGAGAGTTCTTCCATGCCGCTGAAGTGCGTGAGAAAAATAAACACCGCCCTGAAAGAGGTCACAACCACTTCTCTGCTACTATCGCTGTCTACGATTTTCAAAAGGGCCATTATGTGATCAAACAGGTAGTCGATTCCTTTGTCCGCTTCGCCCTCATCTGCTTCTAGATGCACCAGACAAAGAAGGTTCAGTCTGCAGAGCATAGTAGCACTATCGTTAAAAACCGTTGGAAGAAGAGATGCTGCCAAACGTGGCGTAACCAGCACGGGTAAACTCTCTTCACCGCTGCTGGATATGGGCCGGTTTTCAGGGAAGTGCAGAATGCAGTCCATGTAGAAGAGCTTTTCAGGAGTTCCTAGGAGCGGATGCTGGGCCGTGCTCACAAGACGCTTGAGCAGGAAGTTCTCATCCTCGGCGGTGAAAAGGCTGTCTGTAAACGTGTCTTTCATGAAGAGTGTGGCATGCATGAGCTCAACTTCCGCGGTTCCGAAAAGTCGCAGAAGCTGCGATTTGAATAACGTTGGAGAAAGTCCCGGCACCATTGCGACAACTTCTACAAGCTCCCTGAGCAGGGCAGATTGGGAAATGGGCGTTAGCAGGTAAGACTCCTCCAAGAGTGAAGCCATTATAGATTTGAGTTCTTTACAATCCAGTCCTGGTGGCAAACGTGGGACTTGCACCATCATGTTTATTGGCAACAAGGTCGATCCTAACTGATTACTTTTCCACGCAAACCCTTCATTTCCTCCTAAAATGCTCTTAAACTCTAAATCAGTAACATCTTTTTGCTTTGTCAAGATCCGTATGGCATTCTTCAGCCCTAGTGTATAAAGCATACAGTAGGACTGATGCAGAACTGTAGTTTCTTGCTGCTTCAGAAGATACAGGGCCTCTAACTTTTGAGAAAGAAGACCCGGGCAACAGGTTTCCATTTCTCGAAGGCAGTCACAGGCGGTGGCCCTTACAGGCTGCTGAGAAAGCCCGCATCTGTAGTCATTGGTGTCCTGAATTGTCTGAAATAGAAGGTCCAGCCAGTCTTCAGCCATCTTTGTGTGGGTGGCCAAGCAGGATGTGCATATTATCACGTTGGTGATGGCCAGCATGACATTGCACTTGAGGCTGATGGATTTCTGTGGCGTGTGAGAGAAGACTGACAGCAGTTCAAGGGCCGTTTCTTCTCCCACGGACGTAGAAGGGCAGAGAATGGTTGGATGATCCAGTAGCACAGACACAAGGAGTATCTTATAATAAAAAAAAAAGTAATAATAAGTTAGATGGAAACATGGTGGAGAGAATGAAGAAAATGTGATGGTAGCATGTTTGTTTATTTGAAATATACCATACTAAATAGTGATTTGTACCTCTGGCTGATAAACAGACATTTTGTATTAAATAATGTTTATTATAAATTTACAATTTAAGTTTTATATATTTTTTCAGTTTTTAATTTTTGACACTTTATTACTAAAATATTACTAAACATTAAGAATATATTAAGAAAATGAATATATTATACTCTATTTTTCATGTATTAAAGAAATAGTTCACCAAAAAATGAAAATATTGTCATCATTTACTCACTCTCGAGTTGTTCCACTTTCTTTTCAAGAGTGTCGGTAACTAAACAGTTGATAGGCCCCATTTACTTCCATAGTATTTATTCTTTTTTTCATACTATGGAAGTCAATAGGGTCCATCAACTGTTTGGTTGCCCATATTCTTCAAAATTTCTTCTTTTGTGTTCAGCAGAAGAAAGAAATTCATACAGGTTGAGGTGAGTAAATGATGACAGTATTTTCATTTTTGGGTGAACTATCCCTTTAAGGTTTTCCCATGCACATTATATAAAATACACTACAATAAATAAGACGTATATGTGTTTGTCTGCTTGCTTTTATTACCTTGAGCTGATCATTGGCCTTATCATTCCGCAGTTCGTGTAGGAGTTCCGCCAAGAAACTCTCAGAGGTGGTGGTGGCCAAAAACTGAGATGGACTCAGTAGAAAGGCCGATATTCTCTGATCCCACAGATCCGCAATAGTCATTCTGGAGAAAAACTGTGAGTTAAAAGAATAGAAGAAGTTATGTTCATGGCATTGGCGCTATATTGATTTAATAATGTACACAAACATTAATATAAAAAGTGCGTTCTTTCAGTTTAATGACTCACCTATCAGATCACACTTTAAAAACATAAATAAAGCAAATATTACTGTGTAAAGTCCATCTATTGACGTCTCTGAAAAATCATGTGTTCCCAAGCTGTCATATGATAAACCAGGTAGTGACCGGGATCTGTATACTTTAAAATAAAAGTCTAAGTCGCCATTGATTAAATATTCCATAATAACTATGTCAGGTTGTTTTTAATTATCTAATTGTATAGTAATTAAATAGAATATATAGAACTTTTTTTTTTTTTTTTTTTTAGATTTTTTTCTTAATTTTACACTTCTATTATTTACGCTTACATCGCTGATATTAAACAGAGAGCTTGTATTTTGACACGGTGATGTGATCTTGTTTTTTTTTGTTTGACTGCCATCGTGTGGTGGTTTAAGAATTTAGAGAAGTAGGTCAAAAAGTAACCTGAATTAGAAAATTAAATAATTAGAAATAATAAATACCCTTAACAATGAATAATAAGGTCATGGTTTGTAAGATAAGGTGATGTACATCTAATCTTGAAAACTAACAATTTATTGATGTCATTAAATATTAACACTCTTATAATTTGCTCTCATTGCAAATTGTACATTTTATGTAAAAATGATTATATAGTGTAAATAACACGGTATAGTACGGAATGTGGCTTAGAGTCAATATGTGCAAAACAATATAAGGAATATGAAACATATAAATGGTGGCAATATAAGTGTATATAAATGTATATGAAAAGAAATTTAGGCCCTATTAGTGATTAAAAATACATATATGTATTTATTTAAATATGTAAATTATTATATAATGTCTATCGATGTATTCATATTCTTATCATAGTTTTATTAATAATAATATTTGATATACATGATTATCATTATATTTTTGTGTAGAACTAATGAATTGACTCTCAAATGACACCTGAATTTATTTATTTCCCCTGTATGGACAAAATCATTTATCTTATAAATGATTGTAATAAATGTTATAGATGATTATAAAAGCTATATATGATTCAATAATTTAAATAAAACCATGTGCATAAGTGGTATAGTGTACATATAAAAAGGAAGTGATAAAAATGTACATATATTCTGTTAGATTTGCATTTATTTGTATTTTTGCACATACAAAAAAAATGAACAAAAATAAAAATTTCTCAGAGTGACGCAGCGCGCGACTCGCCCCTGCTCTTCAGTTCTGGAAACCCCAAGCGCGCGGACCTGCCAACGCCCGGCGCAGAGAAACAAACAGAAAGGATACGGTGAGTGCCAATGACGCTCAAAATATTAACCATATTTCTCTTACTTTAAACAATATTAGCGCTTGACCTGGTGGGATATTGAGTTATGAATATGTGCAGTATAAATAGATATATTTTGAGGGAGTATTTTGCGAATTAAACGTGTTAAATGGCACCGGAGGGCAGTTAGCACAGACGGCTAAACGAGGTTGAGGAGAACCGGTCAGATTTTACCATAAGCAGTTTTACAATCTTTATCGTGTTATTGTATAACATATTTAGTGTCTATTTTAATGTAATAATTATTTTATATTATGTCAGTATAAAATATAAAGATCTTTCTGGCTTTAAATCTGTCATCCGTTGCAGTCGCCTGTTGACGACAGATAGATGTCATAATTTATTTATATTTTCATATTAGCATGTTATTGCTCATTTGTCTTAAATAACGTTACAGATTGATTTATTCTGGTTGATATAGAGGAATTGTGCAGTGCATATTTACTCAGTTGAAATGTTGTGCTTTGGTGGCCTTCAGTTATACAGCATCATTGGAAATGGAAATATGCTGGATTAATGTATTTTTAATTATTCTGCATTGAATCTGAGTTTGTTTGTTTAGCATGGATGACATTGTCAGAATTTTGTTATTGATCTCTCAGCAACATTTTGCCAGCAATGCCAACTTCACTGCCATTTAAACTACACCACCCTCTAGATAGATAGATAGATAGATATTAGTAGATATTAATAGTTTGAGTTATTAATTAGATTTGTGGTTCTATTGGGGTTCTAAGGTACTAGTTGACAATTGTTTCTTGCTGTCAAACATCATTTGTGTCAGGGATGTCTCTGTTTCTCTCTAATGCATTAATTCTATAGTTCATCTGTTTTTTTTAGCACTGTTATTGACTTGTCTGCAGGTTCTGGGTCATGAAAATTAAAAAAAAAAAAAAAAAAGCACTCTCCATTAATTATGGATGTTTGTATCCTTAGTACTGTTTTTGATTGATTTTTCCTTGTAGACTGAATGATGTGAAGTACCAAACATAACTCCCTCTCAAATGAATTTGTTAGTTAGGGGAGGACACAGCAAAAATTTTACTTGCATCAATATGTATTTTGCAACAAGTTCTCTTTCACTTCTTGTCACTGAGGAAATGCTTTTCCTGCCACGAATGAATCGTTAAAACTATCACAGGAAGAAGGCAGGACTAGAACGAGAAGAATGGATGAATCCAGCTGCTAGAACTGATCTAGCCTTGTGCTTTAAAGTAGAAATAGATGATCAGATTTTCTCACAATATTGGATCAGTTGTTTTACTGATAAATGACACCATTTAGTGCAACCGACAAAAGCATTTAAAGTAACCTATTTAATATGTAGTGTTGATCATTACTCATGTTTTTACATAACAGCCATTCATTCTCAAGTGAGAAATGTGTAGCTAAACAGTTAGATAGGATAAACAGCAAATATTATTTACATTATTGTTAATTTATTATTGCTAATAATTAGGAGTTAGGGCTGGGCGATATGGCAAAAAAAAAAAAATCTTTTTTTTTTTTTTTTTTTTCCCCAGAACGGTTGACCGATTCTCGATTTCGTTTTTTTTTTTTTTTTTTTTTTTTCTGTTTAACTAGTCAACTTAAAAACTTAACTACAATATGGTTTAAGTAACATTCTCTTTATTAACAATCTGGTTAAAAAAAGTTCCATTCCAAGTGCACCACACATGAAGTGATCAACATGGTGTAAATGTAAAACAATTTGTTAAATATCTTTGCAGAAATATGAAGACAAATGTTGTACAAACTTATCTTAAACACATCCTATATACTAGGATGTGCCAAATATTTCTTAGCCAAAAAGTAATAGCAATAAATAACACCAGTAATAGGCTATTATTAACAGCAAATGCTTTGTAAAAACAGAAACAGCAGCTTTCAGCCTGTCACCATCATGCAAACATGAAATATCAAACAGGTTTACAGGTTTTTGCATTGCATTGCGCTATTTGTCCTATTGTTTTTATGTTTGGCAGACATGTTTAGGTGTTGCACTTGTGTCTCGCGTCTTTTGTTCTCACCCATGAAACGGCATTCTAAAAGCACGGCGGTCAAGTTAAAAAAAAAAAAAAAAAAAAAAAAAAACACTGCCTGCGTCTCATTTTTATAACGCAATAACGCATTACTGAATGAACAGCCGCTTAAGAATAGTGATGTCTTCTACGCTCATAGAGCGTCACATGAGAGCGGTTAGTCAGGTGCACCGGCCATCATGTGGTCGGATCATTTTCTTCTCCTAGTTATCATTGCTGTATTGTCAACGTGTCTAATTGTAAGGCTTGCTAACATTTTTATTCAAAATCGCGATTTCTCGATTTAAAAAAATAATAAAATCGAGGCAAAACATTACATTCGAATTAATCAAAAAAATCGGAAAAATCGCCCAGCCCTACTAGGAGTGCACCAATGCATCTGGCAATAATCGTTATTGGCCGATTGTTTAAAAACAGCCGATGATCAGGGCCAATTATATCCTGTCAATCAAAAGGGGTTGGAAAAATGTGTTCAGACTGCAACTCAAGAAATGTGTGAAAAAAAATTGTCTCGTGTTGAATTTAGGGTTGTTGAACGTGACAACAACGCATTAACAGTTTAAAAAATAGTGGCATTAAGGCAGATTCTATTTGACCCTATGTCTCACCCGTAGTTCAAGGCAGGGTTGTCAGGCCCGTATTTTTTTCCTACACCAAAAGTCTCCCATTCAATAATTACAAAGAGCTTTGTGCTTAACTTTTGATAAGCAACAAAGTTTCATCTTTCAAATTCAGTCCATTTTATCACAAAATTCAAACAATATATGCAGTTTTGACGCTCTTAAATGTGACACTGTAGTGCAGTTCAAGCGGCAGTGTGGAGTGTGAATCTTTTCTTCCACTTTAATACAAGTTATAGTAAAAAAAACATGCATGAACATCACAAGGTATGATGAAAGATATAGTACAACTTACCGAAATGTATCATGCCTCATGTAATCGCTCAATCAGTGTTTCAACCGGGAAAATATGTCAATAAAACAGCTTGAGAACAATGTCACTTAACCTTACATTTACCTCAGGAAAGTTATCAAAAAAATATGTACTTTTTACTTATTTACTGTTAATTATGCATGTTTGAATAAATTTGTCATGAAGACAAGTGTTTATGAAAACTACCTTATTTACAACTGAGTTGGATATAACATTCAGTTTTGAGTGTAATAATTATTATATCTTAAAATAAATAGCAGTTAAAGAGTTAGTTCACCCAAAAGTGAAATTTCTGTCATTTATTACTCAACCTCATGTCGTCCCAAACCCGTAAGACCTTCATTCATTTTCGGAGCACAAATTAAGATATTTTTGATGAAATCCGAGGGTTTCTGAATCACACACAGGCAGCAATATCATTGCACCTTTTGAGGTCCAGAAAGGTATTAAAGACATTGTTAAAATAGTCAACGTGACTACAGTGGTTCAACCTTAATGCTATGAAGCGATGAGAATACTTTTTGTGCACAAAAACAAAACAAAAATAACAACTTTATTCAACAATTTGAACTGTTGTCGTACGCAGTTGATGTAATGAACGTAGCGCAGGCTTCCGTGTTCTACGTCAGAACACCGGCTCATTATTGACTTTATATTTTGGGTGAACTAACCCTTTAAATTTTATCTCTAATATTATAGTAATGTACCAAATGAGAGGGGTTCCATAGTTTACAGCATTAGTTGGTAGAGATTTATTTTTTTCTTTAAGAAAATCAAACTATCGGTATCGGCAGAAATCATTCTAAATAATCGGTCGTATCGGCTGAGAAATTTAATATTGCTGCATCTCTATTAACTAGACCTATGTATAGTGCATTTCTATTGCAAAACTCTTATTATAGTGTCAGAAGCTGCAGTAATATAATAGCAAAATTGCTTCTGTTTCATTTATAAGGTTGTTTATTAAACTTGTCAAAAGTAATGTGTAGTAATATTGTTCATTAAATAAGCAATATTGGTCATTCACTTCTCTATACCCAATTTTTTTAAAGTAATTTTATGTGTGTATAGTCTTATGAATAGTGGTATGTAGTTAAATATTTTCCATCTTGTGGATTTAGGGGAAAAAGAAGCATTAGAGGTGAGATTGATTCAAAGCATAGGCTTGTCCAAATGTACCCTGGTTTTAAAGATCAGGGATTTACTGTCTGGGTATGCACATGGGTCTGGATTATATCGCTTTACAAAGTCTATTGCTTGAAGTGAGCTGAAGTTTGGCCTTAATACAGTTCTTTCCGGTACAAAACTTGCCACTCACATTTGTCTGCATGGGAATTTTCTCTCAGTATGATTGTTTAGGATGTCAGAGGTATTTTAAAATAAATCAATGTATGTCATACAGTTTTGAGCATGTGAGTTTTGTAGTTTAATCCAGTGGAGACTTTCTGAGAATGTTTGGGAAAAAAAAACACTATAACTGCAATCTAGTTTAACTAATTTCTTTTTTGATAAGAATTTGTGTTGGACAGGTGACAGCACCCACCAGATCCCTGCGCTTTTGATTGTGGGTTTTCCACTGACGGTAGAATGAGGTCAGGCCTGGCTTCCTCTGATTGCGGTGTGCGAGAGGAAGGAAACAGCCGGGATGGGCTTCCATCTCCTTGTCCTGACCATCTGTGAGCTTGAAGGCTCGCCCGCTTACTGCTGCATAGCTCTGCAGAGGCTTAGCTGCCGCTCAGGCGCGACGCAAACAGCAGGAAGTGGTTCTCTCGGTCTTACGCTTCAGTCACCAACTTCCCCTCCGCACACCAAAGCGATATTGCCGTACTGTTCTATTTTGCCCCCATGTCTCCTCTCCTCAGGCTTGGGGTCTGTGTTGTGTGAATAATGGTTTAGAATACTGACCCGCTGTAAGCGATGTGCTAATACCAGTGACGTTATTCTTGAGTTTAAAGCCGCAGTGACCCACACTCAGAACAGGGGAGGGGCCGACTGGCCCGTCGGAGAGGGGGACCTTTGAATGTTTTAAATGTGAAATATTTTAGAAACTAAATTTAAAGACAGACCTTTGCTGTAGGACTGTATGCTTAAACACTTTCCTATGTGTTTGTGTCTCAATACAGCTGAGCAAATTGAGGTTGGATTTAGCACCGCTTTGCCTATATTTTTCTTTTTTTGTTATTTTTACCATTCTGTGCAAGTTTGTGTAAAAATGACAGCAGGTATTTCCTCCACATTGATAAGAATGAACTCTGTGCTGATGTGTGTTAACGTAAGAATATACATCTGTGTTGTAACCTCTGTCTGGGAGGAAAATGATCTTGTAGATGATGTGCTTAGTCTGCAATCAGAATACAATAGAAGACGAAACACTAGCTGCGTTTACATGGACCCTAATAATCTGATTGAAATCAGACTAGTGGCACTGTCGTAATATCAGGTCAATCGGAATGAATTGGCCAAATCCAATGTAAATTTCATTCAGATTGTAAGGGGAGGTTTAAACCTTTTCTAATCTGTCGATAGGACACGTAAACACTCGATCGGATTGAAAACCAAAAGTGGAAAATTCTGCGCATGTGCATTGACATAGAAATGGCGTAATGATGAATGACGCATAGAACAAGCTGTTGTGGTTGTTGTTGAAGATAGTTTAATAAATGCCTGTCGTGTCAATTTAATATTCTCCTTTTCCACTCATCGTATTTGAAGTGGTGCGGGACAACATTGTTCCACCAGTCATTGCGTCAGACTTTTATCCACATCCAGACGCGACGCCACGCCACGCTACGCGATAAAAGGTATCTTTTCCATGTTAAATCAGAGATTTTGTCCTAACCAGCCACGACGGTGACATGCGATGATTCTATTTTTGAAACTGTTTCTATTTTTCTGCGACGTGACGTCCCTTATCCATTTCGTTGTGAGTGCCTGGAGCTTGCAGAGAGAGCACGCCCACACGCTGTTCTGATTGGCTGTGATTTTTGATTGACTTTATCGCGTCTCTTAGTCGTGTCGCATCTGGTTTGGATAGACAAATTGTTTGCCGCTGGAATCTTATCTCATAGTGTCTGGTTAGGACATGATGTAATGCTTCATCATGTGCTCATCATCTCTTAATTAGGACCCGAAATGGACAAATATAATGTCTGCTTTTTAAAACAAAGAAAAGAAGAAATAGTTGGAGGGTGGTTAGTATGTGCCAACAGCGGGAAACTCTTTATATTCATGCAGTGTGCGCATGTGAAATGATCAAATCTGATATGAAGCTTGTGATAAACGCACACATCAGCCTGATCACTTTATTTAGCATTCATGCAAACACTATGTTCAGATTCGTCATTCAGAATGATTTCATTACAATTGAAACAAAAGGTTTCCATATAAACGTATCTACTGTTAAACTTTTAAGGGGTGCCATTTTCAGTCTGGTAGTATGCATTTAGCTTGAATATGGTAAGATTCAGGGTTAAGTTGTTTCCATCAACCCTGGGCAGGTTGGTAATATAAAAAGCCATAATGCGTTCAAAGCAAAACCATGCCTCAGTTATTGCACAGCCACAAACCATTTACATGGATACATATAATGTGAGCCCATCACCAATAACATGTCAGACTAATTATAGGAAATTTATTACTGTGCAAATGTAGCTGTCTGTGAGACATTGAAGGGTGTGAAATTAATTTGAATATGACTTATACTGTCTTCAGCAGCATAAAAGCGGGACAGATTAATTTCTCACATTTTGTGTTGATCACAGCCAAGCCTGTCTCAGTTTCTAATGTGGGTGTTTTATACTTGTAGACCAGCAACACCTTTAGTATCTAACAGCATGAGAGAGATTCTTTCTGCTGTTCTGTTTTGATATTATACTGACATATTTAGATGTGATTACTGAAAAAAAAAAGGATTTCTGCACCACTGCCACTGCAAAATGTTTTATCAAAATATAATTTATTACAAAAACAACTGTTGCATTTATGAATCTTTAACTACATTTTGTCATAAGAACAACAGTAAGTGAGTCTGATGTTGATTTAGTTACCCGTGTGGTGGATTCAGTGAGTTCAAACTTGTAACTATCAATTAATTAAAAATACTGGCTCATTTGGTTGTGAATCAGTCAACACTGCTTGCGCTGTATGTTTGTTTTGTGGTGCAGAGAACACTGATTTAAAGCATATGGTCAGTTCTGATCATACAGTATAGGAGGCTTTAGTCCTGCTAAATTCACTTGACGTTGGCCTCTAAAAGCTAAAATATTGCTATCAAGAATGATCCGTGGCGTAGTGGTTAACGCTTTTGAAATTTAAATCAGGCTTGCAACATATCCCTCATGTTCTCTTTCTACTCTCGATTTAAATAAATGTGGTAAAAATCCAAGAAATATTAGATTAAAAAAACATCTTTGCTGTTTCTATGGTGACAATTTTTTCTATATATATTAATAGATCTAATTTTATTAAAATTATAGCTACATTTTTGACCATCTTTTATGAGTGACGTTTTCTGTTGCCTGTATACTATTACTCTGCACACACATTTTAATAATGGACATGGTGTTGTGTAATGCTCGTATGCTATAGTGTCTCCATTTACACCTTTTGAACTTGAGAATGACACACCATTGGAGAGCAAACTATGACTGAATGAAGTGCAACGTCTCATGTGAACGCTTTTGTCTTTCATTACAGATCTTGAATGAGAACAGTGGATTTATAAAAGCACAGCTATGCAGACGATCAAGTGCGTCGTTGTTGGTGATGGTGCAGTGGGTAAAACCTGTCTATTAATCTCCTATACAACTAATAAATTCCCCTCCGAATATGTACCAACGGTGAGTAGCGTTTCCAGTTCATTTCATATTCACTTATATAAAGTCAAATTTCCTGTTGGATTTCAGTGGCTATAATTCTTCTGTATTTGAAAAAAAATAAAAATTCCTGAATGTACAATGGACTCTTTCTTTGCTTACTTGCAGGTCTTTGATAACTATGCAGTTACGGTTATGATTGGTGGTGAGCCGTACACCCTTGGGTTGTTTGATACCGCAGGTAAAGTACAAATACTTTTTCTCAACATCTTACACTTTCATTTATAGCCTATTGATTAATATTCATTATCATTAAGGTTTATTAAAACGGAAGTAAATTATCTGGCTTTTAGAGCATCTGGTTTCAAGGGTGGAGCTCATATGCTGAAAAGAAAAAAACATTCATGATCGTCATTGTTATAAAAATTAGACCTTGGGAGCTTTGGAGAATTCCACACATTCCTGTGGAGGGTGGTTGAGCTTGAAACTGCTTTTTTGGTAGGATTGTGGGACCAGTCTTTCGCTGTGCATGTGTTCAAGTGCACCATTGAATGACGTCTGTTGGCTGCTCAGGATCGCAACTGCATTCTTAGTTTTAATGTATCCTGTTATTTCCATCTCTCTGCAGGTCAGGAAGATTACGATAGATTACGACCCCTGAGCTACCCTCAGACAGATGTCTTCTTAGTCTGTTTCTCAGTCGTTTCACCTTCTTCGTTTGAAAACGTCAAAGAAAAGGTGAGCTTGAATCATTCGAACCAGCCGGAACCATATATTTTGTTAGTTGCATTGTGTATTTTTTTGTGTGTCATGCTGTCTGTCTCCGCCTATAGTGCAAAATCAATTGCCTGCAATTTTATTTTTTAGTATTCAGTATGGGCTGTTTCTCAAAAGCATTGTGAGTTAAGTTGATCTTGGGGTGGTTTCACACTCGGTTCGATAACCTGCTCACCTCACTTTTATATTTTTGTTTTTGAACCATTGCTTTCGTTTCCAAAGCTTCAGTACGTAGCGGCACTTGCGTCTATCTGCCGCGAATGTACTGCAAATGCTCTAAAGATCGCTGAAGGCGAGCAGAAATGACACATACAGCTCTCTGCTTGCAGTACGCCAGTCAAGCTCTTCAGAAAAATGAGTGAAAGACATACAAACACACATTTTTATCAAATCATACGTCATTAATAGCGATTCACTGCGATTAAATATATTTGCATTCATATCAGCAGCTAACCGTACTGGAGTTCACATAAACCGTATCCCAGACCACCCTTTTTAAGTGGACTCGGGAAGACAGCGTTCACATCATCCAAACGAACCAAACTCTGACATCAGTCGAACCTGGGTGCGCACCAAAAAGCTAGTGTAAAAGCACCCTTAGAGACCATTGGTTCCAATGGTTCAAATATCTAGTTAGGCTTTCGATGCTTTTGAGAAACGCAGCCCTGGTCAGTATATTAATCAATTACTAGTTATAGACCTATTACACAAGTTAATTGGAAAAAAGTAGCCTGACCCTTTGTGCTTGTGTCCTTCAGTGGGTACCTGAGATCACCCACCACTGTCCAAAGACCCCCTTCCTGCTTGTGGGGACGCAGATTGATCTGAGAGATGATCCTTCGACCATCGAGAAGCTTGCCAAGAACAAACAGAAACCCATCACTCCGGAGACAGCAGAGAAGCTGGCCCGCGATCTGAAGGCTGTCAAATATGTGGAGTGCTCCGCTCTGACGCAGGTAAGGGGGTCTCATATACGGCACACACTTGTGATCATATATGTTCATGAATGTATATCATCTACATTACAAACAGAAACTGCCTCTTTAGTAGGTCATTTAACACACTAAAATATCCTCAGTGAGATTGTGTTCTCAGTTAGATTTCAGCGTCTAAAGAATGGTATCTTTACATTCTCATTGGTTAGAAGTGTCCTGATGATAGTGTTAATATTTTACATTTGATTGTTGTGTCAAAGCTTTTATTTGTATTTTTTATATATATTTTTATGTACTATTTACCAGAAAGTGGAAGCTTCATAGCATTTGGTCAGAGGCTCAGAGACACTGGTGAATTTTTATTTGTTTTTGAAAAGAAAAAAAAAGGACTATGGATTGACCTTTGGTTCGGTTGGTGGTCAGAGGTTGATCTGTCATTGACCTACTATTCTCTGCCTGTTGATGCATGCATATTAGAATATAATTCAATATGCGACTGTATAAATGATTCTTATCTGATGGGAAAATTTGTATTATAGGCAACATGAAACCGCACATAGAATGTGGGCCTATGATGCTATTGATTAGTATTATTTTGCATCCATGTGTAAGGCCAAGAATATACACCGATCAGCCATAACATTATGACTACTGACAGGTGAAGTGAATAACACTGATTATCTCTTCATCACGGCACCTGTTAGTGGGTGGGATATATTAGGCAGCAAGTGAACATTTTGTCCTCAAAGTTCATGTTTAGAAGCAGGAAAAATGGGCAAACAAGTTTGACAAGGACCAAATTGTGATGGCTAGACATCTGGGTCAGAGCATCTCCAAAACTGCAGCTCTTGTGGGGTGTTCCCGGTCTGCAGTAGTCCAGAGTGGTCCAAAGAAGGAACAGTGGTGAACCGCCAACAGGGTCATGGGCGGCCAAGGCTCATTGATGCATGTGGGGAGCAAAGGCTGCTCCGTGTGGTCCGATCAAACAGACGAGCGACTGTAGCTCAAATTGCTCAAGAAGTTAATGCTGGTTCTGATAGAAACAGGTCAGAATACACAGTGCATCACAATTTGATGCGTTTGGGGCTGCATAGCTGCAGACCAGTAAAGGTGCCCATGCTGACCCCTGTCCACCGCCGAAAGCGCCAACAGTGAGCATCAGATCTGGACCACAGAGAAATGGAAGAAGGTGGCCTGGTCTGATGAATCACGTTTTCTTCTACATCACGTGGATGGCCGGGTGCATGTGCGTCGCTTACCTGGGGAACATGGCACCAGGATACATTATGGGAAGAAGGCAAGCCAACGGAGGCAGTGTGATGCTTTGGGTAATGTTCTGCTGGGAAACCTTGGGTCCTGTGAATGTGAATGTTACTTTGACACGTACCACCTACCTAAGCATTGTTGCAGACCATGTACGCCCTTTCATGGAAACGGTATTCGCTGGTGGCTGTGGCCTCTTTCAGCAGGATAATGCGCCCTGCCACAAAGCAAAAATGGTTCAGGAATGGTTGAGGAGCACAACAACGAGTTTGAGGTGTTGACTTGGCCTCCAAATTCCCCAGATCTCAATCCAGTCCAGCATCTGTGGGATGTGCTGAACAAATAAGTCTGATCCATGGAGGCTCCACCTCACAACTTACAGGACTTAAAGGATCTGCTGCGAACATCTTGGTGCCAGATACCTCAGCACACCTTCAGGGGTCTAGTGGAGTCCATGCCTCATCGGGTCAGGGCTGTTTTGGCAGCAAAAGGGGGACCGACACAATATTAGGAAGGTGGTCATAATGTTATGCCTGATCGGTGCATATTAAAGTAATTATGATTTCATGTTGTCTTTTGTGTTTGGCAGAATTGATTTACGTTTTAGGAAACAAATGTACTGTTTTTTTTTTTTGTTTTTTTTTTTGGGATTGCTGTAGTTGACTTAATTATGTCTGCATGCAGTCTGTTTAGAAAAGAGCAATGGTGAAAACAATATTTAATACATCTTGCAATTGGCATCCTAAATTTTGGAAGGTTTTTTTTTTTTCTTTTCTTTTTTTCAATCGGCCACCTCCTGTATCCATTTCCATAACTGTTAGTGTCGTCGGTAAGCCTGCACAGCATCTGCACCTGTAGAATGACTTTGTTTCAGTGCAACATACTCTTCTACAAGCAATTTCTCTTCCTCACTACCTGCTGTGCTCTTTTGAAATGTGCTAGTTCCTCTCTTTTATATCTCACCTCTTCTTCTCTCTCTTTCTCATCTGTTTTCTGTAACTGCTAACATTGGTGCTTTATTCTGTTTCCCTTCCCTTCTGTGTTCATAGCGAGGTCTGAAGAATGTATTTGATGAAGCTATCCTAGCTGCCCTCGAACCTCCTGAAACGCAGCGAAAACGGAAGTGCTGTATATTTTAAGCCTCTCTCTCTTTCTAACGCCCCACTCTTCCCCAGATGTTTGCTGCTTCCTTTAGTTACCTCTTGCTCCACAGAAAAGACAAGTATCCCAGTCTCTTAAGTGACGTCATAAATATGTATCTTCTTTCAACAATACTAAAGGATTTGCTTTTGCTATTTTCCTTTTCCTACTTTTTGTTGTCTTTGGAGACTGTTAAAGTTAGATCCAGTTCTTGGGAGTGAAATTTTTGTCTCCTTTCTACAGATTTTTTTTTTTTTTTTACTATTATTATTTGCACTTGAGTTTGAAAATTAAAAATGTGGAAGCTTACAATTGAAGGGTTGCATTTAGTTTTTTGCTTTAAATACTGAGATGTTGCTTCAGACTTTGGATCAAGTTCATAGTCTTGATTTCATTGTTACTGTTATTTAAGAGCAGACAAAGGTAAAATAATTCAGTACTTTGCTGCTCAGTTTATTTGCATTTCTAAGAATCATTCCTTATGTCAGTGTATTTATTTTGTACTGCAACAATTGTATCATATAAAGTTAATTCTAATCTTATTAACGTATGGCTACGGTTTGCAGTTTGGTGCCATTCTTATCCATACAACGTCTTGAGAGTTTAAATGGCTAAATATAATCCTGTGAAATGATATGTGCCATTAATAAAGGACAGCTGCAATTGCCATTACTTAATGCGTCTCTCTCGTTAATTATGCTGTTTAAACGGTAAATGTGTTTTTAAACCATCTTAATGGCAAAGGTCAATATTGCTAACAATGTATTTGTGACTGGCTAATACAGTTTAATTAAATCAGTTTCTACATAAGGATGCATATAGCACACTTTGAACACTATTAAACATTACCCACACTGTTTTTTTGCACAAAGCGCAATCCACATCTACCTTCCACCAGTTGTTTGCAGATAAATCCTCCTCACTATAGCTCACACAGTGGGGCCTTGTCACAGCCTTCATTTGAGACATGCTAACAGCCCTGGACCGGACAATAACTTCTCAGACTGCTCTTCTGAGGACGATTTCCTCGAACAATGTCGTACTTATTGTTTCCAAGCGCCCAGCACTTCCTCCTTGCCCCTAATTTGGGCATGTGCACAGAAAAGCGTATTGTACGTACTGTCACCTGACTTGTCAACAAACAAAAGTGATCTGAAATTTCATGAAAGTGTTGTTCTTGCTCATTACACCCAGATGAGGCCAGACTTGTAACACTTCCACACTACAGGTTGCGTTCTCTCGCAGATCATTTGTCTGTGTTTATTTCACCCAGAGGCTTGAGTTTCTGTTTGACCAGCCCTTCACCTCACCAACCCTTCAGTCTCTGAGCCTGTGTTTGCTTGCACTTCCACTTTCTTGTTTGACACCTTGTGTTTGAATGACTGCTTCGCATGGCTGATTCAGTTGATTTTCAGTTCACTGGGTCTGAACCAAGTATTTGCAGCTAAAATGTTGTTTATGGAATTTTGGCCAACCAAATTTATTTTTAGGTCATTTGCAGGCCCACATGGAAACTGTGTCTGCCAAAACAACCACAGAATTGATCATTCATAAAATTTGACACATCCCACGTTCAATTATTGAGTAGTTTGACTAATTTGTTTTCAGCTACCAATAAGATTAAGGTCCTTGCGAACTGAGTCCGAAATTTTCATATGCGTTTTTTCATATTTGTCATTCTAAAAATTCGTCACTCACAGAAACCTTGCACACTGAGTCCGATGCGTATTAAAAAAAAAATTCGCAAAACGATACAAAATGGAGTCTTCAAGCAGTGAGGATGATTTTGTTTTCCTCTCTCTTCTTAAAAAGAGAAAAAGAAAGAGGAAATATTGGGTCCATCCAATCCTGAGATTGCGTAGAGAGGAAGGAGAGTCCTTATCAAGGAGCTGCGGGATTATCCCGAGCGATTCAAAGTTTCCTTCAGGATGTCAGTGGCTCAGTTTGATGCTTTGCTAGCTTTACTGGAGCCACATATTAAAAAGACCACCAATTTCTGTGAATCAATTGATCCTCAACAAAGACTGGATTTTGGCGTTCGCTTGTACGGTGGCTCTAAATTGTCAAAACACCTTTCAAAATGCTTGCTTCTGATGGTGAAAAATGCAGAAAATCGAACCAGATCTGAATTTTTTTTATGAGGGATGAAAGTTTCGGAGGCAGTGTGTAAATGTGATTGACACAACATGAGGTCGTATTTATTTTTTAACATGCGAAAATTTCGGACTCGGTGTGCAAGGACCTTTACTCATGCTCAATTTGAAATCCATTTTGCAGATAAACACAAAAACTGCACAAATTCTGTGTGGACCTATTTATGAGTATACTTCCTAATTGACTCTTCTGCTCTTTTTGCCTTATTCCCATTTGCTGTTCTTAGTTGCTTGGTTCCACTGTAAATATTACTTCATGGCACATGCATTTCCTACACATTTAAATTTATTTTATGCTTCTTATCCATTATTTCTATGATGCTATTATATTTTGCATTTAAAGATGTCCAAAGTCATCCAATCATGTTGCGTTTGCGAAAGAATTGATTTAGTTTCCAACCCACCCATCGATTTACTTTTCTTCTTTTGTCTGTGTGTTGACCCATGTTGAGTGTCCATCTCTCCCTTGCTTTGTGTTCACAGAAAGGCCTAAAGAACGTATTTGATGAGGCGATTTTGGCAGCCCTGGAGCCCCCAGAGCCCAAGAAGAAGCGTAAATGTGTGCTGCTATGAGCGCCCTGTTTCCCATCTCCCCCCTCCCTTCTTTGCTCTGCTAAGGCTGGTCCACAGCTTTACACTCTAAAAAGCAATGTGTAAAAGAAGTGAGTTTCAATATTTGCTCTGCAATAAAGATATAAAGAGTACCCACCATACACATGCACATATACATATACACACAAAAAACACACAACCCACATACCCATTAATATTAAAACCTAGAGGGCCTTTTCTAGTTTTGATTCCAGGAGTCTTACTTCTGTACTTCATGGTGAGATTTATTAGAGATGCTGCCTTGGTTTGCAAGCCGAATTTCTACATTTAAGTGGGTTCATGTAATGCATACAGTAGTAACGCTTCGCAGGCACTCTGTTGCTAAAGTCTTAAGTAGATTCAGGTTGTATCCATTTCCATTGTGCTGTGCGAACATTTTGTACAGCATTCAAAATGGCAACTGAATCACTGATCCGAAACGTCACTAGCCCAAGAAATAAAACTAGAATTATTGTTTCGAGACGCGTTCGCGAGTCTGCCGTAATCCCTCTTCCACCCTCGAACAACATCACCTGAAGTGCTTAGAAATAGCTCCTTATTCTTTGCCAATATTCCCATTTAATAGGCATTCGAGACAATAGCCCTTCAGTTGTTTTCCATGGATAACTTTGACTCCTCATATAAAGAAAATTGGTCTGTCTCAAGCAGGGAACTTTCTAACAGTGTTAGCAGAACAAGTGGTGTGTTCTAATGCGTTGCTAGGGACCATGGAAGCGTTTTTCCAGAACTTGTGATGCATGTAGGTAAGCCTCCAGGTTCCTTTGGATAGGTTAACATGATTTAATAATAATGTAAGCTGACAAAATTTGTTGTAGGCTCCAGTTGTTTTTATTTTACCAAATGTTCTTTTTTTTTTCTTTTGTGATTATTTTTTTTGTTTGTTTTATCTTATTTTTGTTTTCCTCAAAGGTTCATTTCACTCCTTTTATTTAGGGGCTGGATCCCAGCAATTCTCTGATCCACCTGTGTGTTTCTTTTAAGGAAGAAAGCAACAGTTTAAATGTTTATGTAATCGTGCAAGACAACCTTTCTGACTGACTTTAAACCCTCAACAGTACCAAGTTTAAAAGTGCAACACAGGTGGATCAAAATTGATTTGATTTCCAGTCTTTCCCCCTCCCTAGTTATTTGTTTTGTTTTTATTTTGGTGGAAACCAAATGCTCTGTATGAAGTCTCTCCTTTGTACTGTATATGCATTCTTTTGAGAAAAAATATTAAACTTATACCTTAATTGCCTTTATCATGTTCCAATCCCTTTCTTAAGGTGCTTCATATATTGTAGGCTGAACACTGCACTGAATCTCTACCCAAAGGAACATCTCTCCTACAATACCAGTGTATTTTTCACTTGTTAAATGGCAAATTTCTTCATGAATTTTTTTTAATTCATGAAGTTTTTGGACTCAACAGGACTTTTGTTGGTCGGTGTGATTTGTGATTTAACACAGCTTCTCTTGTGAGTCTTTTCTGCCAGCAGGGTGTGCTGTATGATCAGATAGGTAAAAGGCAGCCTCTTTGTCATTAATCTGTAGCCGCGAGCATTTTCAGTCTTTGTATGTCATAATGCATGCACGTAGGAATAGGACATTTTTTCACACTACACCGTGTGCAGAATTATTAGGCAAGTTGATTTTTCTGATCCTTTTTTTTTTTTTTTTTTTTTTTCCAAGCACATCTTACCAGTTCCAAACCACATCAGTCTAAACTAATAATAATTTTGTATTTAATTATTTGTAGGTGATATATAATTGTTCATGAAGGCTGGAAGTGAAAAACGCCTTATATTCAGGTGTGCATAATTATTAGGCAGGTTTTCTTTTACAGATATAATGAGCCAAAAAAGAGATTTAACTCACTGAAAAGTCAAAAATTATTAAATGCCCATGAGAAGAATGCAATATTAATGCAATACTAGAAATTGTAAAGTTAAGGCATGACCATTGGACAGTGAAATGCTCTTTGGGTCAGCAGGGTCAGACAAAAACAGGTGAAGAAGAAAAGACACATTAACTGCAAAAGAAATAAAGGTGAAGAATTAAGTGTGAAACCATCAGGAACCCTTTAGTCTCCAGCGCCACCATTTTCCAGAACTGCAACTTACCTGGAGTCTCCAGAAGTGCAAAGTGTCAGGATCTCAGAGACTTGGGTTAGGTAAAGAATCCTAAAAAAAAATGACCCCCACTTAATAAGAGTCACATACTGAAGTGTAGTAAAATACATGAAGACTTTTTATTTATTTTTTTTATAGACAGATTGAGAGTGACTCTTGAAGTCTTCAAGGATCTGGCTACACACAGGTACAAGTAAACTGAAGGTGACCATGGTTGACAAATTAAGTGAATGCTGTTGAGAGAGATTAAGGCGTAGTCCACATGTACATGGGTATTTTTATAAACAGAGTTTTTCTTCCTCTTTTAAAAAAAAATGTTCACATGAAAACGCAAAAACATGATATGAAGAGCTGGCAAGAGCATACCAGACCAACAGGTGGCGATATAACCCTAACCGTAAAGCCATGTTGGCCAATCAGAAGCCTGGAAAAAAGGTTATTACTGGTGTTGTGCTGAATGTTGACTCCCTGCCAAATTATTATTCCCCTTGTAGAAGTTGCTACCTGATTGCCTAATCCTAACCCCTCCCCCACACCTAATCCTAAACCGGGGTGTCCAAACTCGGTCCTTGTGTGCCATTTCTCGACGAGAAAGACTTCCGCAAAGGATACATCTGTGTATCCTCACTCATGACTCCTCAGGAAGCTTCCTCATTCCTCGATCCTCACCTCCTCGCGGTGCAATTAGAGAATTGAGACGTCCTTCAAGATGGCTGAGCTTGATCGGTTTCCAGGTCATAGGATGGAGGACGGAGGAGTGAGGAAACAAGGAGGGATATTGAGAAGCACCCCTGGAGGGCCACTTTAGCTCCAACTTGCTTCAACACACCTGCCTGGAAGTTTCTAGTATGCCTAGTAAGACCTTGATTAACTGGTTCAGGTGTGTTTAATTGGGGTTGGAGCTAAACTTTGCAGGACAGTGGCCCTCCAGGAGCAGGATTGGACACCCCTGTCCTAAACCTACCAATACTTAGTGGGTAATAATTTGGCGGGGGTCAGAATTTGTCACAACTCCAGTTCCAGCGTCACAAGCCAGAATCTCCGGTTTCACCGTCTAAATCTTCACCCGGGCAGGAGTTTTCAAAAAAGTTCGGTTTCAGTGACCGGATACTGGGTTTGTGTGTGGACGAACGGCCAAACTGTTTAGAAAAAGCTGCGGTTTTGATTTTTGTGAGGGGAAATTCTTTACCTTATTCCTGTATAAGATGGTAAATGGCATAAAAATATTAACAAAGAAAAAAAAATCACCACTGATTGCAGTAGGAGAAATCTAATAATATCACACCTGGACTTAATTATATATTATTCATACATTCATACAAATTTTGGATTAAATAAATCAGTAAATACTCACTTCTTAGCAGAAACCTTTGTTTTTACGAGACTGTCCACTCAAGATTTACAAATTACACTGGGGTGGATGAGTTAACACATTCTTTGAGTGTTTTACGTGATGGCTGTCAGCGTACACTTGCACTTGTGTTAAACAGCCACAGAAAACCATGAATTATGAAGTGTGGAATGGCAGGCATTCCTTAGCTTGGTTGGTGGGGGTGTCCACCTGCAGGACTTCACTCATTATCAGCATCATTATCAGTGTGCAGGTTGGACCTACTGACAACTGTGCCAGAACTCCGTTGCAGATGATGATTGTTATGAAAACATCACCAGCTGTGCTGCCGTCATCGGGTGAATCTCACGAGAACCTGTCAAGTAGCTGCCCTGGTCTTATTTCACTCCAAAAATTAAAAGGAAAAATTATAGTAGTTCACTTCAGAATTAAATTTACTCACTCCATGTCATCCAAGATGTTTGTCTTTCTTTCTTCAGTCAAAAAAAAAAAAGGGGTTTTGAGGAAAACTTTCTCCATATATAATTTTTTTTTCTCGATATAATGGACTTCAACAGGGTTCAACGGGTTGAAGGTTCAAATTGCAGTTTCAGTGCATTTTTTTAAAGGGCTCTAAACGATCCCAGACGAGGAATAAGGGTTTTATCTAGCGAAACGATCAGTCATTTTCTAAAAAAAGATAAAAATGTATATACTTTTTAACCACAAATGCTCGTCTTGCACTGTTCTGCGATGCGCCGCGCATTATATGATCACGTTGGAAAGGTGTAGGCAGAAGTACCGCTGTAGGGTAAGAAAAACTCCAACTTTCTCCTCCAACTTTAAAATCGTACGACTTCGTTCTTTTACCTTTTTTTGTAAAGGGCGTTTGACTTAGTCTTTGCACGTTCACTTTGTAGACGCTGGGTCTGTACTTTCACCTACGTCACGCATGACTTTTCCAACGTGATTACGTAATGTGTGGAGCATCGCAGAGCAGTGCAAGACGAGCCTTTGTGGTTAAAAAGTATATATTTTTTTTGCTTAGAAAATGACCGATTGTTTCTCTAGATAAGACCTTTATTCCTCGGTTTGGATCGTGTATAGTTCTTTGAAGCTGCACTGAAACTGCAAACCTTTTTTCCTGCAACTTTTGCACCTGAAGCACTTCAGTTACATACTATGGTGCCGGTCCAATTAAAGGTCTATCCTTTCACTATTTCTTTACTTGGTCTTTCAGTTCTAGTTGTCTTTCCTTTTAAGAAGGCAGATTTGGACTCAGTGACTTGTACACGTGTATCCTCAGAGGTGTGATTTGAGGTCATTGTGATCCTATGCAGGTCTACCCCATCACTTCATGCTCTGTACTCGCAATTTCCAGGTGGATGATTCTGAAATGTTAAACTTTTATCTGAGAATAGGGGTGATTTGTCATCTGGGCAGGGCTTAAACAGATTGTCCAAGCTGTCCAGTGCTCTTGGATCTCTCCTGTCCCAAATGCTGATTCTCATCCAAAGCAAACACTAGGTTTGACGTTAATTTCATTGCTCTGCCATGCTCTTCTTGGAGAGCGTTGTGATGTCTCCCGCAGGATGGCATTTCTCTTCATCATGCCTGAAGGGCCAATTAGAGCCAAAGGCTAAACCTGGAAGGCCGCAAGAATCACGTAAGCCTCCAAAGACCCATAAATATTAGCGGTAGAGGTGACAAATGCAACTCCATGTCTTTCAGTGATGGTGTTGTCACTGAGGTGTCAAGCGTAAGTCCGCATGTCGAGCGATGAAGCTGCAGATAAGCCAGGAGAGGGCTGGGTTGAAGCCTCAGACGTGCCAGTCAAAGCCAAACACGTTTGGGATGTGTTGAAAGGTTAGGCCGTGGACT
Source organism: Ctenopharyngodon idella (assembly GCF_019924925.1). Taxonomy (NCBI): domain Eukaryota; kingdom Metazoa; phylum Chordata; class Actinopteri; order Cypriniformes; family Xenocyprididae; genus Ctenopharyngodon; species Ctenopharyngodon idella. The sequence goes on from NC_067230.1 coordinate 28,280,952, forward strand.
GCGACTGCTATGAGCGTTGAAATATTACCGAGTCTTAAATCAAAAACCCACATCCCCTGCTCCCCGCCACCCTTTGGCCATCTGTAACGTGGCAACAAGCAGAGCTTAAACTCAAGTCTTGTGAACATACCACGTCTGCGCTGTAAGAACACGCAGGCTTTCTTTATGTTGGATCGTCTTTGGGAACATGTTAGTCTCTCACAATTTTTTCCCCCTTGTCTTTTTTGGGGACATGAAATACAGCTAATATTGGTCTACACTTTTTTGGTTCCTTGGGTTTAAATGGTGAGATTTATATGTGAATAATGTGATCATGTTTATACTACTCAACTGCACTCAAAAAAAAAAAAAATATTTAGGCCTAAATTTAAGATTTATATATTTGAATTGCATGTAAAATGGATTGCACATCTAATAAATCTGTAAGTGTACTTAAAAACTGAACGTGTTTTAAATACACAACCAGGTTTAAATATTTATCAGTCAATCCAAATATAGTTGAGCTCAAAAGTTTACATACCCCTTGCATAATCTAGAAAAATGTGAATCATTTTAACAAAATAAGAAGGATCATGAAAATTGCATGTTATTTTTTATTTAGTACTGTCCTGAATAAACTATTTCACATAAAAGTTGTTTACGTAAAGTCCACAAGACAAAAAAATTGCTGAATTTATAAAAATGACCCTGTTCAAAAGTTTACATACCCTTGATTCTTAATACTGTGTGTCATTACCTGGATGATCCACAACTGTTTTTTTTTTTTTTTTTTTGTGATGGTTGTTCATGAGTCCCTTGTTTGTCCTGAGCAGTTAAACTGAGCTCTGTTCTTCAGAAAAATCCTCCAGGTCCTGCAGATTCTTCAGTTTTCCAGCATCTTTTGCATATTTGAACCCTTTTCAGCAGTGACTATATGATTCTGAGATCCATCTTTTCACACTGAGGACAACTGAGGGATTCAAACACAAGTATTAAACAAGGTACAAACATTCACTGATGCTCCAGAAGGAAACACGACACATTAAGAGTCAGGGATGTAAACTTTTTTAATTCTATGAACAGAATAAATTGTACTTTTTTTTTTGTCTTCTGGGAAACATGTAAGTATCTTTTGTAGCTTCCAAAGGGCAGAACTAAATGAAAAAATATGTTCTTTAAACAAAATAAAAAAAACTTGCACATCAATTTCTTGTTCAAAAGTTTTCACCCCTGACTCTTAACACATCATGTTTCCTTCTGGAGCATCAGTGAATGTTTGCAGCTTTTGTAATAGTTTTGTCTGAGTCCCTCAGTTGTCCTCAGTGTGAAAAGATGGATCTCAGAATCATATAGTCACTGCTGTAAAGGGTTCAAATATGTAGAAGATGCTGGAAAACTGAAGAATCTGCAGGACCTGGAGATTTTTTCTGAAGAACAGAGCTCAGTTTAACTGCTCAGAACAAACAAGGGACTTATGAACAACCATCACAAAACAAAAAAACAGTCATGGATCATCCAGGTAACCACACACAGTATTAAGAATCAAGGGTATGTAAACTTTTGAATGGGGTCATTTTTATAAATTCAGCTATTTTTTTGTCTTGTGGACAGTCTTCAGGACAGTACTAAATAAAAAATAACATGCAATTTTCATGATCCTTCTTATTTTGTTAAAATGATTAACATTTTTGCAGATTCTGCAAGGGGTATTTAAACTTTTGAGCTCAACTGTACATATATTTTTGAGTGTGTGTTTCTTACCTGACTTGTGAAATGTCTTCATTTGTTAATGACATCACAACGTTTGGCAACGTTTATTTAATGATTTCCATTTAAAGTATATATTATCAGTATGTTTTGCCTGAGGAAAAAAGCCCATAAACTTGATATGCTCTTCTACAAGATTTGAACACTTTTTCCTTAATAAGCACTATAGCTCAATAACAGTGTTTCAATCTGAATTTTATGCAGATTAGGGATATAATAAAAAATGCTGGATGGAAACACTAAGGTGAATCTGAAATGTTTAAATTGAGCATTAAGGTCACCATGAAATCATTTTTTTTTAAATAGAATATTGCAGTGTTTATAATAAATAATTTATCTGTACGTTCTTTTAATTAATATGCCTTTATCTAAACTTGAGTCAAAAACCATTAACATTAAACACTTTAATTAGACAAAATAAGCCATTTCACTTGGATATTCGTCACAGTTCACAAATTCCGTTTGACAAATTAAAAAAAATAATAATAAAATTATTCAATAAACAAACTGAAACATATTTACAGAATAATTCCCTATAGATTTGCACCAAAATTAGTCATGTGACTCAGTAATTCACTCCAGTGATTAGCTACTGTTGCCCCATGCCTTTCAGGCATTTAACACCGAATATTAGCAAACATGAAATTAGAGAGTTTTTTTTCTGCAACTTCTGTTTATATTTTAGCACCAATTTCTTCAAAATGAAGAAATGCGTGGAATGATAATGCTGTGTTATTCACATCATTTTTGCAAAAAAATTTGCATAAATTAAGTTTCTGTGTCGAAGCATGTGTGCTAACCATTAGGACATTATAGTAATCATTGCATGCTCTTCCATCCGCATATGCTGTATTGATAGCATGAGGATTCAGTGGGTCTCATTCATTAAAAATTGCATACATTATTTGTATTTATACACACATTCGGAGTATTCTAAATGAGCAACCATGTGTAATTTATTTAAAACACGCCCAAACCATGTCCATATAAGGACATTCCGCACACCTTTTTCTTTGGTCAAACATGATGTTGTCTAAACAAGTGATCTCACCTGAGAGCACGCGCAGCAAGATCCTTGAGCAGTGCCAGGAGTGGCATCCTCAAAACAATTTCAAACGCAATAAATACCTTTTATACAGACATTACAGACCTCTGATTAGCCAGCTGTACATACCCATACCTGCGTCTTTATGTAGAGCTACCTCACAGCTTGAGCTATAACGCACTTTTTCTTACTTTTTTACTGATAGGCCTGTACATATGATGAAATATATTATAATAATTTAAATAATTTAATATTAACATGTTTATAAGGCCACCAAGTGTATGTATTTTTGCGTACGAGTGGTTTCAGTTGTTTCTACATTTTTCGTACACTATAAACCCGAATAAGTTGGCAAAACTCAAAAATTGAGGCAATCAGTTGCCATGGGCAAAGCATGCTAGGAAATAGAAATCCCAGCCCAGTTTAAATGTAAGTTAGTCTAAATGAAAAGAAATAAGTTCATAAAGCTCAAAACAATGAAACAGTTCAGTTTACTTAAAATATATCAGTTCTGTGCTTAATACTCATAAAAGTTGATTTGACTGAACTAATTTGTTTAATTTAATTTTTATTTTTGATATATAAATAAAATAATGTGTATATATAAATAAAATACATTTTAGAACGAAAGTTATTGATGAATCATGATTTGTTCGTGAAAACGTTCATAAACATTTCACGCACATGCTTTTGCATGTTTAGTGAATGAGACCCAATGTTTTTAATATTTTGTTAAAGACATGCATTTTCTTTATTACTTTTGGGTCTAATAATTGAAAGTAAAGGGAATTTCTGTGCGTGTCCCTTATCAGTATTTTTGGTAACACTTTATAATAAGGTCCCTTTAGTTAACTATTTAATGCATCAACTTACATTGAACAATACATTATTCATCTTTTTTAATGTTAATCAATAAAAATACAACTGTTTATTGTAAGTTCATTTTAGCTCATTTTAGGTAATATTGTTAGTTCATGTTACCTAAAGCAGTCAATGTTAACAAATGGAGCCTTATTGTAAAGTGTTGCCATATTCTCCACAGTGAAGGAACTATGTTTTGAGTGCAGAGAAGCCAGCAGTGACTCCTCTAATCCCTCAGTTTAGTTTATTGTGACACGCCAGTTCTCTCGTGGTGTTCAGATACATGTGTCTCGTCCATGGGCCGTCTCCTTCGGTCACCACCGAGTGAATAAGTACCCCTCAGGTGTGTTAGATTGTCCCATCTATCCATAAACCCTTAGCTTATCTGTTGACAGGCTGTCCCGCCTGCTAAGCGGCTCAGCTCTCTGACCATGCTTCCATATCATGGATGCAGGACAACCATGTCCAAACTAGAGATACCAGCATGCAGTTGCAGTGCAGGTGGCTGGGAGATCCCAGTTGGTAAGAAGGCATGGCTGCGGTTGATGGATTAAGTTTAAGGCCTGTTTATGGCCATATCCTTTTTTTTATTATTTTGGTATTCATGATCTCATGACAGTCCCTACACCTGTGTCCGATCACAGGGTCTGATATCTGGCCACATGGAAAGCACCTCCATAGTTTTAGTAATTGCATCACCTCTGAGATATGTGGATACAAATTTAGATTCCTGACTGCCAGGCAGAGAGGGGCTCGCATCAGGCTAGAAGGCCTTGTATATCACTCCATGATGGATGAGCCAGTGTAGAGGAATTCTCTGTGGTTCATACTAAAACAATACTTTGCATTGAGTCACTGCCCCAACTTGAACCTTGAAGTCATTCATGCTGCTCACAATGACAACCATTAGTGTTTAACTCAAAATGGGGGTTGTTTGGTGTAAAGGTACACTAAATAATTACTCTTTTAGTCTTGCAACTGATGCAACTGATACCTGTTTGCATGGATGCAGCAAACATTTTAATTTTTTATGCCATTGTAAGGGTTCCTGCAATTTTTGACCAGTGAAGTACAGCCTAAGTATTTGTAAAACCGTTTTGGGTAGGATTTCCATTTTTATGTTAGGTACTCATTGGTATTAATATAAATTTGATTAACGCGTGTGCTATGTTGAAAATCCTTTACCTAATTTGGTGTTTTTGGCTTTTTTAAGTTCCTTTTAAATATCTCATTATGCTATATCACCAAATATTGGATTCAATCTGTTTGTCAACTTTTCTCTTCCAATTAGCACAGGTTTTGTATTTCTTTCTGGAACTGATTGATTATAGGCCTCATTGATCTGAGCTTATGCACCTCAGTATTTTTATTTTATTTATTTATTTTTTAGGTAAATAAGCATGAGTGTACTTTTTTCACTTGTGACCTGTAATAATTGAAAGAAAACAAGTTGGTCCAATATTTAGTGATAATATAGCATAACGAGATTTATAAGCAATTTTTGTGGTGTTCCCAGTCAATTTACAAGTGTAACAAGATAAAAAACAAAACTCAAAACAAAACAAAAAAAACCAAAAGCACAAAAATTATCAACTTTTGGGAAGTTGTTATAGCCTGTTTGTGCAAAGTCAGTAAGTTTTAGGGTACGTTTGCACAACAACAACGTATTAAAAACGCAATCATTATTCCTTTGTGCTTTTTGCATACAGACAACAACATTGTCAAAATGATCCCCGTTCACACGGATTCACGAAAACAACTAAAATCGCTGTATTCTGCTGCCAGGCCAGTAGTTGGCGATGTCAATTTGTAAAGAAATGCTATGCACCTATATACTGAAGATGTAATTCACAAATTTGTGTTTTTGTAGTTTACAGGGAGACAATAACGGTATTGTTTTCAAAAGCTTGCACTTTGAAATCCGTTTTCAAAAGTTTGCATTTTCAGGCCCCCAAAACGCCGTAAATGAATGGCCAAAACGCAAAAAAAAGTTTTCCATTTTTAGTTGAAAACTGTGTTGTGTAAATGTCCCCTTTGTCCAATGCGATAAAATTAACTAGAATTTTTGAGGAAAAGAACATTCTCTTAATGTAAGGGATAATTAATATAATATATATTTAATGTAATTTGCTTTAATATACTGCAATTAATATTTTAAATAATTATTCTTACAACTGCACAAATGTGAAAAAAAAAAAAAAAAAAAATCATGAGATTTGATTACAGTTTGGTGGAGGACTTTTTTTGAGCCATAGCTGAAACAATCATTTTCTGACTCTTAATTTGTATTTCTTGTTTTGTTCCTGCTTCCTTTGTTCCCCGTTTTCCGCTTCTGCCCTCAGTTTAGCTCTCCTTTCTGTACCGTATTGTCTTTAGTTAAGTGAAGCTGTTATGTTGATTCTCGCCTGCTGAATAACCTTCTTTGTTTTTGTTTTATAAATAAAAGTAAATCTGTTGCATTTTCTTTAATTGTGAAACTTTTTTTTTTGTTTTTTTTTAATCTTATATCATGTTGTTTAAGGGTTAATGCACAAAAAAGTGAAACTATAATGAATGAATATAGTGCAGATGCTCCATGTTACTGCTTTTCCCCCCTTTTTTTTTTTTTTCTATTTTATAGCTTGACTGGCCAACATTCTTCAAAACATTTTTTTATTACTATTATTCCATAGAAGAAAGTAAATCATATGAGTTTCAAGCAACATGAGGGTGAATAAATGACAATGTTTTCATTTTTGTATGAACTATTACTTTACATCCTCTGTAAACTACTTAGTTCTCGGGATCATCTCTTTTACGTTAAGGGCAACTGATATTGTACGTGTTACTTGGCAGTAATGGGTGAATTTACAGCAGAACAGTGATGGAGAAAAAACACAATGCCAAATTAGATGTAAGAAAGATACATGTATCAAAAGAAAAATAAACTTTAGTATGTAATTACTTATGCCAGTTTGTGCTGCTAGGGTGATCTGAGATGAACTGAGATAAGTAGCAAAGATTATTCCTGCTAAAATGTGAAAATGCACAAGGAATACTTATTGATTCTGCACCAGAACTTGGTATCTAATGTCTTTGAGGGCTCAGGGTCATTGCACAACCTGATGCTTTAGAAAAAAAAGTAAGGGAAGAGGGGGGAGGAGTATGGCAACTGTCATCACAAACAAGAAACATCTGTCTCATTTGTGTAACTTGTTTTCTTTTAATATGAGAAGTATGTTGGTAGAGATCTGTGAGTTTTGAGGAAGGCCTGGGAGGAGAGAGGAACGCGTGTTTCACTCCTGGAATCATTCTTCTCTGCAGACTCATCTCCTCCGACGTGAGTTTATGTATACAGTGTGAAATGGATAAATTAGTACTCAGAATCAAACTTTACAGTTTGACTCCATCTGATGAGCTCCATTTGTCTTTTTGTAGTTTCTATTAAAGATGATAAACATTTTTTAAAAATTTAATTTTAAATTTTTTTTTTATTATTTTATAAAAAAATTATTTTGCTATTTTATGTTGTATATATTTGTTTAAATTTATTTTTATAAAAAATTATAAGTGAATTATAAATATTTATTTTTTTAATTTTTTATAAAATAATATATATATAATATATATAGTAGTTTTTTTAGTTTTATTTTGAAGGGACATACTGTAATATAATTAATTATCTTACAAATAATTAAGATTTTTTTTGAAAATAATAATTTTTTCAAATATTTTTTTTTTGAAAAAAAAAAAAAAAAAAATATATATATATATATATATATATATATTTTTTTTTTTTTTTTTTTTTTTTTTTTCATTTATTTATTCATGTATAAATACATATATTTATGGCCACAAATAGCATATTTGCCATTGACTTTCATATCTTGGCTAATCAAACAAATGTTCCTCTGATGACTTCAGAGACCAAAGTCATATTAAAAGTAGCTGAAAGGCTAAAGCCCCTGATCTTTGAGTTCCTTTATTGAATTGTAGGTTGATAATTATGTTATGTCCCTGCAAAAGCCTTTCCAAATATTAAATTACTGTGTGGTATTTTCCATCAAAGAGGCGGTGACAGGGCCATTCTGTTGACAGGATTAGATTTCTCATAGTGAAATCTCCCTCAAGCACATTTTATATCTATTCTCATACACAATGATTTTTCCACATTCAGGCCTGCATATTTGTCCAAAAATAGCCATAGGAGAAATGTCTTACTGCCACAGACAGATTGTCGTGTTTTAGGTGTTAAAAAATCGCCCTGAAACATCCGTGTTAGTAAAGTACGTACGTATTTCAAAACTATGCAGCAAAGAAGTGCAGTGTTTTCGGCCCCAATATCTCTACTTCCACAAACACAGGATGTGCTGGATATTATGAGGATTTCGCCATGATTTCTCCAGCCTGCGTCCACAGATATGCCCCCTGCTTTAATATCCCAGTGCACAATAAAAGACAAACCCTCCTCTCTTCAAACCATGTCTTCCTGTTCCTCAAAGCAGTTTATTAGTACCAGACATCGGTATGACCAAGGAATATGGAAGCAGACTTTAAAATGTACAAATAAAATGACATGGTTAGATTGTTTTAGACTACAGTCACACTCTCACAGTTTCCAACAACTGAATAAAGCCAGAGGTGGTTTGAAGACATGCAGCATCAATTAAAGGCACTGTAAAATGTGTCAGCTCATTTGAAAAGAAACCGGAGGGTGTAATCTACCCGTCAGACTGTTACGCCAGCAAAGTTAGGCCCTTGATATAGGGTAGACAGTATCCTGCAGCAAGGGTGGAGTGGAGTCGTCCGTTCGCTTTTGAAAGAAACATTATATGCAGCAGACATTAGTGCAGTGATGCTTTATTTTTCAAGTGTATATTTACCATGTTTTCTATATGTATTTAAAGGTGAAGTCTATTATTTCTGCAATCTGTTTGAGCAGCCTGACTGGGATGGACACAACAACATTAGTTCAGCCAATAGCGTGAGTTTGAGGTGGGAATATCTATTTGTTTTAAAGGGGGGGTGGTTGATTAAGATTTCACTTTTTTAACTTTAGTTAGTGTGTAATGTTGCTGTTAGAGCATAAACAACATCTGCAAAGTTACGACGCTCAAAGTTCAATGCGAAGAGAGATATTTTCTTTTACAGAAATCACTTTTTAAGGACTACAACAAACGGCTGGTAGGGACTACAGCAAGCTTCTTCCCAGGTTAGTGACATCACTAACCCTAAAATTTACATAAACCCTGCCCTCAGGAACACGCAACAAAGGGGGTGAGGCCATGTTGGGCTGCTTTAGAGAAGAGGAAGAGTTGTTGTAGTAGAGTGTTGTTACCATGCCATCATTTTACGCCGGACTGCTTCACAAACAAGGGTCAATTCAATGCTGGATTTGCACAAAAGATTAACAAGGCGGCACATGCTAATGGATGAGTTGAATCAACTCCACAGCAACTACATAAATTTATCCACTAACCATTTAGAAACGTCCAGTTTCATTCTAAAAGTTGTAACTTCTTCCTGAGTCTCTCCATCAGTGTCCGACTCCGGTTTGAACAATGTAAGGCTGAACACCGTTACTGACAATCCTCATTTTGGCTGCGTGAGATTCTCCAGCTTTGTTTTTGTTGAGCAACCGAAGTGCGAGCTGTTAAAGCTCTGCCCTCTTTTGGAAAGCAGGCCAGGAGCAGCAGCTCATTTGCATTTAAAGGGACACACACAAAAACGGAGTGTTTTTGCTCACACCCAAATAGGGGCAAATTTGACAAACTATAATAAATGATCTGTGGGGTATTTTGAGCTGAAGCTTCACAGACACATTCTGGGGACACCAGAGACGTATATTACATCTTTCTACAAAATATTAAGCAGCACTACTGTTTTCAACATTGCAAAATAATAATAATAAATGTTTCTTGAGCAGGAAATCAGCACATTAGAATGATTTCTGAAGGATCATGTGACACTGAAGACTGGAGAAATGATGCTGAAAAACTGAGCTTTGATCACAGGAATAAATTACATTTTAAAATATATTACCATAGAAAACAGTTACTTAAAATTGTAATTATATTTCACAATATTACTGTTTTTATTTTTGATCAAATAAATGCAGCCTTGTTTCAAAAAAGGTAGTGTGTATTTCATGATACAGGTATTTTTTTTTTTTTTTTTGGTACTTAATACAAGCTGTTGGGCAACAGCTCAGCAAAGAGGTGCTTACGAAAGTCATCTCTGGGGCCGCTTTGTTGCAGCACCAAACCACATTTATGCATGTCCGACAACCTTCATTCCTGTCATTATTCCATGAATAGTTTCTATAAATATTTATTGTTCTTGGCGTGATGGCATGACTCTCTGAGTTCAGCCTAGACCGTGTCACTAGGCAGCTGCCGGACTGGAACTGTCCTGATCCCTAAACCATTACATGGGTCTGTTAAACAGAATAGAGAAGAAAGATGCCGTTGGTAATCTTGCTGAATTTTTCTGAGAATTTCTGTCGTAGTAGGTGTGGTTAACCTGATGATTTCATATTGACCTTGTACATTACCGTTCAAAAGTTTGGGGTCAGTAAGATTTTTTTTCTTTTAAAGAATTCTCTTCTGCTCACCAAGATTGCATTTATTTTATTAGAAATACAATAAAACCAGTAATATTGTAAAATATTATTTCAATTTAAAAATAAAATTTTAATGAAATAAAAAAAAATGTTTAAGATGTTTATATATATATATATATAGTATAAAATGTAAATGTGATAGAAAAGTTTTAGCATCATTACTCCAGTCTTCAATGTCACATGATCTTTCAGAAATCATTCTATTTGCTGCTCAAGAAACAATTCTTATTATTATTAATATCAGTATTAATTAATAATGTGTCCTTGATGAATAAAATATTAATTTCTTCTTCGAAAATTTAAAAAATAAATAAATAAAAAATTCTTTCTGACTCCAAACTTTTGAATGGAAGTGTAACTTAAATCAATGTTTCAGGTTTAGTACAAGGCATAACATATTGTTGATGACCACAAAAAATAATTTAAACTCATCTTGTTTTCAGTAAAAATAGCAAAAAATGGAGGTTATGGTGAGGCACTTACAGTTGAAGATAATGGGGCAAATGATTTAAAAGTAGAAATTAAGTTTATCATTGTATAAAAGCGCTTGCATTGGTTCCTGATTAACTTATAAAAGTATTATTTAAGCTGTATAGCGGTTGAAATCATAATTTATACAGTTGTTTTATGGTTTATATTACCTTGTCATGGCAACAAAGTTAAATGCAGAAAAGGTTAGTAAACTGAGCTTAACTTGTATTGAGCCCGTGATATTTCTTTAATATCAACAGTGGCAAGACTGCAAAACCAAACTTTACAAAATGTAGAGTTTTATCCTAAAGTGTGAAACCCATCAAACAAGACTATTAAACTATAGTAAAGACCATTAAACTATAGTACCCTGCTAAAAAGACCAGATTGGTCAGCATGGTCTTTTTGGTGAAGCTAGTTAACTAACGATGTTTGTTCCATTGCAAAGAGCAATAAGCACAAGCACGAAGATTTCAGTTTTTGACACAGCATATATTTCAATTTAACATACATTCATATGAAATATAGTCCTCTTCAGTGTATAAGTCTTTACAAACCTATGTTTCTTTTAAAAGCATACTGGATAGCAAGTTGTACTATAGAAAAGCTTGGAGTTATGGTATCGTACATAGTCGCCATAAATAATTCAGTCACTCAGTCTGACTAATGGAGCAGGGAATGCTGGGGGATTTGTTTATTTGTGATATGTGCGTCTGGAGAGGAAAAGTGCTAGAGTCATCGTGCACAGAATCCATGGTCCAAGCATCCCAAGCGGGTAAACAATTTATGTTTGTCAGTTTTGTGCCAGATGCATGGTTACAGCTCAGCACCAATGATCTGTCTGCGTCACTAGCTACAACTTTCAAAGCGCTCCTTTTGAACAGCTTGTTAACACTTGTAATAATTCCAATCCGTCTTGTTCGGAGTTGGTTTGCATCCCTTCTAAAGCAGAACTCACTTGAAGGGTAGGGACACACCAAACCGATGCCAAAGAACTAGCACTGATAAAAGCCGACTGTGTTGTCGCCTCACGTCGGGGGAAAAACCTGCACATGAGAGAGAACTAGAGCCGACTGTCAGCCAGCACGCGTGTTCTGCGCCTGCGTGTAAGGAGACCACTGTCTAAACAAAGCAGCGCATGCTTACCATTTTGAATATCATTCATGCTGATCACTTTCTATATTCCACTCGGCTCACGTTAATATTAAATATTCGCCCAGGACGCTCGTAACACTCGGTACATGACGTAAAATTAGAACAACCTTCTGTCTGTACCGCCTTGACTTGTTTGTTCACTGTTTTGCTATTATTCTCGTGCTTTGACTTGTTCATTGCCAATCAGAGTTCTCTCTCTCACACGACGGCCCAACACCGATTCTACATGATGAATCGGCCCAAAAAAACCCAGACGGCCAGTGTTGGGAAGTCAGCAGTTTTCCCGCAACACTGTTGCCGCGGGTTGTTTTTCATGTCCGCGGGTTGAAACGCCCCCAAATAATATGATATTTAGCCCCTGGAATGCGAATTTTACCAGGGGAACTCTGCCAAGAACACAGATTTTACCCCCTTGAACGCGATTGGGCTAGTTTTGGGCTAGTTTTGAGTAGCAATTGGGTGGGTTTTGTTGTGAAAACCTGGCAACCCTGCCGATGGTGTCTGACCAGAGCCAACGGTTCAGAACACACCGGGAAAACAATCGGCCGACACTTAAAAACGGTCTGGCCAGTGTTGCCAAGTCCGCAGTTTTCCCGCAACACTGTTGCCGTGGGTTGTTTTTCATGTCCACGGGTTGAAGCGACCCCAAATAACATGATATTTAGCCCCTAAAATGTGAATTTTACCAGGGGAAACCCACCAAAAATGCAGAATTTTACCCCCCTGAAACGCCACTGGGCTAGTTTTGGGCTAGTTTTGAGTAGCAATTGGGTGGATTTTGTTGTGAAAACCTGGCAACCCTGCCAACGGCGTCCGAATAGAGCCAACGGTTCAGAACACACTAGGAAAACTTAGTCGGCCGATGCTTAAAAACGGTCCAGCCAGTGTTGCCAAGTCCGCAGTTTTCCCACAACACTGTTGCCGCGGGTTGTTTTTCATGTCCACGGGTTGAAGCGACCCCAAATAACATGATATTTAGCCCCTGGAATGCGAATTTTACTAGGGGAAGCCCACCAAAAACACGGATTTTACCCCCCTGAAATGCTTTTGGGCTAGTTTTGAGTAGCAATTGGGCGGGTTTTGTTGTGAAAACCTGGCAAACCTGCTGATGGCGCCCGGCTAGAGCCAACGGTTCATAACACACCTAGAAAACTTAGTCAGTCGACGCTTAAAAAAGCTCCGACGTTGCCTGATTGCCGATCGTCTGCTTGGTGTGTCCCGGGCTTAACAGTATCGGTGAGTGATTCTTGAATTCAAGCAGCATCATAGGAACAAATGGCCACGGGTATGGAAAGTACATGTACGCCTGGACTGCATCTCAGCACGTAGTGTTTGATAGTTCGGTTAATCCATCTTTCAAGATGAAACCCTAAAGCAGCATTAACGATGAAAAGGCTTTTAAACGTTGACCTCTCTCCATATTCATGTGCCCCTGATCCCGCCGGGTCAATGTCTGTCAGTAACCCCACTCCCAATGGCACTCCTCTGGTGCGCGTCACATTAAAAATTCACTCTCTATTCGATTGCAATAAGTTAAAAAATATACATATATATAAAAATAAGAGAGCAACTGCAATTAAAAACAGAATGAGGAGAGAGAAAAATACTCTCAATTGGGACGTCAGATATATTTGCCCCTATATTTTAAAGTCTCATGTATGACATGTTCCTCTATTGGTGCATGAAATGCCTGGGAATGTCTCTGTCTTCCCTTTTGTGTATTTGCCTAGTTTCCCTGTGCATGTAGGGAAGTGTTGAGGGGATCACCGACACGTGTGCATCTCTACCATCTTGCGACACTGTTTGCACTTGACGTAGCAGCACCAGTGGAACTTGCAGCTGCAGCGGTCGACCACCTCCACCTCCTCCGTGTGGAATCCGCGACCGCAGCACATGAGCTCGCAGCCGTCGATGGCCTTCGAGGTCTTGTTGCAAAAGCGCCCTGCGGTTCCCAGTATGCCCGGCGTTTTGGGGTCGTGCTCGCAGAAGTCTGGGCTCGGGTCCAGGTACACCAGATCTTCATCCGTGTGTGGCTTGAACTGCGAGTTTCGTGGAACCAGGACCTTCGTAGTGCCCACTTTACGCAGCTCCACTTCTGTAGCACCGTCGAATTTCTCCTTGATGACGTTGCCCACTTTGCGGAACGGCGGCATTGCTTTCCAGCAGGTCTTTACCTCGCAGGAGCCTGAAACACCGTGGCACTTGCATTCCACTCGCATGTGGTTCAGAATCGCCTTGAAATGGTAAAAGAAATGTAATTTATTAAGAAATTATGAGTGTACAAACCTTTCAATAGTGATGTTTGTAAGGCCTCTTACCTTCCTCCCTGCCTCATTGTTATGGAGGTTCATTAGGGCTCTGTTGGAGGACTGTCCTTTACTTCGTTCCCTGATGTCCACAAAGGACTGGGAAAAAGCAACCCCATATGCAATATTATCTGAGCATCCTGACCACTGGAAACCTGTTGAGATAGAGACGGTCAAGGATGGAGAATCTAGTGAGAGAAATCAGGAGTTTTATCAGTTCATCTGGAAACAAAGTTGTTTACAAGGTACTGGATTATCATTCTAACAAAGTTTTCCAGGTTAGTAAAATGTAATCTTTGAATGTCATTTATAGTGTAGTGTGAGCCACTTATTAACAAGTAAACTAGATATCCATGAGAAGAACTGTATGTTTAGCTGTTTTTAAATTTAGTTTTAGTTAAGAATATGAAATAGTCTGCAATTTATACTGAAGTTTACTGCAAATGGTTTTGATGTTTTTTGAATACACTAAAACAAATCATACTGTATTGAAGTCTCAATACATTTTTTGCGTATGTTTGTTTATTGTGCAATTATTTGTAAAGACAGTTATTATTATTGTATTACAATTTGTTTCAGATCCTGCTCATAAACAGCATCTGTGAATAACATGTACCGTGATTGATCACTTCACATGTCAGTCACACAACTCTTCCTATCTAAGTGGGCATTTCTTGGTCAGGATAAGCTGCTTTAATGACCAGAGCTTTTACCGCTCAGTTTGGGTATGCAAGAATAATTTTTGTGGGTTCATAGCAATATTAATGATTAATCATTATAATTATTCATACAAATCACACATACCTTCTGGACTGACACCGTGCACATTGCGGTCACAGCCACACTTGTCCAGCTCCCCACTGCTGCAGGCTCTGGTCACTGCGAAGGCTACGCTAGCAGCAGATATGGCGTACACAAATGCAGCTTCCCTGGTGCCTGTGACAAATAAGCAAACATTAAGCTTCCCTAGAGATGGCTTCATGTCCATTTAAATGGGATGCTACTTACCTTGTGTGACCACTTTGCCGAACACAGGAACACTCTCTAGCGTCGAGCAGTTCCAGCGTCGGTTGCGGAACTGAAACTGGCACTCGTCGATGGCGAGCTGGGCGCCCCTGCGGACCGCGTCCATCACCTCCACGTTACGCTTGCAGATCTGAACCTGCCTCTGGATGAGTCCTCTGAGCTTCTCACAGGTTTCTTCATCAGAAATGCTCCCCACCGATGACAACTTTGCCAGGTATCTGAGGACAAACCAATAGACTGGTAATCAATACATGTTTATAGACTGTCATTAATACAGACATTTGTACAGAAAAATACGTTTGAATTTGTATCTAGAAGCTGGATGTTTTTTGGAGATCTATCCATCCATCCATCCATCATCCATCCATCCATCATCCATCCATCCATCCATCTAGTTTTCATCATATTTAGTTTGTAATACTTTATAACAAGTTTTAATTTTTTAACATTAGTTATATCACTGGCTATCATAAACTAACAATAAACAATAACTTTTATTGCATTTATTAATTTTAATATAAATTTCCACTTTTACAAATACATTTATAATATTTCCAGTTAAATTAGATCTATTCTAAACAAACATGTTAACAATGAACAATAATATATTTATATTAGTATAGTAATATTAAATAATATATACTATACTAAATAATATATTAATATTATTTAGTATAGTGTATTTAGTATATTAGTGTAGTATTATTTTTAAATATTTTATATTTCTTATTATATTCTGTAAAAAATGCTGTTCATTATTAGTTCATAACTACTGCATTAATTAATGTTAACAAATTTTAACTTATTGTAAAGTGTTATTATTTGTTACTATGTTAGGGCTTTCAAAGTTTAACTGATGTTAATGAAATAAGTTCAGTAGTGTTAAACGTTTCAGTTCTCATTATCTAGTGACATTTTCATGTTTAATGAAGGCAGGTTATAGAGGTATCGATTTTTATAATATATATAAAACTAAAATTATTTATTTTTATTTATTTATTACATTTTAGCTAGTTTCAGGTTTTCATTTACCCACCAAATTATGCTTGTTTATATATATATTTTTTTGAAGTGAACTGCTTTTATTTTGTTGTTGTTACAGTTCCTTTTAACAGTAACACTGCATTGTCGCACTAACAGGTTTTTCCATTGACTCTCCATAGCACAAACAGCACTAATATAAACGCCATGGCCCTCCTGTGAAGTTCTTGGAAGGCTATGCTCGGCAGATGAGGTAAGGGTGATGTTGAGGGAGGCGGATATAGACTATCTTCACCCATCACCTCCAGGGCCAGGGGGTCGGGGCAACACCATCGCTTTAATGGGTCTGCTAAGCTCCATCTCTTTAAGGCACCTTATAAAAATAGTCCTATACTACAACACAGCACACAGATTTCATCCGTACACACCAAGCTTGGTTTCATTATCATCAAGAACGGGTGGAGATCAAAGTCTTGACTGTTTAAGTTCTACACAGATGCATTTAGTGGGTTGCGTGCAGGTGATGTTTGCAAGAGTGGTCACGGACGGGTTTGTTTTGTGTTATTTGTCTCTAAAGGTCTTTTGGTGTGGTACTGAGTAATTCGAATGTACGCCTAAATGCATCATGGAAGGCTTTGTCAGAATGGCTTTGAAGGTTCTGTGCTGTAAATACTCATTTAAGTTGCAAGATCTTGTGGTTTATTGATTCGGGTTCTAACTAAAGGCTAGCCCTCAAAATCAGTGCGAATCGGACCTGCCTTTTATTCTTAAAAATAAAAAGGTTTCACAGCGATGTCATAGAATAAGCATTTTTGGTTCCCCAAAGAACCTTTCAATGAGCCGTTCTTAAAAGAACCATGCTTTTTTTTTAAATTTTTATGAAGAACATTTTAAAATTCCAAAGAACCTTTTTCCACTATAAAGAACCTTTTGTGGTGACACTTTACAATAAGGATTAATTTGTTGACATTAGTTCACAGTTAAAGGTACAATATGTAATTTTTCACCACTAGAGGTCGTTTATTCAAAACAAAGGTGTAGGGAGGTGTTGTCTTCACGTCTACAGCCGATGGAAAAGAATCAGATGGGACTCGGGAAGAAATCATATTCATGGATGAGCTAATGTATTAACGATTTATTAACATTTATTAAAAATGTATTAACTTTAGTTAGTTTTTAATGTACAACGCTCAAAGTTCAATGCAAAGGGAGATATTTTCTTATCTCTGTTTCGCTGTTTAAGGACTACAACAAACTGCTTTTAGGGACTACAACAAGCTTCTTCCCGGTTTAGTGACATCACTAACCCTACAATTTACATAAACCCTGCCCCCGATAACACGCAACAAAGGGTGTGAGGCCATGTTGGGCTGCTTTAGAGAAGAGGAAGAGTTGTTGTAGTAGAGTGTTGTTGTCATGCTGTCATTTTACGCCGGACTGCTTCACAAACGAGGGTCAATTCAACGCTGGATTTGCACAAAAGATTAACATGACGGCACATGCTAGACGATGGGTTGAATCAACTCTACAGTAACTACATAAATTTATCCACTAACCGTTCAGAAACATCCAGTTGCATTTTAAAAGTTGTAACTTCTTCCTGAGTCTCTCCATCAGTGTCCGACTCCGGTTTGAACAATGTAAGGCTGAACACCGTTACTGACAATCCTCATTTTGGCTGCGTGAGATTCTCCAGCTTTGTTGTTGTTGAGCAACCGAAGCATGAGCTGTTAAAGCTCCGCCCTCTTCTGGAAAGCTCAGCTCATTTGCATTTAAAGGGACACACAAAAACGGTGTGTTTTTGCTCACACCCAAATTGGGGCAAATTTGACAAGCTATAATAAATGATATGTGGGGTATTTTGAGCTGAAACTTTACAGACACATTCTGGGGACACCAGAGACATATATTACATCTTGTTAAAGGGGCATAATAGGTCCCCTTTAAAACTTTAAATGAATGGTTTGTTGGTTTGTCCATATTTGACCCAACCATGGGTTGAAAGAACCTAGCATTTTTTTACAGTGTAGTATGGAAGTAAGCATATTCAGACGCAGCGAACATTCTACAAACGAAGTTAAAAGAAGTTAAAATTTTCAGAAACGCATCTTTTTTTTCTCTCGTTCCACTGACCTTGTGCTTTTAACACCAAAAACATGTTCTGTGTGAATGGCCTCTAAGAGTGTATAGTCTTGACGTCTGCTTTGTTTCTGGGGCTCATTTTAACAAGTTAAAAACAGCACATCTAGATCCCAGCGACTGGCAGCGGTGCATCGCACCCTCTCCGCTGTTGACAAGAGCTGATTTTGAAGGCCAAGGCTGGGGCAGATAAGAAACAAACACCTCCTTGTCCACAAGACCATCATCTCTGCTCTCACAAGCTTTGATAACACACTCCTGTCTGTCCAGCCAGAAGATGAAGCATGACGTCACCGGCCAGATGCAGACGCATTCTGCATGGCGTTTCTTTTTTATCATGTGCAGCATCTGTTGACGATTGCATGTTCTTGCATGCGTGTTTACAGCTTTTGTTTGTTTCACCAGTAAATTAGCTCTGTGATCCTGACCTGATAATGAATCTGGCAGCCAAATGGCAGTCCGTTCTTGCGGGATCAGCACAGGAATATAATATATCAGTGCCAGATGCTCTCATAAGACGTGCGCTCGTATCAAGCTCGGGGTTTTGACAAACAAACACCTGAAGAACGGCCGGCTGCATATTTGTCTGGGAAAAAGACTGTCTGAGACCTTGAGAAAATCTTGTTTTCATTGCTCCCCATTTCTAGCGTTCTCTTCTACTTTATTTTCAAAAAATGTACTCGCTAATCGCAACGCTAAGTTTGGGAAAACAAGGGGAGCTGACGCGACTGTGGGATTTTGTAAAAGAATGGGAGATGCCTTCCTCTGCGTTTCTGGGAGGTTTTTGCGGAGCATTCCACCTGGAGCACGGTGCCTTCTTCCTTTTGTGTCATGTTTTTGTTGAATTACACAACCCTGGCCTCCGAGCGCCGTTGGCTCCAGATGGCTTAGCCAAGCGCTACTTAGCACGCAACCATGCTGTTTGAGAGAGTTTGGAAGAGAATGAAAGAGAAAAAGAAATCGCCAACTCGTACACACACCAGGCTGTATATATCCGCTCGCCTCTTACTGCTGTCTACGTATAAACAAACTTAAAGTTATATACACTACCATTCAAGAGTTTGGGATTGGTAAGTTTTTTGAAAGAAGTCTCTTCTGCTCACCAAGGCTGCATTTATTTGATCAAAAATACAGTAAAAGCGGTAATATTGTGAAATAATATTACAATTTAAATGAGCTGTTTTCTATTTGAATAGGTTTTAAAATGTAATTTATTTCCTGTGATCCAAAGCTGAATTTTCAGCATCATTACTCCAGTCTTCAGTGTCACATGATCCTTCAGAAAATGATTCTATTATGCTGATTTGCTGCTCAAGAAACAATGTTGAAAACAGTTGTGCTGCTCAATGTTTTTGTGGAAATCGGGATTTCAAGATTCTTTTTGATGAATAGAAAGTTCAAAAGAGCAGCATTTATTTTAAAATAAAAATCTTTAGTAAAATTATCATTTATGTCTTTACTGTCAAAAAAATATTAATTTCTTTTGGAAAAAAAAAAAAGGCTTACTGACCCCAAACTTTTGAAAGGTGTATATATATATAACTTTAGACAATGGAACGTATTTGTAATTTTTACAGAAAAACACTGTAAAAATTAAAAAATGCTGCAGTAAAAACATCACATTATATGCAATTTTACTGTAAAATACTGTCAAATGTATGGTTTTTGCAAGTAAAAACTATGAATTACCATATAATTTATGGTATATATGTATACACTCACACATTCAGAGTAGGAAATTGCAACTAAAAAAGCTTCACTTCCTCTCAGCATCATTTTTTGTGAGTTTATTGAATAATCAAACGATGGATGTTGACATTTCCTGTCTCTCTGTGGTAAATCGGTGAAGGTAAATATCAGACCTGTACAAGCTACCGTCAGCAAGTAAACATGCGTGCTGTGGCGTCCAAGGGCCACAATTTCATGATGTTTACAAAAATATTTGATATTTACATATTTGTCAGCTGTGCGTCACGGGGCGACACGTCTGTGTATTAAAAGCTGTTTGTTTGACATAAATGCAGCATTAGGGGCATTTAAGGAAACTGATGCATTTCATTACTTAGTATTTCACCCACATATTTCTATTTTTTATTATTATTAAACCACCTACATTTAACAACATTTAATGTCCCTCAGCAATACCGGTTTATTTTGAACAGAAACACTATTGCTGTTAACATAATACATGACTGTTGGCATTGCTCATACTGTTCCAAAAACTTTGTGGGTAACTCATCCTCCACTGTTTGTGGCACAGACAGGAATGATATATTAAGTAGTGCGACTTGTTCATAATTTTCCTATTACTTCTCTAAGCAATCAGATATGATTTTCAGCTGGCAGATGATGAATTGCATTATGTATGCAACCATCCGGGGCCAGTTGCATAAACTTAGCCACTATGTTAAAACTTAAGAACTAGTTTGACTAGTTAAGAGGCAATCAATCTTACTTTTTCCAATTTAATTTTATTAAACAGCATGTACTTGAAATAGAAATCTTTTGTAACATCATAAATGTCGCTTTTGATCAATTTAATGCATCCTTGCTAAATATTAATTTTGAAACTTTTGAACCGTAATGTAAAGATGATGATCCTCACAACATTGAAAATACAGTCAAGAAGATGTCCTACAGAAAGGACCCAAAATGTGAATCAAACATCCATCACAGAATGTGACATGTTAAACAGATGTGTCATTCTTGCACAACTGTGTTTCTCTGATAAACAGCTCTAGTTTCCTCAATACCTCAGTGACTCATTGGTATTTCTAACTCTTGCAGACTCTTAAAAGCACATGTACCAAAAAGTAATTTGCTCGTTTGCTTTTAGTAATGAACGTTTGACACCGTCTTAACAGTTGCATTCACACTTTGCTTATCTGCATGTCTAGTGGATCTGTCTTTAACTCTAGAGGGCAGTGTTATCTCATTTATTGACAGTGTCCTAAAAGATTAGCACTACAATTAACTGAACATGTTAATTCCAATCAATCATATGGATCTCATTTGACGTCCAAGAAAATATCACACGTCATTACTAATGCCATTTTGTTTCCTGGGTTGTTAATATTTGTTTAAACTTGTTTCTATCTCTTCTAGCAGGTTAAATATGTACCAGATGTACATCATGAAGATGCTTCAGATCACCAAATGTCTTTCAGAGAGGTACGAAAAGTAACATTAACATCTAAATTTAAACTAAATCTAAGATATACAGATTAATTCAACTTTGCTAATTGCCGTATATGAATATCTGCTTAGACAGGGCAGAACCTTTTGAATACCCAGCTAACAAAAATATCTAAGAACATTTTTCCAATGTTCCTATTTAGTTATGAAAACATTATTTCTGAACGTTCAAAACATACAGTTTTTCAAACGTTTTAATTTTTTTGTTGTAATGTGAAAGTAAATGGAACACTCTGTTTTATCATTTTGCAAACGTAATGGGAATGTTACTTTTGAATGTTCTCTGAACGGTCTAAAACAAGTAGCAACTTTTAAAAAATGTTAGATGAACATCCAACTTAAGTGTTTTAAAAAAAATGTTTCATGAACGATGTATAAATACCGTTTTAAGAACATTTTTAAAGACCAGATAACTCTGAATGAACATTCTATTAACGTTACTGGAAAAATTTTTGCTCATAACTTTGAAAGAACCTTGCCAGAACGTTAGCCAAAGTTCTGAGAACGTTCCCTGTTAGCTGGGTATATGCCTTAAAACCAAATGAAAAACAGAACTACTTGTGTAAAATATCCCTACTTCTGAGCTCTAAAGAACATCCTAAACATCTTGTGATGTAAGAACATAGATCTGTAAAAGTGAAGATGGATAGATGGGAGGCTGGAGGAAATGCACTCAGGTACAGTACGAGAAAAATTAAGAGAGATTGACTCAATTCCTTTTTTTCTGTTTAGGTGTTGACAGGCTCCTATGGGAGTTTTGTAGTTTCATTTTTAAGAGGAAAAAACTTGAAAAAGTTGTCTGATGATGAGACAGACCTTTAAAAAAAACAAGAGCAAAGAAAAAAATATAGAGTTAAATTCTGCATAAGGCCTCTCAGAAGGGTCGTTGTGGATTTCAATCTCAATTTGCCTTGTGAAAAGCATCTTTATTGCAAGGAAATTAATCCTGATTGACGGGCAGTCAATATGAGATTGCTCAAATTCATCGTTTCGGTCTCTCTTTTACTACATTTGTCTATCACCTGTTTTTCTACATGTAGTGTGTAATATAGTTTGTGAGTTTAAAAGGTCTGCAAAGTTTCAAAGACCAAAGTGCATAATAAATGAGTTTATTGTCTCCTAAAAGAAAGAACTGATTCTGAACAACCAGAAACGAGTAGGCAGTAATTCCAGTCTTACTTCCTGCTCCAACGTAGGTGTGTAAAACATTTGCATAATTCATTCTTTATTGGCTGCCCACTAACAACGTCTACTTTGACCCGCCCTCAAACACTGTATTTGTAGCTGAGGCCTGGAAGAGTCTGGTTCATGTTGTCGACATGTCGAGAAGACGCTGTTTTCTGTGCTGTGAAAGCAAATCCACTTTGCAGGCACTTCCAAAGGATGGCTTGAATTGATACGCTAAAACCGACGCCATCTTTACTGTTTTTATGCTGAGGAAGATCCAGAGCTGAATTTCAGATATGGTAATGGGCGTTTGGTTTCCGACACGCACTGTAAGCGGTAGACCGATCACAACAGACTGGGCCATCTGACCAATCAGAGCAGAGTAGGCTCTCAGAAAGGAGGGGTTTAGAGAGACTGAATCCTTTATCAAACCCTTTCAGACACTGTGAGAAAAGAGGTGACACTGTAATGTATATTATGAGGAAAATTAAAGTGTTTTTTGACCTTGGATACATGTAAATCTACTGTAGGAGACCTCTAAAACAAAACTAGGAACCTTTAATTGAGGCACTTTAATGAGGATAGTCAAGGGGAAAAACATAAAAGTTGCCTGTTTTATCAAATTAACGTTTTAATAGGCTGTTGTATGAGTGGAGGTATGTGACAACAGGTTTTATGGCTTCATTACCCTGTTGTCACTGGTGTTATTTGTGTTATCAGCCCTCGGCGCCAGGATGTATTTCACATTAGAGGTTTCTCTCTTCTCATGTTGCTCATCAGCTGTGAACTATTTATTGACCATCCATGTGCAAACATCTCCACCACTGTTCTTTCCATCCCACGTGGAGAGTAACACTGTATCACATCCTAAACAAATACAACTGTGTGATTTTGTATTGTTTTATATTCATAAGCATAACTGCAACTGAGTTCTGTGAAGTCAGCATCTCAGCTTCAGTATTTGACAGAGTGCAACTCTTTCTTTAGTTCTGAAATTATTGCATCATGGAACTAGAGAAGGAAAGTTCATCAAGACAAACTTTAAAGTTTAAAAACCATTGAATTGTGTCGGTTGACTAGGCCTTGTGTAGGTTGGATACATAAAGACTGGATGGATTGATAGAGTCAGGATTTTTCAAAAGAAGTCTATGGATATTTTGGGACGATATTTGTTCATATGGGAAATTGTTTGATCCTTTAGAAAAGACATAGCGCAACAATGCCCGGTTCAGACTACACCTGATTTTTACAATACGTTTGACATAGCGTGTCATGGCGATTAGTAAATGACAATGTGCGTCAATCATTTTATCTTGTATCGCGTGTCATAGTGGACGACAACTGACGCTTCACAATATCCTGACAGACATGTTTAATTTTTTTAGATCCTCCACGATGGGTTCCGTTGTGGTGAGAAATCGAGTCCCCCCAGGAATCGGTTCTCCTTTAGGACACCGAAAGATCCCACTGGTTCAACATACTTTTATTTTTAGTGCCTGATTATAATTCCTGCAAAATTACGTTATGATTTATATCATTTAAAATGCGTTATAATGACCATTAATGTCTTTTAAATTACAAGGTTCATATACTAGTATGACTGAAGCTATAGGTTGTGAAATCAAGCATTTCTTGTTCTTTCTGGTTTTTTTTTGGTTAGCTTATGTACTAGCATATCATACATCTACCAGATTAGCCTGCTAGCTTAGCTTATATTATATTAGGTATGTTTTTTGCTTCCAATATAGTTCCCAATTACATGTTTCAAATTAATGATGTTTGTGTGTACTTAGTGTAACCCCTCTACCCAGGTCCTACTCGCCCCGCTCTGCGCGGGCCTCGAACCTGGGTCTCTGGCGTGGAAGTCAGACGCACTAACAAGGAGGCTAAAGGCTGCAACACCTAGCGTCGGTCGCTAGAGCATCTCTTGAGATCAGAGGAGTGAGGTTTACTCGCACAGGGACTACTAGCTGGCATCCGTTACACTCACCCCCCTAAACCTCACTCCCATCCAGGTCCAATGTAACCCCTCACCCAGGTCCTACTCGCCCCGCTCTGCGCGGGCCTCGAACCTGGGTCTTCGGCGTGGGAGGCGGACACTCTAACGAGGAGGCTAAAGGCTGCAACCTCATGACAATTAATATATAATAGTAATATTATATACTATACCACATTGCTATTATTGTGTAAAAAATAATATTAAATTACTTTTACAGAACATGTTGCTACAATGATTATCCTTATAAAAAAATAAAAATAAAATTAGGCATGGTTGTGTTTCCAGTTTGTTTTATTATGGAATACTTAGGCATTCATTTTATATTTCAAGAATGTTGTTTGAGCGCTAAATGTAATAAACACAATAATACAATAATGAAATAGGTTATAATTAGACAAGACATCACGATAACAACTTTTGATCAGGCATTACCACCTGGGTCCTAAAGGAGACCCGATTTCTGGGGGGGACTCGATTTCTCATGACATGTAACATCTTGACCAATAGGAGCAAATACGCCCCTTTGCTAGCAATTGTTTGTTTACACCCTTGTTTCAGGAAGTCAGTCACTAGTCCCGCCTTCTCGATGACATCACGCATGTCGTTAAAGACAACAAGCGATGACTGGTCAGGTAAGCAACGTGGAGTCTGACATGTTTTTTCCATGACTCTACAAGAATTTAGGAGTCAAAATCGCATAATCTGACACAGTGACTATCGTAACAGAAACTGTAACAGAAAATATTGTGTATTCTGAACCCAACATAAGTTGAAACAGACTGAGGGTCTGTGCAGAGTTTGGTGGATTTAATTTGAAAGCTCTAGGAATTTCAGTCAGAAATGTTGGTCTCAACTTAAAGGGACAGTTCACCACTTCCCTTATCATGTACTCACCCTCATGCCATCCCAGATGTTCAGAAGACATACATTCATCCAATGGGGTCACATTGATTACTGTTACGATCACTCTGTGTGGTTTTTCAAGCGTCAAACGAGTAACAGCCATTCAATGGCATTATATGTCCTAAAAATTATTGTTTGCGTTTATCTGAAGAAATAAAGTCATATACATCGGCGGCGACATGATTTTTAGGTGAACTATCCCTTTAAGGATTTTGAAGTTTGATCAATAACAGTATGCTGGCTTTGCCAAGCCAAGATAAAAGCAAGAATCGCTGCTTGTCAAAATGCATTAGAATAAGTATTGAGAGACTATTTGCAGTATTTATTTAGAAAAGAGTCTGTTTAATAACATTTACCATCTGTTATTTATGGTATCTAATTAGTGATTCATTCCTGGCATTTGAACACAAAACAACAGCAAATAGTCATTCATAAAAATTTATACAGCAATGTAGGCTTATATTTGCATGAACAAGCAAGTGCTGTAGATGGAGGTTTGAAGATGTGCAGGTGCAGTTCATCTGCTCTCGTGACCCGCACCTGCACCTCCACCCTCCATACAGGTGCGGATGGATGTGCTCAAGAGTAATACATACACACATCCCACAAATGAAAAGCTTTCAGCTGTACTTCAGAACATTTAATTATGACTGTCAAGTAAAGAGTGGACTTTTACACCACAAGTTCTATTCTATTCTATGTATCCGAGTGACCAGGAGAAAGTTTTTATTTAAAGCACACATTCTAAAAACCAACTACTTCTATTAGAACTAAAAATGGCTTTACAGCTTGATACTTTTTAAGCACCAAAAAAAACCTTTATTCTCTAGTTCTTTAGAATTTCGTATATATACTGGTGTGTTAAAAAGCCCAAAAGCCAAAACACTGATCTGAAGAAACTATATTAAAACATCAATCTCCAAAGAGGTTTGTGCTGAACCTATAACCTACTATAGAAAATCATTGCAGATCCTTTATTTTTAAGAGTGCATGCAGGTGTTATTGATCTGACTGCTGCATAATAATTTTATATGCTTTTTATATGCAACAAATAAGAAACAAAACAGAAACACTTTCGGTTACTCAGCAATCTTATTTGGTTTTATTTTAAACGAGTGAGACAAAACATAAACAGTGTGTTTTCTTAATCTTACCTTACATCTACATCTCACTTTGAGATCAGACAACATGCAGCATGTTTGTATAAGACGAGGTCACCTTTTATTTTATTTAAACTAGAGCGCTACATTGTGAAGAAGATTTATATGTCCTGAAGATGGTCTTCATCAAAAAGCATGCAACGGATTTACTGAAAAGTTTTGAATTCACCCTTCACTGTAAAAAAATATTTTCATGATTTGTTATCACAACATTTTTTCTGTTGTCAAATCAACTTCAATAATTAATGTGGTTCAGATGACATAATATTTTGAGTTTCTGTTGATTAAACCAATCGCCTTCATTGTATTAACTCAAATTTTTAATTTTAAGGCAACCAGGTAACTTACATTTTTAAGTTAAACCAACAATTCTTTTTTACAGTGTATTTATTTTCAGTCGTCATGCCGGTTCCATTGAACAATATATTTTTTCTACTTTCTTGTAAGAATTTCAATGAATAAACCTTAAAATACTTTCATGTTTTTTGGATATATTGCAGGTTTTATGTTTTTACATTGAGTCTCTCAAAGACCTATGCCCTTTACTTGTTCAAATTAACCATATTAGCTTAACCCTTCAGTTCTTATCAAACGTTTTACTTCAGGACAAGTCAGATATTTAGCCTTAACTAATTGTTTTCCTATAAGAATATTTATAGTGTTCCTTCACAGTATAGGCAACACTACAGCTTCATGCCCACGTGTTGCTCATATAACTCATGTTTGCAAAAGAAAACTTGTCTAATGTCTATTTGGCTACTTGCTAATACCTGTCCTGGGATGGGGTTGGAATAGTGTACAGGCTCCTGTCAGAATGATCATATTTTGTAGACAGGTAGGAGGTTTTCCTTTAGTGTGAAGCGTGTCTGTACATGCCCCAAACCTGTCAACACGCCTTTAGTTAAAAACACTCTTCCATCGAAAACTCAACTGTATCTGGATAGATTAAATGATGTGCTATTTCTGCCCTGAGGATACAGATATATAATCTTAGAAATGCAAACAGAGAATATAAATCTTGATATGGCCTTAACCAAGCCTGCTATTCTGCTACTGAACCATATAAATGTCCAAATCAGATCATGGCTTCTTTGCTATAATCGTAAACTACTAGAATTTATTCATTTCTACAGCTCTCTTCAGCACTGTAAGTATGATGAAGGGTGCTGTTACTGCTGTCATATTCATGCGTTGCTCTCCAGGCTGCGCGTAACCAGCGCCAAGCGCAGCTGTGCCAAATGCACATGAACTGGAAGTTCGTGATTTCAGATTCCAAATAACTAGTTTCATTTCCTCATTTCCTTATTTTTGTTTTGTTCATACAATGCATGCTTTTGTTTAAACTGACAGTTTTATTATCTATTATAGGCCATGTTATACTTCTGTTTTTGACTGTCTTCTGCGAGTGCAAAAAGTGCAGCAAGGTCATGTAAGCAATCTACAAAGGTAGCAGTATATTCTCATTTACAAGTTAGCTTGGTTTTCAGATTTGTGATTGGCATGGCTCATAAATTGTGGTGCACTGACACGCTACACATTTGCTTTTGGGAATCTGACTGACTTTAGTCATAACAGACAACATAGACGTCAAAACATCACATGAATGAAGAAAGTGATATTCACTTACAGCCAGTTGCTCGCATTGGCGGAGAAGAGCGCTAGAAAGAGCATAAGCAGTGACCTTATCAAATACTCCGATGACATCTTGAGAGGAAGACAGGATCAAATCAGGTAAAGGTTGCTTGGATAAAATCCTCAGGAGGAGTTTGTCAGTGCACTGCGCTGAAAAGTTGCATCGAAAAGCGATTAATCCATCATTGCGCATCCATTTGGATGAGAAGCAGGTCTGTCCGGATCAACAGTTCTTGCCTCCGCGCAAGTGCTCAATATAGCTTATATAGTGGCAGCAAAATCACACTGAGCGGTATCCTCTTCAGAGCGCGTGTAGCGGTTTCCACGGTCCACTTTTACGCAGCATCAGGTAAAGATGAGGCACGCGCGGTCCCGCCAGTAAAGCGAGTCTAAATGACAGCCTTGGTCCTGCGCGTGCTGTTAATTCATCTAAACGTGAAGGTTTGATGGCCTCTGTAGATGCCACTCTGAATTCAGTCTGAGAGTGAATGCTGAATTTACTGACTCCTGAAGGGTTTGGTAGGGGCGGCGCGTCATTTGGGGGAGGTTTTGATGTGTGAGAAAGCAGATAAAGGCGGGTTTAGTGCATGCATATATGTTTTCTCTTGCGCTTGGCTGCCAAGTATTTGTTTTAGAGTTCTCCAGAGGGACTCAGTGCGGCAGCTATTCGCCGTGCTCGAGGTATAACCTCTTATACTTTTGGCAAGGTGTATTTTCCCTGGCCTCAGTGGCCCCAAACGCAAGTGGTTAAGATGCTATTTATAGACTGTATCGTATTTTGACAGCTTTGTATACAAATAGACATTATGGCATATTATTAATGCTGTATAGTTGTCATTTGAATGAAAATAAAGAATTTCAAGATTCACTTCGAGACACAGCATCTCCAAAGATCTGATTTATTAGGTTTACATAAACAAGTAAACCAGGTTTTGTATTGAACACTGAAATCAGTCGGTGGTGGCTGTTTCCTCTCAGCACAGTCACAGCAACAGTTCATTATATGTGTGCTTGTGTGTTTAACATGTTATATATGCAATAGGAAACCACAAACATCTTTCTGTGCTAGTAAATATTACGTGTAATTGTTTTTATCAGTCTAGTATACTGGACTGACAGACAAGTGTTTGACTGGCTCACTCGAAATCCTTGTTGACCAACAGAGGGAGAAAGTGAGTAACAATAACTGATGCGCGTGTCAAGGCTGGTGTTTTCTGAATTGGAGGACTTCTGTGTTTTAATTTGTGAGAATGTTATGATTAATCTTTCAATTTTTAAATTATGCTACCAAACATATGTGTCACAGCTTAAAGTATCAGATCATTCAAGGACTGTTCAAAATGTTTCAGGCTTGATGTCATATGCATTTTTTGGCTTGAAATTATATTTTATTTTCATTAAAAGCTCAATTTAGGTTTAATTTTTTTTTTCTTTTTTCTTTTTTGTATTCTATATAACTTGATTGGAGAAGTAAACTGGCAAAATAGTGAATACAGTGAAGTCCACTATATGGAGAAAAGAAAGGTCACGTGTGACGTAAGCAAAAGTACCGATCCAAGTGTGTACAAAGCGAATGTGCAAAGACTAAGTCTAACTCCCTTTACAAAAAAAGGTAAAACAACGATGTCGGATGATTTTGAAGTTGGAGGAGAAAATGCCCTACCGCGGTGCTTCCACCTATGTCACACGTGGCCTTTCCAACGTGATTAC
Source organism: Ctenopharyngodon idella (assembly GCF_019924925.1). NCBI lineage: Eukaryota > Metazoa > Chordata > Actinopteri > Cypriniformes > Xenocyprididae > Ctenopharyngodon > Ctenopharyngodon idella. Next base: position 28,311,049 of record NC_067230.1, read on the forward strand.
GTAATGCGTGGCACATCACAGAGCAGTGCAAGACGAGCATTTGTGGTTAAAAAGTATATTAATTTTATTTATGTTTTTAGAAAATGACCAATTGTTTCTCTAGATAAGACCCTTATTCCTCGTCTGGGATTGTGTAGAGCCCTTTGAAGCTGCACTGAAACTGCAATTTGGACCTTCAACACGTTGGTCCCTGTTGAAGTCCACTATATGGAGAAAAATCCTGGAATGTTTTCCTCAAAAACCTTAATTTCTTTTTGAATGAAGAAAGAAAGACATAAACATCTTGGATGACATTTTTATTCTGAAGTCAACTAATCATTTAATTCCATTAAAAAAATACTTGCCAAAAAGTTGTATTAGTGTGTTTAGACTAAATATATTAAAAATGTCAGCTCAGACTCAGTGTCTGGACTCATGAGTGACCAGAACACACTTGTTGCTGGCTCTGTCCAGATCTGCACCTCACTGGTGCTGATTTACCGAGTCTTGGCCCATGTGCAATCCCACACTCACAAAAGAGGTGTGATCTGTTATCCCCACAGACGCCACCGATGATACTGGAGCAATGAGAGCAAGACTGGATGGAGCCAAGGAGACGAGGTTTGGACAGTGGACAACCTACATGACACTATTTTTTTCACAGTTGTTGTGCTTAAACTCTCTCTTTCCCATTGAGCAAATCAGCAGCCTTAAAACCACAATCAGGCAGATTGCTCAGGGTAAGTGCCGAATACTGTGTTGGTGTGGATTTGGGAAATCTGTCACCCTCTTTTTCTGTCTTGCCTTGATCTGACGAGACTTATCATATGTGTTTGGAAATCTGTGGAAGATAGTTATGATTGACAATCTCTCATCTGTAACTGCTAAACAGGTTTGTTCATATCTGCAGTGTCTTTCATTCAATGTAATACAATGCACTTTCCCTGAGCCACTTAATTGTTTATTTTATTTTAATGCAGATTAATTTACATGGGATTTAGCCATACAAGTTAATTTTCATCTGCAGTCCGTGGCAGGTTGATGGCAAGAAGAAGAAAAGAAACACAACAACATAAATTATATGTATACATATGCCTAATTAGTAAAACAATGACCATATAGTACATTAAACATTAATGAATGCAAGTAAACAGAAACATATTGGCACAAAAACACACAAATTACTTTAAAATGTAAGCTGATAGAAAACAAGCCACTACTCCAGGTTATGACATGTTTGATTATCCAATAGCCATGTAGAAAATGAGTTAAAAGATGCAATATTTCCTAGTTTCTCCTAAAAATTAGAAATTTGATTTTACCCTGCTGATTTTGTGTCTTTTTTCCAGAACAGTTCAGCAACAAAACCGCTGTAGACGCGCGTGTGTGTGTGTGTGGATAAACATGCACTCAAAGATGCTCGTTTATGACCGAGAAATTATAGACATGTGCTACCAGTGAATGAATCCATTCTTGTGGTGCGAGCGCTGCAGACGTCTGGATAGGCTCTTCACAGCATGCGCCGAACATGCAAGTGCATAACAGTCATCGCACAGCAGACTGCAGTGCCTTCAGTGCCTAGCAACCTTCGCATGACTCCTGCATAGCGTTTGCTCTTCCTCCATCTAGAATCCTTCAAATTAGTCTGTGTAAGCCCTATCTGTTTGGTTGATGCTTATCAATACGTTTTCATTTATACATCACCCTGTGTTTTCACATTTCAACCTCTTTGATATTGCACCAATATCAATATATATATACACCGATCAGGCATAACATTATGAGCACTGACAGGTGAAGTGAATAACACTGATTTTCTCTTCATCACGGCACCTGTTAGTGGGTGGGATATATTAGGCAGCAAGTGAACATTTTGTCCTCAAAGTTCATGTGTTAGAAGCAGGAAAAATGGGCAAGCGTAAGGATTTGAGCGACAAGGACCAAATTGTGATGGCTAGACGACTGGGTCAGAGCATCTCCAAAACAGCAGCTCTTGTGGGGTGTTTCCGGTCTGCAGTGGTCAGTATCTATCAAAAGTGCTCCAAGGAAGGAACAGTGGTGAACCGGCGACAGGGTCATGGGCGGCCAAGGCTCATTGATGCATGTGGGGAGCGAAGGCTGGCCCGTGTGGTCCGATCCAACAGACGAGCTACTGTAGCTCAAACTGCTAAAGAAGTTAATGCTGGTCCTGATAGAAACAGGTCAGAATACACAATGCATCGCAATTTGTTGTGTATGGGGCTGCATAGCCGCAGACCAGTAAAGGTGCACATGCTGACCCCCGTCCACCGCCGAAAGTGCGGACAGTGGGGACGTGAGCATCAGAACTGGACCACGGAGCAATGGAAGAAGGTGGCCTGGTCTGATGAACCACGTTTTCTTTTACATCACGTGGATGGCCGGGTGCATGTGCGTCGCTTACCTGGGGAACACATGGCACCAGGATGCACTATGGGAAGAAGGCAAGCCGGCGGAGGCAGTGTGATGCTTTGGGCAATGTTCTGCTGGGAAACCTTGGGTCCTGCCATCCATGTGGATGTTACTTTGACACATACCACCTACCTAAGCATTGTTGCAGACCATGCACACCCTTTCATGGAAACGGTATTCCCTGGTGGCTGTGGCCTCTTTCAGCAGGATAATGCGTCCTGCCACAAAGCAAAAATGGTTCAGGAATGTTTTGAGGAGCACAACAACGAGTTTGAGGTGTTGACTTGGCCTCCAAATTCCCCAGATCTCAATCCAGTCCAGCATCTGTGGGATGTTCTGAACAAACAAGTCCGATCCATGGAGGCTCCACCTCGCAACTTACAGGACTTAAAGGATCTGCTGCTAACATCTTGGTGCCAGATACCACAGCACACCTTCAGGGGTCTAGTGGAGTCCATGCCTCATCGGGTCAGGGCTGTTTTGGCAGCAAAATGGGGAACCAATACAATATTAGGAAAGTTGGTCATAATGTTATGCCTGATTGGTATATATATATATATATATATATTAGCATAGCCAAGTTAGAACCATATAGTTAGAATAGCCAAGAAATAGGCTTATACATTTTTAAAAGATAGAATATCTTTCAATAAAAAAACTGAAAAAAAGTATGACCCACACTACATTAAATACATTAAAGTTCACTTGCAATTAGAATTAATAGGTTTCGGTCAACCATAATGTGTTAATTTAGTATATTGTTGGAGCTATGCGGTTATACAAATATTAATCATTTTTATTAATAATATTAATGTCATTGTGCTTTTACTTTTATTTAGTACTTATAAGTTTACTTGCAATGAGTTAATTTAGTATATTGTTGTTATTTATATTTTTAAACAGTATATATTAAAGTCCTATTGTTTTACAACCAGATGCCATCAGTGAACCAATGTACTTAAGGGACTAAGTCGCTCAATGTTTTATCCAGTTGTTGTCATTTATTTTTAAATAGAAGCCTCTGACTGATGAAGTTTTAAATTGAAACAAACATGGAAAGAGTTATGGGGGCAGTTGCGTTTAACTGTGCGCATACTTTCGAAAGATCCAGGAAATGACATCAGTATCTGTGGCCCATCTGCTGAGATCCTGTGGAGTTCAAGAGAGGACGTCAAGCCCAAATTAAAATCAGATCTAAGGGTGCTGATCAGATCTGCTTTCTTTGTCATGAATACATATATTGTTGTCTTTTCAGACCAAAGCAAGCTGGCTAGAATTAGGCCATCAGTGTTGAAGTTAGTCAGAAGTGACCAGAGAGGTGCAGAGGTTAGGCAGCAGAAGGTTGATCTGATCATCCCTGTCTGTGATAAATTAAATCCAGAATGAATGACTCTTGGGAAAGGGGAAGAAAAGGGCTTAGTCATGAAAAGGCGTTCCTGAGCCGTTCCGCCCTCCATGGCAACATGGATTGGCACATATATCTGATCACAATGGCATTCCGAACCCAAACAGATTTTATACAGCTTGTGCTTGCAGAGCCATCACCAAGGAAACGGCTTCCCAATGGCATGTTAATGGTGGTGCACCGGACCCCTTTAACATTTACACTGAGAGTTGGGTACCATAAACATTTCCCCTTTGCGTTCTGTTGACTGTGAGTTATGGCGTATTATGGTCTTTTCCGGCCTCTTACAATCACACCTGCTATCACAAGGATTAGATTTGATTTAGAAGTGATTTAGCCAATAAAATTAGGAAACATTTAGATAAGATCTATTCATTTGGTGAACGCTTTTTTCCAAAGGGACACAGTAGAACACAAACGATTAGTAAGCCAACAGCATTAGAAGTGATGCAAGAAAATCAATTTCACTCGTTATTACGCAGCTCTCTGGAATACTTGATTTTGATTGGTCCATTCTGCTGCTTTCAAGCCATGTCATAATTACCATAATTAAGAGATGACAACCCGTGAATTTCTGCTGGACTCAGAATTATGCTTTTCATATTGCAACACTATCAATGCCAAAATAAATCTACAGTGGTTAGATGGTACAGCGATTATGTGGTACAAGTCGGAATTCTCTGAAAATTCCGAATTCACAGAGAAACAATTATTTATCTTATTTATCTAAGTAAGCTGGTTAATAACTGAACTTGTTAACACTGTTTGGGTTTATTTTGCTGTAAAGACATAGTTCACTGTATATTATTCTTTACTAATTTAACTTTTTAGTTTGTTTTATTGTTGTATGTGTGTCTCTGTGTGTCTGTGTTTGCTCCTAGCATCGATCATGGCAACCCTTTCCTTCTGGAAATCCTGATGAGCACAACACGGGTGTCATTCGAGTGAAAGTGTGTACAGGTTCCTCTATCTCAGATCACAACAGGTTAAGTTTGTTCTCCTTTCCCCTCTGCCTTCAAACATAAAAGCAGATCTTCAGTCAATACTGCACAAATATTGACCAATACTGGAAAACAAAATTCACATGCTACCATGAAAGTGGAAAATGAAGAACAAACAATGTGCATCAGGCGTGTTTTGCTTTTTTGATGTTTTTAATTAATTTAGGAAGCCACTGTAAACTTTGTTACATATTGTTATATTACAATGCTATATGGAATTAGCTTATTTTGTTGCAAATTAAAAAAGCCTGAACAATGTCACTGCTAAATATTGTTCCGCCATGTTTCTGACTGACACACCTCCAACTCTTAAAGATCGGGGCTTAAAGAAAAACCCGAGCTTCCCACTGGTATTTACGACTTGGTGGTGTTCATGTGCATTCAACTCGTAGATACGATCTTTTCGACATGACTTGAACGCACCATATCCATATAATGGAAAAAAAAACATAAGTTATTTAGTTACTTTTTATGGGAAGTAATGCGTTGCGTTACTTTTCTCACCTGGCTGAGACTCGCTCTCTTCCAGACTTTACAGACTTCATTTTCTTCATTTTCAAACACATTTAGAATATTATTACATTCTGAGCACTCAGAATATTTCCCGACCTCTAGAGCTACGTATGCCATACAGAAGAGCTCTTAATATTATGGGTTATATTGCCTACTGTACAACTCATACAGTAATTGAAAGTAAAGTGTTTTGTTACTTTTGTACTTTTTGTCTGTTCCCGCGCATTTACGAGATCACCACAACGTATGCGTGTTGTGTTGGTGTGCGAGAGCAGACGCTGTTGCGTGAACGCATGTTAGAGATTAATATTTTGTAAATAAAGTGGTAAATTATGTTTTTTTTTTTTTTTTGCACAAACAAGGCACTCGTTTCACTTCATAAAATTGAGGTTAAACCACTGGAGTTACATGGATTACTTTAATGATGTTACTACCTTTCTGGGCCTTGAAAGTGGTAGTTGCATAGGCTGTCAATGGAGGGACAGAAATCTCTTAGATTTCATTAAATAGCTTCATTTGTATTCCAAAGATGAACGAAAGTCTCATGGGTTTGGAACGACATGAGGGGGAGTAATTAATAACAGAATTTTTATTTTTGAAAATTTAAAAGTAACCCAAATATTAATGTGTAAATGTATAAAGTAATGCGGTACTTTACTTGTTACATCAAAAAAGTAATCTGATTATGTAATGCATGTAATGCATGTTACTTGTAATTTGTTACTCCTAACACTGCTGGTGAGAGTGAAAGAGAGATAAGGAAAGAGGGGGATGTGACCTGTAAACTCGGGTTAGGGCACCCAGGGGTCAGTAGAAAAGATTGTAGGAGATGAGCAGTGAGCTGAGTTACTCAGTAACTCTTTCTCTCACACAGCAGGGTTTTGGACCAGCGCAGGATTAGATCGACACATAAAAACTCACTCCCGTTTCTAAGAAGATCTTATTTCGTAAAGCCGCTCTCACCACAGTCCATTCATATAATTCGGTTTTGTTCTTTTTATCTGACTTCTTCTTTTTAATCTCATCTCATCCTCTCTTTCACATGCAGATTGGCACACAGGATTTCACTTACATGCTTACAAATGTGTATCATGTCATGTTTTCATGTTCTCGCTCTCTCTCCCATCGGGATGTTTTCTGTATTGACTCTCTGGTTAAGGCGGAAATCAGCAGGACGTATGATGTTGAGTAAATGTTAGTCCACAGTCAGCCTCAGTGTCAGGGTCAGGGATAGCAGTGTTTGAGCAGAGTCGTCCTCACACATTCACAGCCTCGGTGGACCTGTTACCAGAGACCAGACTCTCAAACGCTGGAATGCTAATGGCGTAAAATGATAACTATAATCTGACAGTTGCGTATGAGCATCATGACAGCCATAACAATGAGCCCAGAGCATATGTAGACATGAGTTGTGCACAGATGCATTTTTACCTTAACATTTTATATATCAGAGGTAGCTCTTTCATTGTTCAGGAGACTTAATTGGGGAGTATGAATGTTGTCTCAAATGTTTCTCCCACAATGAGTCAATTATTAACACAGTATAGAGGTATAAAATTAAAGTGGATAGTCAGATAATTTGGTCATGGAAGAATTTGATGAGAAATGTTTGATTTCATGTAGAGATCTCTGACTTTTCTGTCCAGACTTTGATACTGTGGTCTTTTTAAAGTCTCCATTTGATCTCAATTCAATCTTATTGCTGTCTAGGAGAAGAGAAACAAATAAAATAAATAGGATAAAATAAATAAAATAAAATAGGAATAGAATAAAATAAACAGGAATAAATTATATATATATATATATATATATATACACACACACACACACACACAATTTCCGTTTAAACGTTTGAGGTCTGTACGATTTTTTTATGTTTTAGAAAAAAGTAACTTTTGCTCAACAATGCTGCATGTATTTGATTAAAAATACAGTAAAACAATTTAAAATAAATGTTTTTTATGTAAAAATATTTTAAAATTTTGTATTTTAAAATGTAATTATTTATGATGGCAAAGCTGAATTTTCACTTTTCCCAGGATTCTCTGATGAATAGAAAGTTCGAAAGAACAGTATTAAAACTCTTTACTGTCAAATTTTTCATCAATTTAATGCATCCTTGCTGAATTAAAATAATTATTGTATTATTTTTTAATTTTTATTTTAAAAAAATCTTATACTGACCCCAACTTCTGAACAGTTAGATTATACTAAATATATATATTTCTTTAATGATTTTTCTGTCCTATAGAATGAAAAACATATTATTAGATATTATATACATATTATAATAGCCATTTGGAGGCATTGAGTTGCCAGAAAACCAAATGTAAAAATAGTGAAATGCATCTAATCTTACAGTATATTGCATAATTAGGATAAGTTGATCAACTTTGTTGTTGACATTAAATGGTTCACAATTTCATCAGTCACACCTAGTAACAACTAGTTAAATTACTGTGCTGTAGGTCATTTCAAGCATAGACAGGTAGATACTACACAAGGTGAAAGAATATTTGACCCAGACTAAATATGGGTCAATACCGGTTGAGAACTTCCGGTCTAGTTTCTTGAGCTGGTGAGATGTGTTCAGACTCAGACTGTGACCTGCAGTTTTGGGGGGTTTTAAGGGCTTCTCTAGATGCTGGTTTGGGGGTTGATGGGGGTGTTGCGAGGTTGAGGGGTTAGGCCCTCAAATGAACAGCTGAGTTATCTTATTTAGTCTGTATAAAGGCTGCCCAACTGTCATAACAAAGGAGCAGGACAGCAGGGCCTCTCGACAGACAATGGGGAGTCAATGGCTCCAAAGAGCATCTCTAACACAGAGCTCCCCTGAAAAGAGAGGCCGTTTGAATGGGATTGAGGGAAGCACATAACAAAGCTGGAGCCTGACTCCAATTGGGGGAATCAATCAGAGCTCTCACACGGAGTTCTGCATGCCGGCACTTTGTAGAAATTAAATTTACATGTGTAGTAAAATTGATATAGAAACGCAATAGATAAAATAGTTTTTTTTTTATAAATATTATATTTGTTTCATCGCTTCAGGTGAAGGCTTGATTGTTCTTTGTGGACATTACCTTTGTAGCTCAGTCTTAGATGATCCTGTAACCAAAGTCACATATATGACTGAATAGTTTCAATTAATGGATCTTTTCCACTCATGTTAAGGGTCAGAAATGTATGGAGCCCGTAAAGGGACATGATGGAAAAAAAATATCAGATGGGAGGAAAAATTCTGTCAATGCATTTGTGTTCTCTCACTAAATGTTTGCGTTTTTTGAGTTAGCGAACGAATGCAAAGTTTCTCAGGGGAACGCAAAACTTTTGCGAGAAAATGCAAAAGCATGGAAATATATTTTTTCCTCCCATCTCATGTTTTTCCCCATCATCATGTCCCTTTAGGGGCGCCGTAGAAATGTAATAATTACCAGTTTGCTTCCGTGTTTTACTTTTTTCACATGTATTTGTTCAATAACTTTTCCCATATCTTTAAAATTCGACACAAACAGAAGCTCTTCTTATGACAAAAATTCCAGAAAGTATAGGCTGTATTGTTTAAATTTTTTTTGTTTTTGTTTTTTGTAAATTTGTATTGAAATTAACCATATTTGTATGTTTTATGCAAGTGATGCCACATGCCAGAGCGTTGCCGTGTGGTTGCTAGGGTGTCGCTAGGGTGGTTGCTGGGGTGTCGCTAGGGTGGTTGCTATGTGGTTGGTTACTGACCCAGGTCAAAGATAGTTTAAGTCCACCAAGTCTAAATGGTATTCTGGTCTTTAGATGTGGTTTGTCACTTCTTTAATGTAAGAGTACGTTTAAACGACAACAACGTACTAAAAACGAAAAAGTTTTTCACTTTGCGTTTTTCACGTACAGACGACAACGCTGTCAAAACGATCCCCGTTCACACTGATCCACGAAAACTATTAAAAACGCTGTATTCTGCTGCCAGGCCAGTAGTTGGCGATGTCAGTTTGTAAAGAAACACTATGAGCCTATAGACTGAGCACGTGATACGCATGACATCACCGTTTTCACAAATTCACGTTTTCAGGCCCCCAAAATGGCGTTGTCATATAAATGAACGGCCAAAACGCATAAAAAGTTTTCTGTTTATAGTTGAAAACGAATGGCCCTTAAGTCTGTGGGATTTTTTTTGGTGCGCTTTATCAGTTGCCAACACTATGAAAATTAATAGTACACCTCTTTTCAGCAATACTTTGAGGTGAATGTAGCACAAACAGTGCGAGGGAAGTTTAATAATTAGCCTTAGCAATAATTGAACTATTTAAATCATTAGTGCAGTTATCTTACCTGAATAACTTTTGCGAAGAAAAAGAGAAGCAAAACACATCTAAACTCTTTCCTGTGTTGCCGTCGATTGACGAGAGGTTCTGGGCGGGAGCTTTAGAGAAATGTGTAACAGAGAACAATGATGCTTTTCAGACTGGATGTCAGCAAAGTGCTGTCAAGCAGACGTTCACACACATTGTCAAATTAATGATTAAGATGAGCTTTGCGCTGAGACTGTGTTTTATTCAGTGTTTCTGATGTAGTGAGGGCTAGAGGTGGCCAGCGGTAGACTCCCTTTGCTCTCAGCCCTCCCCCAGGTCTCTGTTCCCCTCGTATTCAAAGCCGTCGGCCTCATGGTATATCATTCACTTCGAGTTCACTAATTAACACATTTGTGACCTACATTTCCTGGTTCCTGACTCTCCTGTACACACTTGCTTCACCTTTAACCTACTGTAAAAATGTTAGTAATTTTACTGAAGATTATTAAAGATTGTAAAACGAGTCACTTTATAATGGTGCGATTTACAGATAGAAGTTCCTAAAAATATATAAGTTCCTCCCAAATATGCAGGCACCAAGTTGCAATTTTAGACTTTGTCACTGTATTTTTTACAGTGAATTTCTGGCCCAGCTGGCAGTTTTTCCTGCAGATTTAAACCGTGCATGTTTCAGATGCACAGCTTACAGTAATTCAGATGTAGCTTTCATCGCCATGTGTATGCAAGTCCGTTTGAATTATGACATGATAAAGAGAGTTATTGTTACTTCTGTAAACATAATATAAGCCCTCAGAAAAGCAAGAACATCCATTAATTACACACTGAGCTTAGAGCGATCAGGGAGGGAACAGGTGCTGATTGTCTCTGAGCGAGTGCTCCGTGCCTGCAACACCCCGTCTGATATCCCCTTACCCAATGATCCGAGGAACACACAACCGTATTTCTGAGAGAACAGGCCCCAGCTGCGCGTCACACCTCATAACGCCTCAGCGCTACAGTGTTAGGAAGTTTTAGGTGGGTCGGCATCAGCGGAGAGCGTTTCTAGGAATGCAAGAAGTCATATTTTATCATGATTGCTATAATGGACTATTTGAAGTGCATGATTCATCGTTAGCTCATGAGTAATGTGACAAGAATCCAAGTTAATGAGATCAATCAATCTATCAGGATTATCTCTGGTCCTCACATGAAAAGAACCATAATTTTGGCTCATAAAATTAGAGAATTTATGAAATAAGAGTTTAGTTGAAACATGCCCCGTCTGTAGCAAGAATGTGAATGTCTCAGTGGAAGAAGAGATACTGCTAGTATGAGAATGCAAAAACTGGGATTAGTTTGCCTAAATCCTGCTTAAAAGACTGGGAATATTATTTCTTGAATCCTTGAATCCACGAATCCTGGATCTAGTTTGGTGGATATTGGTGGATCAGTATAGCCAAAAAATAGCTAGCTGGTGAAGGTGGTCAACAAAGCTTATGGAACTCTTGCTGGTTAAAGGGATAGTTTACCCAAAAATGAAAATTCTGTCATCGTTTACTCACCTTGTATGAATTTCTTTCTTCTGCTGAACACAAAAGAAGATATTTTGAAGAATAAGGGTAACCAAATAATTGATGGGCCCCACTGACTTCCATAGTATGGAGAAAAAAAAACTATGAAAGTGAATGGGGCCTATCAACTTGGTTATTCTTCCGACATTCTTCACAATATCATCTTGTGTTTTTGGGTGAACTATCGCTTTAAGCTAGTTAAGAAGCCTTGTATGGACATCAGCACACATTTGGGGCACCTAATGCTTGTGATGATATTCATGAGCACAGTGAAATAATCAGAACCTGTTACTGTTGAACATACAGATTTTGAATACAAATTCTGCACACATTCACTTATTTCTTCAGCACAGACATTGGCTTTTGTCTAGTAAAAGTTTATGGCAGAAGTCAAAGTCTGTCTACGCAGGACTACCAGCATCTCATAATGGGGACCAGCATCCGAAACACAACATATGCTGGTGTCCAGCAAATTCTGTATGTCCTGAAAAGCATCTGGGCTTAATTATGGTTGTTGTTTTTTACCCACAGGTTCTTAACTTAAACCCCCCCCACTGCAACTGAATGAGAAACTGCCATTTTCACACACATGTAGACATACGATCATACAAATGTGGGGATTTGATGAGTGGCATTTGCTATTAGTGAACAAGCAGTTTTTCAAAATATACAAAAAAATGGCCAAAATATATTGCTAATATTGATTTTAACATATATTTACTGAAATACATTTTGATAAGATTTAGTATTTCCTCATTCATTTTTTTTTATTGAATGATTGATTGATTGATTGATTGATTGCATTTACCCAACATTTTAAGAATGGAAACTTGCACATTTTATAGTATATTTTAGCATTTTAATAAAATGTATTTTAAATTTGGAAAAATAAACATATATTTCCTTAAGCCATGCTGTTTACAACACATTTTAAATATATTTGAAATATATATTTGAAATATATGTTGTACTAAAATATACTACAAAATGTGCAAGTTTCCATTCTTGAAATGTTTGTATTGTTATTGATTGATTGATAGATAGATAGATGGGTTGATTGATTGATTGATTGGGCAGTGACACTTCAAGTCAAGCATTTTCCTTTAGAGAAAACTGAAAAGAATTTGAGTATCCGTTTTTTATAAATAAACCATTTAACTGATCACTTCTTTTTTGAAGAATTTTTTTTTTTTTGAAGTACAGTTGTGGTGTTAACTGCCCAGGTCACATAAACACAATCTTGCATCTTACAGTTATTTGCCAGTTATATCAGGAATATTTAATGTCCATTCCATTTGTTGATGTAATATATTTTATCTACAGCACTTATCTACAGTAGCAACTTAGGGCTTAAAATCAAGAGCTTAGTTCCATAATGTAGCATTTCTAAATGAAACCGGATATTCAATGATAGAAAGAGCAGGGTTGAATTGACTTAATCCATCAGGAATAGATTGGATCGCAAATGTCTCTTGGACTCACTTTTGAGGAAGCCTTTGACCAAGACGAATGTCAAGTTCACCCTCAAGAGCATTTCAACGTATCCCGATGGTAAGATATTACATTTTGGTATTACATACAGAATAATGTGCACAAATGAATAATGCACAATAAGACAAGAAACATATTTTATGAAAGTAAGTATGGTCAGTTTTGACTTCGCGTTAGCTTTAAGCATTTTCCTCAAGGGCACAATGGTGGCCTATTGTGGGGCACAAATCGACAACCTTCTGGTTGCCAGCCTTAAACTAGAGCCACTACACCAGACCACGCTAGCTTCCAGCAGCCCACAATAGCTTGATCACAGTCTCTGATACATTAGTTCATGGCTCTGGAATTCCCAGTGGAATTGGAGTCCTGTGGAAATGTGACACAACCCAGCACTTCCATTCCCTATTAAAATGCGGCCATGGGATGCGGGTTCAATGCAATTCTTGCGAGTCAACAATGAGGTTAGAAATACCATCAGGCTTCTGAAACCATATGCACCGCTGTCCCCAAAATAGGTTACCAGAGGCCTTTTAACAGACTCCATCAGGGGAGGTGGGAGACCTTCGTTCACAGGAAAGATTAAGATACCATCAGAAAGAGGTGCCAAGGGGGATCAGAGTGGAATGGGCCGAGGGATGAGCTCACCGACGGTGAGGCTGTGTGTCTCTGTTCCCGGCCGGATCGGACCCTCTGAAGTGCCATGGAGAGACTTGATTGACATGGATGCAAGTCATGAATGGTTATATGAATAACAGAACTAGTTATTATTGCCTAAGCAATAATAACTAGTTCTAAGCTCTGTGAGCTCTTATTGCCTGCTTATGAGAAATCTGCAGACATAATGATCTCTTTGATTGATTGATTGATTGATTGATTGATTGATTGATTCAGATTGTATCTACATTTTCTAGAACAGTTGTCAGAACTGTTTGAAAATTGTTTGTGTTAGATAAGAATACAAGATCCAGTTAATACTAGTACATTTAAAGGTGTCATTTTGGGGTTACGCTTTATTTTAAGGTGTCCTTGTTACAGTGTAATTATACATTTAATTACTGAGTAATAATAGTTAACTTCATGTACTTACTATAAGGTTAGGTTTAGGATTAGGGTTTGGTTTAGGGTTAGTTGCATGTAATTATGTATAATTAATAGTTATTACTATAGTAACTACATGTAACAAGGACACTGTAAAATAAAGTGTTACCAATTTTTTGCATCTCTTGTTACAACAAACGCTAAATAATGACTGTCTGCCATTGTTGGGGTCAAGTTAGCCCCTGCTTGACTACATCATTAAGTTAAAATGATTTTTTTTCTCATTTGACAGCTATTTAAAAGTATCCATGTATAGTATTCTGACAAAATCAACATTTTTGCAAGCAACATATAAAATGTACTCCACACGGTTAATAAATCCCTTCTTTATTAGGTTAATAAAGTCAGGTTAATAAGTCAGGTAAGGTTAATAAAGGTTAATAAAATCAGTTCAGTTACGCTTTTTTCGTAAGTTGAATACGGAAAGCGTAGGACATAGCGTAAGCGTTTTGAATATGGAAGGTGGACTGGTGGAAGCTAGATATTTTACTTTATAACTTGTTAAATATGGATATTTTTCTTACACAAATGCATTGCTTCACTTCAGAAGGCCTTTATTAACCCCCCGGGGCTGTGTGGAGTACATGTTTATGATGGATGGATGCACTTTCTTGAGCTTTAAACTTGTTGGTTCCGTTCACTGCCATTAAAAGGCTTGGACGCATCAGGATATTTATTAATATAACTCCGATTGTGTTCATCAGAAAGAAGAAAGTCATATACACCTAGGATGGCTTGAGGGTGAGTAAATCTTGGGGTAATTTTTATTTTAAAGTGAACTAATCCAGTTAGTGCATAAGATTTGACATACTAAATATTGTAGGGGCAAACTTACTTATTCTGTAAAACAGGTTGCCATTTTAATCAAGATACCTTCAAATGAGCGAGCAAAGATGAGCATAACCGATATCCATCGCATATGCAGATTGATATCTAAAAGTTTTTTTTCTTCTTTTCACTAACATTTAGATATTTAAATTGATTAAAACGCCAACAATAAAAAGAACTAGCTAGGTTAGCTAGTTCTTTTTACCTTAAAATTCCATAGATATCGCTGTCAGTTCGTACTGCCAATAACACTTTCTCTGACAAGCGGAGTGCAATGAAAACTGTTTTCCTGTTTGTGCATTTGATGTTGCAGGCAACATATGTTTAAATCTGGCATGTGAGACTTCCTGATTCTATAATGTCCTGTGTCTCTCACTGTCTATATCAATAAAAGTTACAGGCTACATCTACATTCACAAGTTCGCCTGCCCATTCAGTCTGAATGGTTAATGGTAAAACAAACTTGGCTTGCTGTCCTCGAAGGAGGGTCGAACCCGAGGCTCGGCTCGAGCTCCGAGTTAAACCCCCCTAAAACGGTATACTGCATAGATGGAGAATAAGAGAAATAGAGGAGGAGATGGGGAGGAGGAGGGATGCTGGAAGAATTGTCACTGGGATGACACAGTGATTGCTGCAAGACATATCTCAAGCTATTTTTCTGCCAAAATCATTTTATTAGCAAAATATACAACCACTTATTGGTTCGTACAAGTTGCACTCAATCGCCATTCCATGTCTGGTCTATTGCCTTCATGTTTTGATACAGGACAGCAATTGCTAGTAAATGTTCTGTCATCTTTGCAGGAATGCAACACTGTGAAAGTGAATAGCACATAGCAGGCACAGCAATGCCAGTACAATCATAGATATGCATCACATGATTATATAAGCGTCATTGTTTTCGAATGCCTCCGTTTCCAGTCCACACTATACAACGTGAAAACGGTGTTTTCAAATGTATCCACTTTAGACCAAAACATATGCGTTTTCACACGTTTACATATCCACAATAAGGCCAAAAAGATCAATTACCTTCAGACGAATAGATGAAATAGCATCACAAATATCCTTTGCAATCAACAACCAGGGTTTTTACTGACCGCACCTTAAAGAACTTCCTTGTGCCCTAAATAGATTTCTTTTTCTTGAGCTCCACTTCCTTTGGCCACAGCATAAAATCTATTTTTGGCGATAGTACTTAATCCAGTTCTCCAAGCTCTCCAGTGATTGAATTAAAATACAGCGGGAGCAAAATGAAGACAACAAGCTGTCTTAAAGCCAGTGGAGTCCAGTGACAAAAGCCTTGTCATGCTCTGGTGGGGTCTTGCCTCTAATCCAGAGGGTTTTAGAGGCAGCAGACACTGGCTTGTTGTTCTCTGGCAGGGATGGCTAGGCGCTAAGTAACTAGCAGAGCTACTGGCGACAGTTCCGTCCAGGAGAGATGGCCTGCTAATCCTAATCACGCCTGAGAATGCCGTCTGGGTCACATGACCTTTCGCTAGCTGTAATGGAAGGGGTCATAATTGGGATTTATCGCCGCAGAGGCAGCCTGCAGGAGAGGTGCCAGTCAAAGGGTTCTGGGTCCTGGATGTCTGACGGGTATAGTGGAGAAGAATGAGTCATCTGAACGCTTATAGACACATTAAGGCCACATTGAGCATGTAGAAACATCAGACACTAATTCAAATGAACCTTTCAAATGAGTGTTTGAATGAATGTTGGCTGCAGAAACACTTTATTTCGATGGTCCACTTTAGACATTCTATTGCAATTACATGTCAACTAGCAGTCATTAGAGTATTAGTAGACTGTCTGCTTAATAACTGCTAATACCTTATTTTGATGCTCCCCAACAGACATTCAGCTGACTATAACAAATTTTGCAAGTACGTCAACTTATTCTACTAAGTTATAAAGTCAGGATTGCGTGATATAAAGTAGAATTGCGAGTTATAAAGTAAGAACTACAAGTTATAAAGTCAGAATTGTGAGATATAAACTTGCAATTGCTGTTTATATCATGCAATTCTGATTTATATCATGCAATTCTGATTTATAACTCACAATTCTGACTTTATATCTCACAATTCTGACTTTATAACTCGCAATTCTGACTTTATATCTCGCAATTCTGACTATAACTCACATTTCTGACTTAATACCACACAATTCTGACTTTATATCTCGCAATTCTGACTTTATAACTCACAATTTTGACTTTATAACTCACAATTTTGACTTTATATCTCGCAATTCTGACTATAACTCACATTTCTGACTTTATATCACACAATTCTGACTTTATATCTCACAATTCTGATTTTATATATCACACTTCTGACTTCATATCGCGCAATTCTGACTTTATATCATGCAATTCTGACTTTATAACCCGCAATTGCGAGTTTAAATCTCGCAATTCTGAGAAATAAAGTCAGAATTGTGAGATGCAAACTGGCATATTTTTTCTTTCTTTAAGCACAAACTCACTTAATTTTGATTTATTTTTCAGAAAACAAGACTTAATATCTAAAAATTGGCATGAAACAAAAGTTTTTTCTTCCCTATTGTGACGTATATTCAAGTGAAGCGGCTTTTCAAACAAGAACAGATGTAGGGCGGGGCTTGATTTGTCTGTAGGGAATCGATTGGATGGTTGTGGTTTGCTATTGGTCGATCTCACGTGAGTGACACGTTGCCCCGTCCTCACGCCAATAAACATGTCATCAGAAGAGAAGAGATGTCACTTCAAGAGGAAAGGGAAGTTATTTTGATTAAAGATTACGAGGGCACATGAATTTTAAAACAATGTTTTGCACGGATAAATCTAAATAAGAATTGCAAATTTTTTAATCATTTTACTTTACATTAACATTAAGTAAATGTATCTTGATTTATTTTTTTATTTTTTTGTTGTTGTTTTAAAGATATTTTTAATAGAAAACAAAACAAAAATACTTAGCAAGAAAAACATTTTTTGCTAAGCAGTGATACCACACAAGGGAAATTGGCAAAATACTTCCTGTTCCTATTTGTAGTCCAACTTGCTGAATAGTTGATTTATGTTGTCTTGTGGGAACATAAGATCTAGGTCTTTCCATGTTTGAGACATGCATTGTGTTGTGACATCAACACGTCCAAACTTTAGTGGAAACATGAGTGCAGATTTTGCCCCCCAAATCCCATTCCTACTTTTCTTGGTTAACATGAGGACTCTCCTTAAGTGTAGGCAGAAGTACAGATTGTTGGTCGAGATTTGCTGGAGGGTCCTCTTCAACAAGAAGGCCTTTTCTGTGTCTGGTGTAAGTCTATTCAGGGTGTCCTAATCCTGTTAACAAGATCCCTGACTGTGGGTGTCTGGGAAGTTGGATCAATATCAAATTCTCTCTTTTCACTGTTCTGCTCAGGCAAGTGATAGGCCAGCTTAAGAGGGTCTGGCAGGAGAATATGTCGCTCCGTGACTTTGCTGTACCAACAGAGATTCAAACGGATTTTCGCGCTGCCAAAATTACTATTTTACAAGCTAGAGGTTTAGAAATGTTTTTGATTCGTGGTGTTTGAAAGCATCATGTGTAGTTCTATTGCTCATTCTTAGGATTAGGGATTTAAACAAATCTAACGCCAAGTATTAAACTTCAGCGTGTTACTTGTTTGTGTTTCGGACAAGAATGATATCTAAAATCAGGTGGTTCGTTGAGAAGAGATGTGCCAACGCTATCTCACGACCAATTCGTACATCTTTTACGAGGTGGCTAATTCATACGATTTGTCTAAACCCCAGTGACGGGTAGGCTTAGGGGCGGGGTTAGGGGTAGGTCATTTGTATGAATTTATACGAATTTGGCAACTTGGCAATATATATATTTAAAATATATCAGTCACAAGACAAAAAAAATGGTTAAAAAAATATTCCTGGAAATGAGTTCTCATGAAAATGGCAGTGATCTAAGCTTTTATCAGCAATCCGATATAAATTTGTTACCTGTAAAATAAAATAAAATACATTCATATTTATTTAATCATTTATAATTTATATTTTAAAATATATATATATATTTATTTATAATAGTTATAACTAAATTAATTATAATATTTAAATTGTTTACAAAATAGTAAATGTCACATAATAAAATAATTATAAATGCAACATTTTATAATAATTTATTATTATTATATTAGTATTATTATATAAGGTGTGCTGATGTTTTCAAAATATGAAATAATTCGAAATATGTATAATGATAATTATTATAATTTTTATAATTTCATTATATAAAGTCATAATAATTGTAAGTAATTACATTTAAAAGTATACATTTAAGAATATATTATTCATTTGAAATATTATACTGAATAAATAATACATTTTATACATTATATTTAATAATAAAATATTAAATATATTATTTATAAATATATTAATTGTATTTATATAAATTAATTTTATTTAATAAAGTTTTTTTTAATACAATGAATTGAATTAACAGTAGCGGGTATCGTCAGTGGTCCCAATTAGCAGGGTCCACGCTCAGGTGAACAATGGTCCTCCTCATCAGACATGAAATATGCTCTCAATTAATCACGGGGGGACGTAACCTGATCCAGGGTATTTTCTCATCTTCGTCTCGACTGTTGGGGCTGGATAATCCAAAGGCCTTGATGTATCATTGCCCTGTTGGATGTCTGCTGACTAATGTACCAGTAAATGATAAAATAAGTAAGAGGGGGTGGTACAAGTCAAGTGGAACTTAATTACCTCTGACAAGAGTTTTCGAAGAAAAGAAAAAAACGGATACCAGATCACACACGTGGGGATTGTGTGACAACAATGACCAGCTCTCTAACAGTAAAGGTAATGTATACCACATGATGTAAGCTATTATTTATAACCAACATTTCTTAAAGCTTGTGATGAATTGTACAATACTGGAAATCTAATTATTTCTTTTCCGATCTATACCACCCAGCAATCCGCCTCCAGAAAAACATGTTTGTGTGTGACCGAGGCAAAATGACACGTACTGAGAAAAAGTCGGTCTCAGGGGCCTTCGATACAGAAAGCGTCCTGTGTGTCTCCTGGGGGTCCGAGCGCTGTGTGCATCTGGAAGAGATATTTGGCTGGAGTTCCACCCAGAAGGCTTTCACAATGTGCCTTCCCATCTCTGAAACACATCAGAGTTGAGATGCATGTCAGGAAGACGAAATGCAGCATTATGGTCCGAGAACAACAATTAAACTAATCTGATGAATCACAAACACATGGTTGATTTTCTCTCATTATTTAAAGGGGACCTATTATGCCCCTTTTCACAAGATGTTTCTAGTGTCTCCAGAATGTGTCTGTGAAGTTTCAGCTCAAAATACCCCGCAGATCATTTATTATAGCTTGTCAAATTCGTCCCTATTTGGGTGTAAGCAAAAGCACTCCGTTTTTTGTGTGTGTCCCTTTAAATGCAAATGAGCTGCTGCTCCCGGCCCCCTTTCCAGAAGAGGGCGGAGCTTTAACAGCTCGCACTTCGGTTGCTCAACAACAACAAAGCTGGAGAATCTCACGCAGCCAAAATGAGGATTGTCAGTAACGGTGTTCAGCCTTACATTGTTCAAACCGGAGTCGGACACTGATGGAGAGACTCAGGAAGAAGTTACAACTTTTAGAATGAAACTGGACGTTTCTGAATGGTTAGTGGATAAACTTATGTAGTTGCTGTGGAGTTGATTCAACTCATCGACTAGCATGTGCCGTCATGTTAAAGGGTTAGTTCACCCAAAAATGAAAATAATGTCATTTATTACTCACCCTCATGCCGTTCCACACCCGTAAGACCTTCGTTAATCTTCGGAACACAAATTAAGATATTTTTGTTGAAATCCGATGGCTCAGTGAGGCCTCCATAGCCAGCAACGACATTTCCTCTCTCAAGATCCATTAATGTACTAAAAACATATTTAAATCAGTTCATGTGAGTACAGTGGTTCAATATTAATATTATTAAGCTTCAGGAAGCTTCGGAGCGTTATGAATCAGCGTGTCGAATCCGCAGTTCGGAGCGCCAAAGTCACGTGATTTCAGCAGTTTGGCGGTTTGACACGCGATCCGAATCATAATTCGACACGCTGATTCATAACGCTCCGAAGCTTCCTGAAGCAGTGTTTTGAAATCGGCCATCACTATATAAGTTTTTTTTTTTTTTTTGGCGCACCAAAAATATTCTCGTCGCTTTATAATATTAATATTGAACCACTGTACTCACATGAACTGATTTAAATATGTTTTTAGTACATTAATGGATCTCGAGAGAGGAAATGTCATTGCTGGCTATGGAGGCCTCACTGAGCCATCGAATTTCAACAAAAATATCTTAATTTGCATTCTGAAGATTAACGAAGGTCTTACGGGTGTGGAACGGCATGAGGGTGAGTAATAAATGACATTATTTTCATTTTTGGGTGAACTAACCCTTTAATTTATTGAGCAAATCCAGCGTTGATTTGACCCTCGTTTGTGAAGCAGTCCGGCGTAAAATGACGGCATGGCAACGACACTCTACTACAACAACTCTTCCTCTTCTCTAAAGCAGCCCAACATGGCCTCACCCCCTTTGTTGCGTGTTTTGCAATGGCGTTAGAACTGGTAAACTGTTGTTGCTTGCAAAAACAAAATGGCAGCACTGTGGGTGGAAACGTGCAGATTAAGGGGTGGTAATACTATAATAAGATCTCCTTCCTACATCACAAGGGGAGCAAAATCTGAGCGGCTCGTTTTTTCACATGCTTGCAGAGAAAGGCTTACCAAAACAAAGTTACTGGGTTGTCCTTTTTCATGTTTTCTGGGTTGGTAGATGCACCGGGGACCCAATTATAGCACTTAAACATGGAAAAAGTCATATTTTCATAGTATGTCCCCTTTAAACTAATCTGATGAATCACAAACAGAAAACACATGGCTGATTTTCTCTCATTATTTATTTCATTTGAAGCTTTCGCCACAATCTATCCAGTTAACACATATTATATTTCATAAAAATAATTTTGGATATCCAAGATGTTTATTTCGGGATCTAGTGCGCCATAGTTTCAGCTGCACGCCCTCTATGAACTCTTGCACTTTGACTGCTAATCTCAAATCGCTCCCGATGTTCACACAGGAGCTTTTGGCCGTGCTAATTGTTTTGCTTATTTTTATCTGTCTTCCCATTTTCCTTTCAGCACTGAGTGGAGGAGCAGCCAACACGAAGCAGGTCCAACAACATGCCTCTCAGCACGAGCTGGAAGTCTAATTTTCACATCTGCTCAAGTGAGAGGCTTAAATCAACAATCACTTAAGATAACAAGACTATATAATTTACAAAGGCAATGAATTTAACTAGCAAAGCTCTTAAACACCCAATATTGTGGGCGTTTGTAGGCCCTGCTGAGTTGAACAACTGCAGTGAGTAACCGGTGACTCAAAGAAGTGGCAGAAGTTCAGATCTACTCCGTTCCACAAGAAGCAGGTTAAAGGCTTAAACTATGCTGCCATATTTCTGGTGCCATGTTTCATATTCCTGGCAATCTGTTTCACAGAGATTATAGGACATCATACACTCTAAAAATGCTGGGTTAAAAACAACCCAAGTTGGGTTAAATATGGGTTCTTTTTTTTGATCCAGCATTTGGGTTAAATATTTGCCCAACATGCTGGGCAGTTTTCTTCAACCCAGCTATTGTTTAAAAATGACTATATGGCTGGCTTAAAATGAACCCAAAATTAAAATCAGACATAATTATTAAAGGCAACAATAATAATGAAAAGGTGAACATTTATTAATAAGCAATTTAATAAATGTTTATTGTTTAATTATTATTCATTAAACTAATTAGTAAATGTTAATTTATTAAACATATTAATAAATGTTAATTTCCAACATGCTTTGTGTTCATTTTGAGCAAGCAATACAGTAATTTTTAAACAATAGTTGGGTTAAACATTGGGTTAAACCAAACCGCTGGGGTTATATATTTTTAACCTAACTTGGGTTATTTTTAAAGTGTAGAAGGTCTTTATCTATTAACATTGCACATTTTGTGCACTCTGTTAATATCAGTATTGATTGCCAGAAAATTTGGCAATGGGTAAATATTACATTTTATTATTATATAAGAAATATGTCATTTAAAATGAATGAGCAGTGACTTACAAAGTGATCTGACTTTTGAGTTCACCTAGTAGGCGATAAAACAGGCTAAAAATCTCATAGACGTAGTTTACTACCATTCAGAAGTTTGGGGTTTGTACCATTTTTTAATGTTTTTGAAAGAAATCTCTTCTGCTCACCAAAGCTGCATTTATTTGATCAAAAATACAGTAAAATTGTGAAAAAATATTACAATTCAGAATAACTGCTTTCTATTTGAATACATTTTAAAATGTTATTAATTCCTGTGATGCAAAGCTGAATTTTCAGCATCATTACTCCAGTCTTCAGTGTCACATGATCCTTCAGAAATCATTCTAATATGCTGATTTGCTGCTCAAGAAACATTTCTTTTTATCAATGTTGAAAACAGTTGAGCTGTGTAATATTTTTGTGGAAACTGTCTGTGGTGCTTAAAAGACAATATTTTGCAGTAATTATCTTTATATAAAATGAAGGTTTTGAAAGTCCATTACAAAGGCATTGACATCTAGTGTCTCTGATTCATAAAGTAAAAGTCTTTGGTTCATTTGTTCGATTATTGGGGAGTAATGATTATTTGCTGTCTCACAGGGACTCTTTTCTTTTTTAATATAAGTTAGGACCGTTTGCCTAGAGTGGCATCTGCTGGGAAAGTATGGATGTGTATTGTTCTTCATAGCCTTTATTATAAAATGAGTTCAGACTGAAATTCACCTTGTTAATTACTGATAATCTTCTCTGCCACTCTCATATTTCATTTGATTTATATATTCAGTTTATATTCAGTATACACAGTATACTCAATTTACCACATCAATCATTTCAGTGAATATAGGCTTAAATGTCAGTCTGATCCATATATAAAGCTATTTTATGACTTCGGAAGACTTGAATGGACCACTTGTCTGATATTAATAAAGCGTGTTTTTGCCAGTGGTCACCATTTATTTTCATTGCATGGAAAAGAGCGCCATGAACAATTTTTCCCCTTTTTAATTTTTTTATGGTATATTGCAGTATTTACTATAAATGATTTATCCATACACAGACACACACATATATATATATAATAATGGTGTCAATGCTGCAAAGTTAGTGCCATTTTCCAGCTTATTTCAGCTTTGTTCTCATCCGGTAGTGTCAGTGCAGGTGTGTGTTGTGATGTCCAGCTCTCTGTTGTGGGTCCACACTCAGTTTTCCATGTGGAATTTCCTCTATCTCTTGTTCTGTGACGACACCCTCGGGCACTATCTCTTCTCAGGGTTGAGAGAGCATTAGGGTGCAGGACTTCACTGATGTTTTGATTGTGTATCGATCTTAATGGTCTCCCTGTCTCGATGACTTGTTAAAAGAAAGTGAGCGTGCAGGGCTTCATTGCAGCATTGCGGTCGCCCTCCAAACTGCTGTCTTGGGGATAATGCTTAAACCACAGACCGTTTTTTTTTTTCCATTTATTATAGCTGAGAACTGTGAGGAGCTCCTTCCGCTTGTTAGCATTCTGGAATGTGGCGAAATGCGCAAAAAACAGTTTGCGGCAAGCATTCTTGGTCAGACGCTCATTTCAGGACTTTTTCCTGACACGGCACCCACATGATTAGCACAGGATCGGAAAACACAATGAGTTGTGAGACATCTGGGAAAGCGCGTACAGAGATGATTCCGAGAGCCAAACCACTGTTGTTGTTTTTATTGTCGTCTACGGGACTGACTACATTTATCTGAATAGTTAGGCCAGAAACATACTTTACGCAAGTAGAGGGTTGTGGGGTAAACTGTGACACTTTTTTTTACTTAACCAGTCCTTTGTCAAGTAAACTAATAAACTAATATGCCAAGTTATTTCAGGATGCCTGCTATCAACTGAAATTAGAAGCAAGCATCTATAGGGCCACATAAATATGGCATAAATATTTCATACAAATATGAAAATTGTAGAAAATATGAAAATGTGGTCCATTGCCTCATCTTAAGAGTAAGTTGTGTCAAAAAAAGGTTAAAATTATTCATCTTTACAATAAAATAAAAATATGAACATAAACTACCATTCAGAATTTTAGGGTAAAATTAAAAAAAAAAAAATTGATTAGGGCTGTCAAATCACATCTAACATATATGTTTGTGTTTATATAATATATGTGTGTGTGTGTGTGTGTGTGTGTGTATGTGTGTGTGCATATATATATATATATATATATATATTCACACACATATAAACAGATGCGATTAATCACGATTAATCGATTTGACAGTACTAAAATTAATACTTAAATTCTATTTCAAATAAATGTCGTTCTTTCTATTTATAATATAAAATTAAAAATAATAATAAGAAATTTTTATTGAGCAGCATATCAGCATATTAGAATGATTTCTGAAGGGTCATGTGACTGAAGACTGGAGTAATGATGCTGAAAATTCAGCTTTGATCAGAGGAAATAAAAATTACATTTTAAAATATATTGAAATAGAAAACAGTTATTTTGAATTGTAATAATATTTTACAGTGTTACTATTTTTACTGTATTTTTGATCAAATAAATGCAGCCTTGTTGGGCATGAGAGAATTAGTGGCAATTCAACAACATATATATATATATTAAACCTAGATAAATGTGCTTTGATATGTCCTTGTATTAAAAAGGTGACACATCTTACCCACTGACTCTGATTTCTTCTCACATCCCCTACATACAATTGGGAAATGTATTGCAAATTTGCGGTAACAAACTTCAGTACTCAAGAGGGCGATAGAGTTCAAATTTATCTGTTAATAAACCAGATATGCTATTATATTGGTGGCAGGATTCTCTTCAAACTGTGTATAGAAGACGACAGTTTGCACTAGGCAAGACTGATAATGCAATGTATACTTACGAATTTTGCACAGAATCGAATTTGAGTAGCTAGAAGCATTGTACGCACTTGTATACAAGTATGTTTTCGATATTTTCCTTTGGGGCATATAGTTTTTGGGTGGGCCTGCCAACAGTGGCTATAGCACGTTAAACGCATCTCGCATTTCACTTTGAAACCCAATGAGTCTAATGCATTTCAACCGGTCGGGATATCATGGCAGCTCTCGCTCCAGGTGCTGTTTCTATCGCCACCAGAGACGTCGCCACCCAGGATGCTGAAACATCCCCAGGCCACAACTTCGAGAGCCTGTTTGTGGTGCCTTCACCAGCTTCCCTTCTGCTCTTTTGAGATCCATTCAGCAGTTTTATCACACCTCCGCAGGATCTCCAGTGAGCTGATGTGTGTTTTGGGCCTGCAGGCGGTTGGTGAAACATGACTGATTTGGGGCATGAGTGATGTCAGGGAGAGAGGAGGGACATATTTCCACCCGGCAGGTCATGGGTCAGCATGAGGTTACACTTAAACAGTGTGGTAGAGCTAAGCAGGGCCTGGGGCTTCAGCCTTTCATAGAGTCGGAGGCACATCCCTGTTTAGACAACAGTGTGAGGAGCTGCTTCAGTTTTAACTGTCTGCCTTAATGTTTACACGCTGAAGAATGAGTCAAGGTGCAAAAAGGTTCCGTTCTTTACATTTTATGGAATAGCCCACCCAAAAATGAAATTTCTCTCTTGTTCAAAACCCTTTTTTTCTGTGGAAATTTACCAATAATAGTGCATATAGCGAGCTATCAAGCTCCAAATAGGCCAAAAAGCAACCAAAAAAAGTAGTAGACTTTGTATGCGTACATACTTAGGGGTGAATTCAAGTTGATTGGGACACTTGTTGCCATTGAGATGACTTGGAAAAAGTGTCCCAATCAGCCTAAAGTCTTCTATGTTTGCTTTCTGTAAGGAAAAAGCCAATTTTGGCTGAGGTGAGATCAGAACACCTCGATTAAGTTATTAATGGCTAAATAATGCTACAAACATATATTGCTGCCCCAAATCAAGCAAACATTGTAGTACCCAAATCATCTGAGTAGTGTTGAGGGTAACGCATTACAAGTAACACAAGTTACATAATCAGATTACTTTTTTCAAGTAAATAGTAAAGATATTCGCGAATAATCGTTTGACAGCACTAAGATATATTATGAACATATCTTGATTATCAGAAAGAGAATCACAGTTTTACACACAGCAAAGTCCTGAAATATTTCCGTTTATCTGTTTCGCCATCAGCAGGAGAGAAGGAGGATCAGCAGGAGTACCTTGAATGTGGCCACTGTCAGACAGGTATGAACAGCTCATCAGATGAAAAATGAAGGTGCTGTTTTGTAGACAGCGCAAGTGTAATTAGCCCGGACAAAGGAGTTGGTCTGCGCTTAGTAAAGCTTCTGTTAACCTAACAGGGTCGACAGGTTCACATACGTATGATGTAAATGCAACTCCTTAAAGGAATGTTCCAGGCTCAAGTTGAGCTCTGTAGACAGCATCTGTGGTATAATGTTGATTATTACAGAAAAAAAACAAACACTTTAATTATATACACATTTTAATCCAGTGTCATGCTTCTTTTATTGAATTATTCTTTTAATTGACTTCATTTTGGAGTTATTTGGCATGAAACACCTGAAGTTCTTTCCCTGTCATGTGTGTAAGGGCTTGTTTAGATCACTCATGCTATCACAACATGCCACAGGCACATTTCTGTCTGACATTAAACACATTTTAAGTGTCTCAGGCCCCTCCAACTGCCCCATTACGTGAACCAGGAGTCTCAACGAATTTAAAACAAATTGAGAAATAGGGGCAGCATTCCCCCTACAGGGAGACAAAGCAATATTTTAACATTTTAGCAGCCCACACAAATAAACCCAGCTCTCCGTGTGGGTCAGGCAGCTGCGGGCGAGAAGAGGATCATGGGAGGTATTGATGTTAAACTGGAAGAAAGGGCTTTTCACAAGGGGACACTCCTGAGGGTGCACAAAAACCATTAAAGCTCTGAAAAGTGGACAGTTTATCAGTTAGACACATTTAACCTGCGAAGAGACAGATTCATGTGACATGCTAATGTTTTTATGCTGGTGCTGCTAAGGAAAATATGCACAGAAATGTCACAGCATTTTTCAATTTTTGCTTTAATCTCTAATATACCTGTAAATGGAAGATCAACCCATAACAAATGCTTAAAATAATGTTCAATATAGACAGCAACTGTGCAGCTCACTATAAGCAGTATTTGTTATTTTCTCATTCATTTTCAAAACACATTAATTCATTTTCTCATTCAAATTCAGAATGTTCTTCAATACTTCAAAGCTGAAAAAATGAATATTGCACAATTTTATTTGAAGAAAAAAAGAAAAGAAAATTCTATCAAAGGTTATGATTTAAATAATTTATGAATTCTAAATTTTAATGATAAATTATAAAAAATTATAAAAATTCTAAGCTTAAGAATATATATAAATTTTTTCTTACAGAAGCAAAGGTGTCTATATATATAGTATATACTGTATATTTACTGTATATATGTAAATATATATATATATATATGATTTGTTTGCTTGTATGTATGAAATATATATAAATATGAAACATAAATTTTGTGAAGTATTAGTATTATATTTAGTAGTATTTGCATTTTAATGCAACGTTGACTTAAATACAAATTTGTAGGTGATGTGTGTGAGTGTGTGTATAGATGTTTCTATATTCATATATATATATAATCTTGGACATTGGACATACATTTGGCACTACACCATTCTTTGTACTATTATATAATATATTATATTAAAAATTGAATAAAGTAATTGATTATTACTTGATTAGTATTTGAATTTTATTGCAAAATATTCCCATATATACAAATGTATAGGTGATGCAGGAGATTACGTAATTTTCAGTGGATAATGGGATTGGGTGGTCACTGCTGAGCTGTTTTGCCACAGTTCTGGTTTCCATGGTAGCAACAACTTCTCTGATTGGTGGATCTCTCTTGAGGATTATGGATTGTGTAGGTCTTCACGGGGACTTTGGTTGTTACACCACCTCAAGAGCTTATGGTTGGTCTTCTGATATCCTGATTCTGATATCCCAGGCAAAGCCAGACCTACTCCATCACACGGAAATCAGATCCAGGACTCACATGAGCTGGGATTAACACAAATATTTGAGCTCTGCCTTCTTCCCAGGTAACGCTACGGCCACCTGACAGCTTTCCACATCACTTCCAAACTCTCACCTCCCAAAACAGTCAGCAAACGTTCAGATTTTTGGCTCTCGGGTTCCACGTATATTGTAAACAGCGGTCTGAGGAGGTGTGTAGGCGTCATACAGTTGGCCAGTTTCAAGGTCTGCACATTATAAGTCAGGATCCATTTAAAAACAACGCTCTGCATCTGCTCCAGTCGGAGAGGTTGGATTTTTTTTGGTGAGGACCACAGGTTCCCCCGGCCACCAGAGGGTTTGTGCTGAGCATCAGGTTTCAAAAATGTAAATCTTAGACTCAGGTGAAATTGAACACGGGACCACACAGTGCCAATGTCAAACACCATGACTGTAAATTCACATGCATCATTTTCAGTGTTGGTGCGGGGGTAATGAAGTAAGACTAAGCAATAACAAATGCTTTGTTTAGGTAAGCTTAGGTTTGAGACTTTGGTTCGGCATATAAAATATCATTAGAACGCTGTTGCTATTATAATGACTAATATCATGTTTGTTTTCTGTCTACTAGGGTAAATGCAGCTATATATGTAAGAAAGGAAAGACCAATCACAGTTCAGTATGCAAATAAAGATGAGACTTAGACTAATGTAAATTATAAGATTGAACGAACTCAAATAATATATGTGTAATTGACCTAATGAAATTAAGTTGATAAAAAAGTAATAAATTAAGTTGAGAAAACTTATTTTTTTAAGTTGATCAATTCACTGCTATAAAAGTTTACCCAACTATGACAACTTCTGCTTTTCAGTTTTCGTTTCTTGAATCATTTTTGCAAGTGAAGGGTTTTGGATTGTATGTGTTCAAATCTTTGCGGTTCATTTGTTAGTATTTCATACTGAGAGTGACTCCATTATTTCCTAGACAGAAAAGGATTTTCTTCTGAGCCGTACTTAGGAATTTATTTAGTCATTTGAGATTGAAGACATTTTTTTATTGCCTCCCAATTGTAAGATTTAGAGATGTAAGGCATGAGAGGTAGTGAGAGAATACTAGAGCAGGTGTGAATAAAGACCTTAAGTGCTTTCACAATCCACAAGAGGTGCTGACAGTAATTTATGGTTTATATATCTTTAGGATTTCCAGCGAGCAGCTCCTCAGCTGTAAAAACATAGATTAATTTCTTAAAGGTAGCACAGCGAAGACAGGTCGAGATAATCCCTCTTAAGTGAGCTCGATCATCACAGCATTTCGACATCTGAGAAAGTAGATTTGAGGTGTGATGCACCTGTGATGTCACAAGGTAATGAATGAGCCAAAGAAATCTGTTCCTAAACCCATGCCTGTGACTTTTTTCTCTCTCTCTCTTTTTCTCCCAATCTCCCCGCACTTGCCTGCATGGGTGATTCTAATTCAAGCTTCATCTCCTCACTGGTTGTCTCTCAGCACCTTGGCCCCTTTCGCTGATCTTATCTCCCAATTACTGCCCTGCAAACATTCCTGCACTCCAAACAGACTCCGAACTGGAGTCCATGGGATCACCTGTTCACTTTTAGACATGTATCTACATCCTGTTCTACACCAACAATAAACAGTTCTTATGTCATTCTTTCAAACTGGCCTTTATACAGAAAATATATTTTTAGCATAAACGGTTGACCTCTAGTAACTGTCAGTGTGGTAATAACATTTCTATTGAGTCTATACTCAAAAATAGGAAATATGATTAATAAATAGAATAATATTTGTTAGCATCTGTTACTTCTGACTTTATGGAAGCTTGTTTCCACCATGAAATAAAAAAGAAAAAAGAAAATTGCGACTTTTGTGTGATATTAAGTCAGAATTGCTAGTTATTAAGTCAGAATTGTGAGTTATAAAGTCAAAGTCAGAACTGTGTGATATAAAGTCAGAATTATGTGATATTAAGTCAGAATTGCGAGTTATAAAGTCAGAATTGTGTGATATTAAGTCAGAATTGCGAGTTAGAAAGTCGGAATTGCGAGTTATAAAGTCAAAGTCAGAATTGTGTGAAATAAAGACAGAATTGTGTGATATTAAGTCAGAATTGTGTGATATAAAGTCAGAATTGTGTGATATTAAGTCAGAATTGCGAGTTATAAAGTCGGAATTGTGTGATATTAAGTCAGAATTGCGAGTTATAAAGTCGGAATTGCAAGTTATAAAGTCAAAGTCAGAATTGTGTGATATTAAGTCAGAATTGCGTGATATTAAGTCGGAATTGCGAGTTATAAAGTCAAGGTCAGAATTGTGTGATATAAAGTCAGAATTGTGTGATATTAAGTCATTATTGCGAGTTATAAAGTCAGAATTGCCTGATATAAAGTCAGAATAGCAAGTTATAGTCAGAATTGCTTGTTATAAAGTCAGAACTGTGAGATATAAACTTGCAATTCTGACTTTATAACTCGCAATTGTGAGTTTATATCTTGCAATTCTGATAAAAAAAAGTTAAAATTGTGAGATATAAAGTCAGAATTGCATGATAACAATTGCAAGAAAAAAGTCAGAATTGCAAGTTTATATCTCACAATTCTGACTTCATAAAAAGTCCTCTACATATTATTTAAGTGATGACAAACACAAATGAATATCTAAATCAACTCAATTAAATTGCATGTGTTGTAAATATTTAACTGATTTGGGACCATTTCTATTCTCTGCCTATAAGAGAAGGAGAAAAAAAAAATCAATAGTATGTCCAAGGTTCTGAGCATGACCGATACTTTAAATACTTTCCTAAATGTCACAACACTGGCAAACTTCCCATAAATCTCTGTGACTTATGTGAGTGGATCTGGCTGGGCTCATATTTGACCAGTGAGAGAGCTCTCCAAACAGCAGTAACTCTGTCCTCCTTCAGTACGAACCATTACGACCTGCAGACGCCGGGGATCATAAGCCCAAGGTAGCGTATCAGTCAGCAAAATAACTGACAAGGGCTTCATGGGAAATGACACAACAAAAAACACCTGAAACCTGGGAGAGCAAGAAAATGAGTGAAAATGGGGGTGAACTGGCATTTCAGGGGTGCCTGATATGATTTAGAGAGCTTTAACTCACCCCTCCTCTAGTCCAGACCTCACCTGCCCCTCAGGAAACATTATGTTCTTACTGTGTATATTTGCATTGTCGTGTTTTATTGCACTTTCTGTGGTCCTCACCTCCCAGAAGTTATGCTTAATGGGCGATCCGAAAAGGCACAGCGGAGGATTTGTCTTTCACAGCCTTTTAAGATTAACACAAGACATGCCACTGCAATATTTTCATCTAAATCTGTGAGATTTTTTTATCAGTTTTATTGGCCACAAGTAAAAAGTTTAAGTCTGATCACTGTGAATATAGTAAATATCAGAATTTGCCAACATAAATAAAATAATTTAAAGTGGTCCTTGATTATGATTTCACTTTTTTAACTTTAGTTAGTGTGTAATGTTGCTGTTTGAGCATAAACAACATCTGCAAAGTTACGGTGCTCAAAGTTCAATGCAAAGGGAGATATTTTCTTTTACAGAAATCGCTTTTTAAGGACTACAACAAATGGCTGTTAGGGACTACAACAAGCTTCTTCCCGGGTTAGTGACATCACAAACCCTAAAATTTACATAAACCCTGCCCCCGAGAACACACAACAAAGGGGGCGAGACCATGTTGGGCTGCTTTAGAGAAGAGGAAGAGCTGTTAAAGCTCCGCCCTCTTCTAGAAAGCAGGCGGCTCATTTGCATTTAAAGGGACACACAAAAACGGCGTGTTTTTGCTCAGACCCAAATAGGGGCAAATTTGACAAGCTATAATAAATGATCTGTGGGGTATTTTGAGCTGAAACTTCACAGACACATTCTGGGGACACCAGAGACTTATATTACATCTTGTAAAAGGGGCATGATAGGTCCCCTTTAAACTTTTGTACACAGGGCAGATTATACTTTTACATTTAACACAATAGTTTGTTTAAATATCTAACCCAAAGCAATAGAAACATCAATCATCACTAATTAATATCCTATGTGTATACTTTATGAATTTCAGAGTCTGTTTATACTAATTGTAAGTAGAGCCATTACATAAATGATATAGTTACCTCAACACCTGCTCATACTTTAATTAACAGCTAGTCATTGACAACATAAATCACTGTATTTATCAAGTTGTGCTTGGTGCACTGACTGAGTCTTTCCAAGAAACAACCCTGTGATCTTTGGCTCAGTTTTCTAGAGGACCAAGAGTATCGTTCTACAAGTGCCCTTGATAGCTTTGACCTCTGACCTTAACATTGTCTGATGTTTCAGGGAAGCAAGAGAGAAGGGCAACATGGGTCAGATAAACAGGAAGCAATTACATTCTTACCAAAGCATTAGGGTTGTCACATATGGTAAAGAAAAATATGAATGTCCCATTTAAACAAATTTAGTGCGTGTGTTCAATGCACAGAACGGTCCATTTTGATTATAAAAACTGATGTTCCAAATGTAACTTTTCAGTTTAATATGCAGATACAACTTTAAGTAAGCCATTCACATATTGATTTCTTTTAAATGTGTAAACACTTTTGCTCTGTTTCAGCGCCCCAACATTGCAGCGTTGACTGAGTTATGAGTAGGACTTTACCTAA
Source organism: Ctenopharyngodon idella (assembly GCF_019924925.1). NCBI lineage: Eukaryota > Metazoa > Chordata > Actinopteri > Cypriniformes > Xenocyprididae > Ctenopharyngodon > Ctenopharyngodon idella. The sequence continues at coordinate 28,344,502 of NC_067230.1, forward strand.
TGGATGACAGGTAAAGTGTTATAGAAACCTAATCAATATTTTTGCAATTCCATTAACTATTTCACCTGTATATTTAAGCAGTGTATTTTATTCACTGACATCTTCCCAAATGTGCAACATACAAACACACATTTCCCCCCTTTAAACATGGCACACAATAGGCCTCAAGATCTTACAAGCGAAAATCAATCCTGCGTCTCTCCTCACATCTGACCTCTGCACTCTCTACAAATCCTGAATTAATTAAAGAGGGAAATCCCACTGGCCAACACAGAAGAGGGATTGAGTGTTTTTGGCCCCCTCCGAGGTACCAGAGGATTAGAAGAACTCACTCAATGATGAGAGTGTTTCCAAACCTCCTGGTACATGCAGTGACAGACATACCTGCGGTCGTGTTTTCATTGTCGATACCGATGGCATTTATTTCACGACTTACCCAGTGATGCTGATGTAAATAGTATAGCATGATGGATAAGCTCTTCAAGTTAGGCTACATTAAATAATGTGTTGGCTCAACAACAACAAAAATTAACACAACAGTTTGCATCAATTTTTTTTGAGTTATAACAACTTTGAGTGAATTTACGTTCCACCAACAAGCTACACTGAGTTAGAGGAACTTAATAAATTGTAGCATAAACACAAATTTTTAAGCTGATTACTCAAAAAAATTAAGTCGCTCCAATCAGTTAATCTTATCTATTTCAGTTCAAATCAACAGCTATCATAGCACATGCTAATACAACTTATTTAACATGTAAATTTAATGAACAAGTAAAATAGTCATTTTCACTGGCATTAGCACAGTCATTGCTTATAGAGTTAATGTAGTGTTTACCTGCATGTATCTACTCTTCAGCACAATGGTAACCACAAAAACTTCAACATTGCTCTTTTAAATGTCAAACATAATGGCATTCACTAAAAAGCATAAAATAACACTTTCAACATTTATTCTCTTTATCCAGTTCTATGTTAAGCATGCTGGGTACTAGAAATCCACTGCCTATTTTCGAAGTTATCAAGACATTCATTACGTTACTACAACTTTTTTTTTTTTTTTTACAAATTACAAACAATAATAATGTTGATCATTACATCAACTTAATATGTCAACAGAACTCAACAAGATAATGTTTGCAACTTAAAAGGTTTAATTAAAACCATAAGCATAGTTCTTCTATGGCATCACTGAGAAAAGCCATTTTTTTAACCTTTATTTTTAGTAGTGTAGCAGGCACATACTGGTATAAACATAGATATCTATCGGTACAATGCGTCACATGACTAAACATGCATCATCATTTTTGAATGTCTCCATTTTCACTGTCCACACTACAACCCCAAACAGCATTTTTAAATGTATCCACTTTGGAGAGCGTCGTAAAAAAGCTCAGTTTTCACAGGACAAAAATGCCGCCTTAGTATGAATGGAAGGCCAAAAAAGATGAATGTATCTCGATTTTTGTAGACGTTTCCTAACATTTAGAGGCTCACAAGGATGTTTTTGATGGCTTTTTGAAAGTTTTCCAAAAGGGATAAGACAGGAGTTCACGTTTAACAAGAGTTTTGCTCATGGTTGAGTCAACCCTGGCCTTGCCCCTTCGTCCTCGAGATGGAGGCGGTTCTGGGTTTGGCTGCTGACCCACTTGGAAATCCAGCGCCGTAGCTTCAGCTTACATGGGTCGCTCCTGTGGCAGGTTCCCAGTGGTACATACCCCGCGATAAGGAGCTGCAAGGGAACTATTGTTCCCTGAGCCCAGTCTGTCATCAGGGGCTTGTTGAGCAAATACGCCCAGGTATGACCGCAGTCTCAGCATCTCGCACTCCACCTACCTGTCACTTCCAAACCTGAACCTTGGAGAAACAGAGGTCCTTCTTTAGGAAGAAGCCAAGTGTATAATGACATTTTTTAACTGTCATTAGCACTCATAATTGACCTTACAACAGCGGTTATTTAACCATGGCCACCGCTTTCCAAGGGCGGGTGCTTTATTTTTGTGCGTCAAACAAAATGACAGTGCAAGTCGGCTTGCTTGCTGATGTACCTAATGATTTTGGAATAAACTTTTTTTGGTTATGTTGAAACCAAGGCCGTAATCATGTCTTGAACATGTAAAATGTACGAAGATCAATGTCATTAAGAATGTGAAGTTTTGATTCAGTGCTTGCAGATTTTGTGAATGGTAGGCTACAAACTGTACAAACGAACTAGCCACTCTGCATACCTAGTATCCGAAAAACATGTGCCATAACAAATGCCTTTTTAACATAGTCAAATGAAATTGACAAAGAAGGAGGTTTGTATGTGTCCAAAAGCTTGATGGATAAATTGGCAGATGACAACAAGGCTTCTCAACACAGCGATTTGAATGGCTATTTGGGCTGTCACTCATTTATCTGTCGTAGGTCAATTGCACCTTTGAGAACCACATTTCCACAGACACTAAAATTCCCCTGCACTGCACAAACAGGAATGGTTTTCTCCGCTCTTCAGTGGAGGGATGGGATTTCTCTGTGGTGTGACCTAAATTTTTCAGGATTGTAATCTAAATGGGAAGGGACAAACCGCAGGGCTTGTGAAAGCGATCGTATGGCCTCCTGAACTGGGACTGTAGTCTGCGAGGAAACGCTCTCGTTAAACTGCCACTTTCAATCAGGAGTTCGACCGCGTCGGCAATCGCGGGGCTGCAATGGAGGGAGGGAAGTGGGTGGGAGAGACGTCTCTTGCTTCATGAGCTTGATCCAGGATCTGCTCCCTTGACGTGCGTTTGATGGCATTACATCACAGGCCAGGAGCCCCAAAAACAAGAAAGTGCATGTCTAAATTGTAAAGCTTGATTTGCACCATGGCCAATTTTCATATAACACCCTAACCTGGAGTTATTTAGATTTTATCTTGATTTCAGTCATGGGACTCCTGATAGTCCAGTTTTAAGGCACATAATTTTCACATCCAAAAAAAAACACACTTTAGCGGCAAATAAAGGCTCGAGATATTCTCATGTGTGCCATGTGTTGCATCACTAAAGTCACACATTCACTATTCTTCAAATTACAGATGCCAAAGACATGCCAGTCTCAGAAGCTGCGTGAAGCTCTCTTAAAGACTCATTCATCATGGTAAAACGGTCATCCTCCATTTCAGAATAAACAGGCTGTCGTTTTTAATACATTCATTCATGGGTGGCCACCCCTGCCCACCCAAACAGCCCATTGGAAGGTCTGGAGAGGTAATTTTCTTTAATAACATACCGTCGTAGTTTGAACATGGTTATTAAAAACCACCACTATTCTGGGCTTGAGGGGTTTTGTGCCAGCCGACAGTCCTGCATCTCTGAACTAATTCCATAAGAGTAGGAGAAAAATTGCTGAGCAACATTTATGACTGAGCATTTTTTTTTTTACAGAGTGAGACGGACACAGTATGGCTCCCTTAAACACTGGTTATTATTGTTAAGCATTTAGTAATTTAACTTGCTGTAAAATGTAAGTATTAAAGTGCCATTCCAGACCAGCTTTTCAATGCCCATTTACTTTAGTCTAGACGATGTGCAATATAAAATTAATCTCCAAATTGCAGCTATTACTAAGAGATTTTACTTGTACAGCAGAAGTATTAGCTCATAAAATCTAAAAATATTGTTTTATAATTATAACGTTATCTAATTAATATAAATATTTTAGTTTTATAGTATAGTCCAATATTCAAAATAACACATAGACATATGCATATGCATACATATATTATATATTACCTAATATATATATATATATATAAAATCACTTTACAGATTTGATAATGTGATAAATTAAATAAATTGTAAATATTTCATGTTGATATTAAAAAATATATTTTAATAAATTTAAAGTATTTATTTATAAAATTAATACTATTAAATAAACATAAGCAATTAATAATATTAAAGAAATATTTGTAATAGAGTTTAACTTTTATTAATGTCATTCCAGGAGCTAAATATTCAAGATGTTTGAAAGCACAAATGAGACATGTGATGCTGTTTATAGTCGTCAGTTAATGGTGACATTACTCAGGCTTCTGTCTCAGTTCTGCAGTGATGTTTTCACAGTCCAGGAGCACAAAAAATAAACAATTCTCCGTTACCTCGAAACGGTAAGGCCAGGAATGAGGAACGTTTAGCAGGCAGCTCTAGTGAACCACAGCTCTCCAAATGAATATTGGCACAATCAGGGTGTGGATGCCCTCTAAGAAACGAACCGTGAAAGGCAGGGAAACCTGTTTATTATCAATTACATGGAAAATATGCACCTGTCACTAACTCTTATTGCTGTTATAAATTATTGCCAGCTTAACTGTGTAGGAAAGCATCTGGAATACGTTGAGTTTACGTTGTAATACAGCCAGTATCATGCTTCTTTTAAAGTCAACATGAAATCAGATTTCACGTCCCTGGTTTTTATTGTGCACTATTTAGTGCATGATATTGCAAAGAAAACAAATGTTTGTCTTCATAATCTTTCAATAAAATATAAATGCTAATGTTAGCAAATAGCTATTTAGCCATTATTTCATGCTACTGTTGTAGATAAAGCAGCCTTGTTAATAGTTAATGCATATTTTTAATACCAGTTAATGTTATGAATGTGTTTTATGTTGACTTTAACCATGTTCTATGATGTGGTTATTACTTGATTCAATTCTGAATGTGCATGTAATCCAGTCTAGTGGTCTAGTAATGAAGCTGCAATGTTATTCTCTCTTTCTTTCCTTTTCAGAAAATAAATTTGCTAATGTGCTGTGGAGCTATATTTAGACCCCTGGCCAAGCTCTGGATTTTTTTTAAATAGGCTAATTGATGTCAGCGCTGTGTATGTTCACGGCTAACACAGAGCCAGAGGGAGCAGCCGGTAAAACACTGCTGGGTTAAGAGAAATGCACTGGTGTTAATAACCAGCTGACAGGTGCAGGACCCTGAACTACAGTACGGTGTACAAGCCCAGCGCTCTTGAATAATTAGAGAGTGCAAAGGCCAAATAAGAACCACCTGTTACAGTTTGGAGAACGCTAGTCATTGCAGTCTGCTTGCTGCTCGCTGCCTGCTGAAGAAGCTGTAACTAAACCTCACCCTCGGGTTGTTCCAAACCTGTATGATTTACTTTTGTTCAATAGATCAGGAGGTATTTTGAAGAATGTTCAAAGTAGCGCTGTTTTCACGCACAAGTTGTATGAACTGTTATAATGATGCTGTATTGTCTTTCTGCAGGTTACAACTTTACGCTAATAGGTGGCGGCAAGTTACCTATATGAGTGAGTCATTGAATCATTCCATTCAAAACACTGATTCATTCAGAATGAAAGCAAGTGGCTGCATCCAAAATCACATACTCTTGAGTAGGTACTTACTATAAATAAAAGTATGAATAATTCTATGAATGTGTGTAGTATGAATGTAATCTGAATGTACTACCTTTGCCATGTTGACATTATCATGTCAGTATTTTTAAAAAATCTTACTAAACCCAAACTTTTAAACTTTAAATGGCCACAAATGGAGAAAGATTCTTTTCAGAACTAGATGGTCATCTACCAGCAGGGGTTTAACTGGGCCGGCCATACTAACCAGCCAAAACTTGACCCTTGAAGAATGTTCAGATTTTGAATTAAAGTGCCTTGGAACGCGCAGCATTATTCAATGTGTTGACGTAATTTCAACTGAAAAAGGAACACAGGGCGGCACATATCGAACAGCTCCTCCCCTTTTTAAAATAGCCAATAGTATTTTGTTTATATCACAGCTCGGCCGAAGCCGTTGAGTGTGGTAAAACCTCAGTTTCCTACTAATCTCTAACCGTTTTTTCTAATCACTAATGTAATTTCAACTGAAACAGGAAGGCAGGGCGGGACATATTGAACAGCTCCTCCCCTTTTTTAAAATAGCCATTAGCGTTTTGTTTATATCACAGCTCGGCCAGAGCCGTTGAGCTTGGTAAAACCTCAATTTCCTTCTAATCTCTAACTGTTTTTTCTAATCTCTAACCGTAATTTCAACTGAAACAGGAAGACAGGGCAGGACATATCGAACAGCTCTGCCCGTTTTTAATATAGCCAATAGCGTTTCGTTTATATCACAGCTCGGCCAGAGCCTTTGAGTTTGGTAAAGCCTCAGTTTCCTTCTAATCTCTAACTATTTTTTCTAATCTCTAACCTTAATTTCAACTGAAACAGGAAGACAGGGCAGGACATATCGAACAGCTCCTCCCCTTTTTAAAATAGCCAATAGCATTTTGTTTATATCACAGCTCGGCCAGAGCCGTTGAGTGTGGTAAAACCTCAGTTTCCTTCTAATCTCTAACCGTTTTTTCTAATCTCTAATGTAATTTCAACTAAAACAGGAAGGCAGGGCGGGACATATTGAACAGCTCGTCCCCTTTTTTAAAATAGCCATTAGCGTTTTGTTTATATCACAGCTCGGCCAGAGCCATTGAGCTTGGTAAAACCTCAGTTTCCTTCCAATCTCTAACTGTTTTTTCTAATCTCTAACTGTAATTTCCACTGAAACAGGAAGACAGGGCAGGACATATCGAACAGCTCTGCCCCTTTTTTAATATAGCCAATAGCATTTCGCTTATATCACAGCTCGGCCAGAGCCGTTGAATTTGGTAAAGCCTCAGTTTTCTTCTAATCTCTAACCGTTTTTTCTAATCTCTAACCATAATTTCAACTGAAACAGGAAGATAGGCCTTCAGCATCTATTTATAATGTAGGGGGCGGGACGCTTTAGATTCTAGAGAGCATTTGATTGGACAGAAGATCTGATGAGAAGCTGAAGTCTGCGGTGATGTCATGAAAATCCGTGATCTATTTTAGTTGAAGTGAGAGACTGTAAGTTTTGAATGCTTAGATCTCCTAAATGCGAATTTTGTCATTGTTTTGGAACACACCAGCTTATTCATAACCTTAAGGCTAACATATTCATACTAAAAGCTAAAAAAATTAAATTTTGATTTCAGGGGGACTTTAACTGTGGATCAGATTTTGAATCAACGTTTTTCTTTCTTGCTTGAGAGAGAGAAACAGTATTTGAAGGCCTGTGTTGAGAATCTGCTGAGTTGTTCTTACATCTGTGCATTCTCCAAATAAACAGGCTGTCAACAGCCCGTCTGTCCTGACATTGTATACACGGCACACAGAGAAATGGCCAATACAAATAGGGTTGAGCTGAACCATATTGCATTTTAGGGCTAACGTAGACAAGCTGCATTATCACACTGAACAAATGTTTCTGAAACTCATCTACTGTACCAGCCAAACTGACTGATTTGTCTTTTGCATGCCAAAAATGCCATGCCAACTCTGCATCTCCTTAGGGCGCTACACTCTAGAGTTTACACTAGAAATGCATTGATTTCATATGGGTGTTTTGTAAGGCCACAGAGGGTTTGTGTAGGTGTCGCTCCATCATGCAATAAAAAATTGAGAAAGTTTTAACATTTATTGCAACAAACTGAGAAGGATCAATGATCAGTCCAACATGGCGAAATCTGGACAAACATACAAAATTGAAAAATTAATAGATAAATAAAAAGAAGAAAAAAGCCAAAGTAAATAAATATGTCAACAAACTTGAATTAGTATGATCTGAAACTACAGCTGTGGAAATAAACACCCCAAAGATGCACAGATGGGCAACAAACACTCGCAATTAATTATTCGTTTTCCACAAATATTGTTGTGTTCAGGAAAGACTCACAAACAAAACATTGAAACTTTTGCACCCTCTGCGCTGCTGATTCTGCCTTCATTCTTTAACCCGCAACCTCCCGTAGTGTTCAATCAAAACATAGTCAGACGTCTCTTTCGCTCTTATATTTCAGTTTATGCTTTCTTTGCTGTTTGCAGTAAGCTGCCAAGGAAATTGCCTTCATTAATGGCAGACTGTTTACCTAATGAATCAGACTCTTGCTTTAGGTGCAGCCTGTGGTGCAGTGACGGTTTCTTGGCCCTTCACAGGGGCTGGTTGGTTTTGTCCAGTACAGCTAGAGACTTTGTCATTAGCTATGTTTCAATCCAAAGTTACGAATTTAACTTGTGCGCAAAACTGGAGTGTTGCATAAAATATTTGAGAATAAAGCAGCGTTTCCATCCCATGTGTTTAAGAGAACAAAATTGTCACTTCCTGGAAAATTGGCGCAAAATATATGTAATAAAAATGGAAGTTGCTGCAATCAGCGAAGCCACTGTGGAATTTTTTTGTACATCATAAATTTATTTGCGCTTCAGAGCATGCAGACAAAGCGTTGTGTTATCTTGCCTCCGGTGGCGGATGTCTGGTGTTTGGGAACGCAAAAGTGAGACATTTCTGGGAGTTTATTATGCCCAACCATTTTGATGACAGACTTTGGCTCAGGCATTTTAGATTGGCAATCCTTCCGTTTCCTTCCAATGCAATATCCCAAAAAATAGGTGGATGGAAACATATCTATTGTATGAGGTGTGCAGTGCTGCATGAAAGATTGTGGAGGAAGCAACAATGACAAAATAAAATGTTGTTGTAATGTTTCTTTTGCACAGGATACATGGCGAATTCAGCTGAAAGGTAATTTAACTATCTTTTGTCATTTTCATGTTAGCATTTTAATATTATTGTGTTTTTATCAAAAAATATGGATGTTCTTCAAATCAATTGGTAAAACGTACCAGTTTGTGCTGTTTTTTCCCACCAAAATGATGGCACTTCCTGAATGATGTCATTAAGGAACTGATTTTGTTCAAAATATTCCAATCAGAGAAAGGAAAAAAAGAAGAAACACATATAGCTGCTGAAATTTCAGCTTTGCTTAACAAGAAAAAATTAGCAGTGTTGGGGAAAGTTACTTTTAAAAGTAATGCATTACAATATTACGTTACTCCCTAAAAAAGTAACTAATCGCGTTACTTTTTACGAAAAGTAATGCGTTACATTACTTTTGCGTTACCTTTTCTCACCTGGGCTGGGCTTGCTTGTTTGCTTTTTGTTTTAAAAACAACAGAAAAGGCCCTTTCACACCAAAAGTGAAATGAATAAGGCTCAGGCTGAAGGAAATGCATATTTACGCCTGTACAGTAGAGGGTACAGCTCAAACAAACCTTTCAGCTGTGCTGCCATTCTGGATTAAAGAAGAATAGGATACAGGAGGAGGAAGTTCAACACTCTTATTTCTAAATCTAATCTAAAGTAATCAAGTAATTTTTGCTTATTAGTATGGTTGAATTAGATCATTGAAGGTCAGCAGCAAAGACATTGGTTAATAAAGTGAGATTAAAGGTGCTGTATGCAAGTTCTCAAATTCGTTGTTGAACACTGCTGATATTTGAAATCAACCCAAACAAACCCACCCCTCTCTTCATTGCTCCGCCTCCAAAACTCACACTCCAATACTAACCACCCTGCTCCGAGTCGGTCTCAAACCCCGGCCCGATCACTGCTGGCATGCGAGGTGAATGCACTACCAATGATGCTAAACACCACATTCTCCAGCAGTTGTCAGTGTGCAGTAGTTTAACTTCAAAACTCTCACTATCTGGCCACTGTTACACACGCAATGCGAGAGTGGATGTCTGTTTATCACAACTGACACGCAACAAAATGCTTCACGAAAAATAAAGCGCAGATGATGAACGAACAACAAGGAAGCACAAAAACTGAACGTACAGTACACAAGAGTAAATACAAACAAGAGTTTGTTGTTAATCGCTAACAGAACAGCAGCTACACACAATCAAAACCCAGCGTTACTTACATGATAAGGAATCAAAGCAGCCTCCGCATCTGTTTTCAGGCCTTCCCACTTAGCTCTCTCCAGCGCTGGAAAGCTATTCTAATATAAACGCGGGTCCTAAAGCGCTTGCCCAGTCATAAACCTTCATTCCAGTGATATTCTTTTGAGCTCTTTTGTATCGTGTCCCATCTCTCGTTCTGCAGTTTTTTTTTCTTATTATTTTCAAATCTCCCTCTTGCTCGTTCTCTCTCCTCGACCGTCATACGCCCCCTAATGCTGATTGATTACATGTTTGTTGTTGGTATCGGCCCGACTAACTTCCAAACAGTGTATTTGAAATAATACTGAGTCCACCATTAAATGCATAAAGTATATTTGTGTAATTTAAAGGGGTGGTTCATTATGATTTCACTAGTTTAACTTTATTAAACAACATCTGCAAAGTTACGACGCTCAAAGTTCAAAGCAAAGAGAGATATTTTCTTTTAAAGAATTCTCTGTTTAAGGACTACAAAAAACAGCTGGTAGGGACTACAACGAGGTTCTTCCTGGGTTGGTGACATCAATAACCCTAAAATTTACATAAACCCTGCCCCTGAGAACACGCAACAAAGGGGTGAGGCCATGTTAATGAAATACAGTACATTACACAAATGCAATAGCATGTCATAAAAGCAAGATAACAACATGACAAGTTATAACCGTAATTCAACTAAACTATACCTGTAATCTTCATGCAGCATATTTTCTCTGGCTCTGTAGGACAACAGTTCCCACACGGGCGATTTATAGATTATCATGACAGAACATGCTAATCAATGACTTGAATATAAGTTAGTTAACTCCACATCAGCTACATAAATTCATCACCTAACCATTCAGAAACGTCCTGTTACATTCTACATGTTGTCACTTCTTCTTGAGTCTTTCCATCATTGTCCGACATTGTCCTTTTTTGAACATAAAAGGCTGAACAGTTTCTGACATTTTCAGTGAGTCTTCGTTGCTAACACTATGTGCTAACACGAGCTTTTGAAACACTGCCCTCTGCTTAGGAACAGCAGCTCATTTGCATTTAAAGGGACACACAAAAACTGAGCATTTTTGCTCACCCTCAAAATTGAAATTAGATTTTAACATGCTATAAAAAATTATCTGTGGGGTATTTTGAGCTAAAACTTCACATACACACTCTGGGGACATCAGAGACTTATTTTACATCTTGTAAAAATGGCATTATACCACCCCTTTAATACAGTTAATTATTACAGGTTTGCATCTCACTGTTTTTATTCATTTTGAGGAATACTGAATGTTTTCGTGCAAGTAAGATGAGTAAATACATGTTCACATTTAGTCTAGAACTACAATAATCATCATGTTCACACAGCGCACACAACACCTCTGCACTTTATTCCTCTCAACATGGGGACAGGAGAGCTGTCAGTCAATAAATGTGAAAAAGTAAATGTGTTACTTATTTGAAAAAGTAACGTCTCGGTTACGTATGTAACCCTCGTTCCCTGAAGGAGGGAACGGAGACGTACGTCAGTAGTGACCGACGAATTGGGATATCGCTAGAGAGCCCTATCAGCTTCGAGTGAACTACAACAGGCCAATGAAGTTGGCGTGCGATATTTGCATAATGCGCACCGCCCCCGCCAGGTGGTATAAATAGGGGAGCAGATGCCATCGCACTCTGTTTTTCGCTGAGGAGACAACCTAGTCCGCACTACAGTGAGGGTACAGCAACTGTGGCGACGGGACGTATGTCTCCGTTCCCTCCTTCAGGGAACGAGGGTTACATACGTAACAGAGACGTTCCCTTTCAGTCGGTCACGTTCGACGTACGTCAGTAGTAACAGACGAATTGGGATCCCAAATAAAGCGCCACAGTATGAACCCCTTCCAGTGCCCAGCGCAAGCTCTAGCCACCCGGCGCACCAGTGGGATGGGGAAGGGGGCGAGCTGACGCTGAGAGAGTCTACTGCTGTTCCGACATACCCACTAAGTAAACTAGACTACACTGGAATGCACACTAGAATGAGCTGGAGTGGGCTCTCAACCCGAGCGGGCAAGGCACGCCCTGGGATTCATACGCCAGGGCGATGGCATCCACTATCCAGTGGGCCATCCTCTGCTTGGAGACAGCCTTTCCCTTCTGCTGGCCTCCGTAACAGACAAAGAGCTGATCTGAGGTCCTAAAGCTTCGCGTTCTGTCCACGTACAGGCGCAGAGCGCGGATGGGACAGAGCAAAGCTAGGGCTGGGTCTGCCTCCTCCGAAGGCAGCGCTTGCAGGTTCACTACCTGATCTCGAAAGGAAGTGGTAGGAACCTTGGGCACAGATCCAGGCCGGGGTCTCAGGATAACGTGAGAGTCACCGGGCCCGAATTCCAGGCACGATTCGTCAACCGAAAATGTGTGCAGGTCCCCTACCCTCTTGAGCGAGGCCAATGCAACCAGGAGGACAGTCTTTAGGGACAGTACTTTTAACTAAGCTGATTGCAAAGGCTCGAAGGGACGACCCTGGAGAGATGTAAGAACCAGGGTCAGATCCCAAGAGGGTATAGAGGGGGGCCGGGGAGGATTCAGTCTCCTCGCCCCCCTCAAGAACCTGAGGATCAGATCGTGCTTCCCTAGCGATTTACCATCAACTGCATAGTGATGTGCGGCGATAGCGGCAACATACACCTTGAGGGTGGAGGGAGACAGCCTTCGCTCCAGGCCCTCTTGCAGAAAGGAAAGCACGGCTCTGACCGAACATGATCGGGGGTCCTCTTGGTGAGAGGAGCACCATTCGACGAACAGGTTCCACTTCAGCGCATAGAGGTTCCTCGTAGAAGGAGCTCTAGTGGAAGTGATAGTGTCTGCGACCGCTTGCGGGAGATCACTCAGAACCTCCGCGTCCCGTCCAGGGACCACACATGGAGTTTCCACAGGTCGGGACGCGGGTGCCAGAGGGTGCCCCGTCTCTGAGTCAGGAGGTCCTTCCTCAGAGGAATGGGCCAGGGAGGTGCTGTCGCGAGGAGCGTGAGGTCCGAGAACCAGGTCCGAGTGGGCCAGTATGAAGCCACTAACAAGACCTGCTCCTCGTCCTGCCTGACTTTGCACAGGAGCTGTGCGAGAAGGCTCACTGGGGGAAACGCATATTTGCGTAGGCCCCGGGGCCAGCTGATTGCCAGGGCATCCGTGCCGAGCGTGCCGCCGGTCAGGGAATAGAACAACTGGCAGTGGGCAGTCTCCGGGGAGGCGAACAGATCTATCTGTGCCTCGCCGAAGCGCTGCCAGATCAGCTGGACCACCTGGGGATGGAGTCTCCATTCGCCCGGAGGCGGAGGCTGCCGTGAGAGGTCGTCGGCTGCACGGTTGAGCGCGCCTGGGATGTGAATAGCACGAAGCGACCTCAGATGCTTCTGACTCCATAGCAAGAGATGGCGGGCGAGTTGCAACATACGGCGGGAGCGTAGACCACCCTGATGGTTGATGTACGCAACGGCTGCAGTGCTGTCCGAGCGGACCAGTACATGCTTGTCTGTCAACAGCTCCTGGAAGCGGCCCAGTGCAAGACGTACTGCTAGCAACTCGAGGCAATTGATATGCCAATGCAGTTGGGGCCCCGTCCACAGACCCGACGCTGCATGCCCGTTGTACGTGGCCCCCCACCCCGTGGCAGAGGCATCTGTGTAGACCACAGCATGCCTGGACACTTGTTCGAGGGGAACTCCAGCCCGCAGGAACGAAGGGTCCGACCACTTGGTGAGGGTGCGACGGCAGTTCGGTGTCACGGGGACACGGAACGTACCGCGCTGCCACGCCCATCTCGGGACCCGGCCGCGGAGCCAGTGTTGAAGCGGCCTCATATGAAGCAATCCGAGCGGCGTGACTGCGGCTGCCATATGCCCCAGGAGCCTCTGAAAGAGTTTCAGTGGGGCCGCTGTCCTGCGCTTGAGCGTACTCAGGCAGGTCAACACTGACTGGACGCGCTCCTCAGTGAGGCGCGCGGTCCGGGCGACCGAATCCAGTTCCATACTGAGATAAGAGATCCTCTGCCCGGGGGAGAGTTTGCTCTTGTCCCAGTTGACCCGAAGACCCAACCGGCTGAGGTGAGCTAACACCATGTCCCTGTGTTCGCACAACTGCTCCCGCGAGCTGGCCAGGATGAGCCAGTCGTCGAGGTAGTTGAGGATGCGAACGCCCTGTTCCTTGAGCGGAACAATGGCCGCCTCCGCAATCTTCGTAAAGACGCGGGGCGACAGGGCCAGCCCGAAGGGTAGGACTTTGTACTGATATGCCCGACCCTCGAACGCAAACCGTAGAAGGAGTCTGTGACGAGGCAGAATCGAGTCATGAAAGTACGCGTCCTTCAGGTCGATCTCTGCAAACCAATCCTGGGGACGGATGCATTTGAAAATGCACTTCTGCGTAAGCATCTTGAACGGCAGCCTGTGAAGGGACCGATTCAGGACACGCAGATCCAGGATTGGCCGTAGCCCACCGCCCTTCTTGGGTACAATGAAGTAGGGGCTGGAGAACCCTGACTCCATATCGGCTGGAGGGACCGGCTCGACTGCATCCTTCGCCAGGAGGACAGCAATCTCCGCCCAGAGAACAGGTGCATTGTCCAGGGACACACGAGTGTAATGGACACCCCTGAACACCGGGGGACGCCGGGCGAACTGAATCGCATAGCCGAGTCTGATGGTACGAATGAGCCAGCGGGACGGGCTGGAAAGCGCTAGCCAGGCTTCCAGACACCAAACCAGCGGGACCAAATGCACCACAGACGTACCGGGCGTGGGGCAGCGAGGAAGAGTGCTGGGACCCGACTCGGACGGCATAGCGGCCCGTAGTGGGGTCAGACTCTGCAAGGTGGCAGTGTGAATGGGAGACGTCACAAGGTAGGGCCTCGCGCACTGCCAGCCGCGCCCTCTTGGGACCTGGAGGGTTAGAAAACAGTTCTACTTCGTGGGTACCGCTGGTCTCCGGAGAGCCAGTGGCGGAACAAACCAAAATTCTCCACCCGGCCCTCCTCCGGGGAAGGAGCGATGCGGGCATCGTCTCCTGAAGAACTGTTTACCTCAGCTCCAGGTCACCCATTTCTCCAGGGCCGCTTCTCGCTAGCCAAGTGGCTTGGCTGCGGGCTGAGTGGGCTGGATTTTAGGCCAGCTTGTGAGATGAGAGCATCGAGAAAGCATACTTAGATGATGACACACCTCTGCAAGGCTAGCCAGGGGTGTTTCCGGACCACCATGGTGGACATTGTCTGGCCAGGGGCCTGCGCTATGACTTACATCATGCGTAGCTCAACCCCGACTCAGAACTACCCATATGCAATGAGTGCTTTGGCCTTCCACAGACTTGCCGGGGGCCAAGACCCATGCAGGGCAGAGGTGGTGTGCCCGTAGCACTGCCACCCCACCACAGAGGGTAGTGAGAGAGAAAAAAACTTTTAATGCAGATTATGACCCTTTTGGCGTTCCATATTTGGCACCAAAAAAGGCTTCCAAACTGCCAAGTTTTTCATGCACGTCCGGGCTAAGACAGGGGGCGGTGCAAGGCGAGTACGCGTCGCACCACGCCCCCAGGGGCCCGGGAAAGCATGGTCGTTAACTCTGAATCTGATTCAGCATGAGCACATCACAACCGTGGGACGCTCAGCCTCATCTTCATGTCCAGAGCCCAACAACCCTTTCTCCAATGTAGCAGTCGAAATCTGATCCTCTGCTGGAGCCCTGACTAAGATGCTAGGTCCCCTATGAGAAGGACCAGCAATCCACCCAGAAGCTACCAGCCATGTGGGACAGTGAACGTGGTCGTCTAACTGAACGGCACACGGCGCTGAGCGCCAACGTGGCCATGTTTTTACCAAACATAAACCACCCATGAACACAGTCACAACATGTTTGCGATGCATTAGAGGAGTGGTGGCCCACGGAGATTGGCTCGGCAGGTATTGCCCCACTGTGATCCTCTGGTCACCCTGGCTTATTCACCAAAAGTAGTACTTTTCTGATTCAGAAAGAGAAACTAGATCAGGGAATAGGTGAGGGGACTCCACCTCATTTGAGGCACTCAAGTCTCGACCACGCATCTAGAGCGCCGAACAACGTGCTGGGTTGCCATGGCAACGTGCGCTGTCAGCTGGCAGCTCGACGGCACACGGCGCGCTGAGCGCTCAAGCTCTTACGAGAAAGGCAAGACAAACAACGCGCCGACGTGGGCATGCTCTCTTTTTTTTTTGTTTTCAAAGAGAATATCAACCACCCACAAACACAGTCTCAGCACGCTAAGCAGACATGAGAGAAAGTGATTGTGGCCGTCAGTGAGGATAGGAAACGACCGCCTCCAGAAACGCACAGACAGAATGACGTCTTGAAAAAGACGCAGTGTCTGTCTGTGAAGCTCTTTTAGAAGCTCTTGTTTTTTGTGCCGAAGCACACAGGGAACAGCCGCGATGTGACTGCAGGTACACTTTTCACTCCCTGTGTCACACACACAGAGGAACCGGCCCAAATCGCAAACCAAACGGGGCAAATAATGCTGTGAAAACAGCAGTTGAGAGCTGCATAACAGCTTGAGAAGCTCACTCTGGGAAAGCTCGCAACCTCGCTGTAAGGTGCCATAAAGCCAGCACTGTAGAACAAAAGCTCTTCAAAGGCTTGCGAAGTCACTCTCAGACTAATAGCAGGAACACACAGGTTGGCTCCGAAGCGAAAGACAGAGTGCGATGGCATCTGCTCCCCTATTTATACCACCTGGCGGGGGTGGTGCGCATTATGCAAATATCGCACGCCAACTTCATTGGCCTGTTGTAGTTCACTCGAAGCTGATAGGGCTCTCTAGCGATATCCCAATTCGTCGGTCACTACTGACGTACGTCGAACGTGACCGACTGAAAGGGAACAGACATTTTGCTGTAAATTGAAAAAGTAATGTTACTTTACTAGTTACTTGAAAAAGTAATCTGAAAAAGTAATCTGACGTAACTCAAATTACTTGTAATGCATTACCCCCAACACTGAAAATTATATTGTAAAATGTATGAAAGCCATTATGAATAGTATAGTAAAATTGACAATTAGATTGGTGGGTTTTGTAGTTTTAGTGAAATTATATCAAATTACATCTTTTTTCATCAAAAAAAAAAAAAACTAAGTGAGTGTAATATTTTATTCAATATATTAAAACATATATGACAGGCACATGAAGTGTACTGTATAATACATATGTACTTTTTAAGACCCCTCGTTTTGGGTGGGCCTTGAACCTTAATTAGGGAGGTCAAACACCCCTATGTATAAGGAGCATATCTAATCAGATCTAGCAAATTCTCTCTCCCCCCTTTCTCTTTCCATCACTTTTCTAATCTTCATCTCTTTTCCTGTCTGTCTCTTACATGTTCCTCTCTCTCTCCCTTTTTTAAACTCCGTCTTTTCCTGCCTGTCTCTCTCTCTCTGGTTCTCCTTCACTGTCTGATGTCTCTCTCTCTTCTCTCTTTGTGTGATTGTGTGCTGGACATGTCTAAGCTTGTGAGGTACGGTGTTTGATGTCAGTTAATTTCTCCTGGTGCTGACAGCCCAATGGTCCCGGTCAGGCCTTCGCCAACTTTCGGTTCCCAAGGTAGTCCCGCTGTAATTGTGGACCCGCCATCCCCCTCCAGTGGATTACAGGATTTCTGCCAATTTACCTCCTGGGATGATGTTGCTCTGTGGGAAAAAAGGTGCTTACTGGAGACTCGCGAACAATATATAGTCTGATGCTAGAGAAATATTTATTTGAAAACTAATTAATTGTTTTGGAAGGCTTAGAGAGGCCACTGTTTGAGAAGTGCAGTGGATGATGGTAGAATTTATGGGAATTTGTGTCTGTCAAGTCAATCAAACAATCTATCTATCTATCTATCTATCTATCTATCTATCTATCTATCTATCTATCTATCTATCCATCCATCCATCCATCTAAATTCATCCATCCATCCAATTATCCATTCATCCAATTATCCATCCATCATCCATCCATCCAGCCAGCCAAATTCCTCCATCCATCCAATTATCCATTCATCTAATTATCCATCCATCCATCCAGCCGAATTCATCCATCCATCCAGCCAAATTCATCCATCCATCCATCCATCCAGCCAAATTCCTCCATCCATCCATCCATCTTCCTCCATCTATCCATCCATACATCCATACATCCATCCAACCAAATTCCATCCATCCATCCATCCATCCATCCATCCATCCATCCATCCATCCATCCAATTATCCATCCATCCAGCCAGCCAGCCAGCCAGCCAAATTCCTCCATCCATCCATCCATCCATCTATCCATCCATACATCCATACATCCATCCAACCAAATTCCATCCATCCATCCATCCATCCATCCAATTATCCATCCATCCAGCCAAATTCCTCCATCCATCCATCCTATTATCCATCCAATCAAATTCCTCCATCCATTCATCCATCCAATTATCCATCCATCCAGCCGAATTCCTCCCTCCATCCATCCATCCATCCATCCTATTATCAATCCAATCAAATTCCTCCATCCATCCATCCATCCATCCAATTATCCATCCATCCAGCCAGATTCCTCCATCCTCCATCCATCCATCCATCCATCCAATCAAATTCCTCCATCCATCCAGCTGAATTCCTCCATCCATCCATCTATCCATCCATCCATCCATCTAGCCGAATTACTCCATTCATTCATCCAATTATCCATCCATCCTTCCTTCCGAATTCCTCCATCCATCCATCCATCTAGTCTAATTACTCCATTCATCCATCTAGCCAAATCCATCCATTCATCCATCCTAATTCCTCCATCCATGCATCCATCCATCCATCCATCCAGCCGAATTCCTCCATCCCTCCATCCATCCATCCATCCATCCATCCATCCATCCTATTATCCATCCAATCAAATTCCTCCATCCATCCAATTATCCATCCATCCAGCCAGATTCATCCATCCATC
This sequence comes from Ctenopharyngodon idella, assembly GCF_019924925.1. Classification (NCBI taxonomy): domain Eukaryota; kingdom Metazoa; phylum Chordata; class Actinopteri; order Cypriniformes; family Xenocyprididae; genus Ctenopharyngodon; species Ctenopharyngodon idella. The sequence goes on from NC_067230.1 coordinate 28,363,235, forward strand.
CATCCTATTATCCATCCAATCAAATTCCTCCATCCATCCAATTATCCAACCATCCAGCTGAATTCCTCCATCCATCCATCTATCCATCCATCCATCCATCCATCTAGCCTAATCACTCCATTCATCCATCCAATTATCCATCCATCCTTCCTTCCGAATTCCTCCATCCATCATCCATCTAGCCGAATTACTCCATTCATCCATCTAGCCAAATCCATCCATCCATCCATCCATCCTAATTCCTCCATCCATCCATCCATCCATCTATCATCCATCCATCCGAATTCCTCAATCCATCTATCCAGCCAAATTCCTCCTTCCATCCATCCATCCATCCATCCCGCTGAATCCATCCATCCAGCCAATCAAATTCCTCTATCCATCCATCATCCATCATCCATCCATCCATCCAACATCCAACATCCAACCATCCAACCAACTTCCATCTATCTACATGTTTTAATTAAAACATACTGTTGATGACAATATAGTTTATATGTTTAGTAAAATATGTTTAATTAGTCATAATGCATCTTTGTTGTGTTGTCCTCATTATCATTAACAAAATCAAAATCTCATTTCAATGAAAATTTCATTAAAGAAATTAACGCTGAACACAAAGATACTATTTAATCAGTCTAGTTTATTGTGCCCTTTACGAAAGACATCGCCTTAAACATACGAGGGAGAGAAAGTCGCCCTGTAGTCTAGTGTTGATGGACGGGGAACCATTTAGAATAAATAAGTGGCGACCCTCTGGCACTGGATCAACAGAGCAACATCAGTTACTGTTGTGAGCATTCAGTCTTCCTTTAATGGATACGTTAAAAACGACATACGCAAACACGGTAACATAATAGTGCTTCTCCCCTAAGAGCACTACCGTGTGTATTTCCCAAACGCTTTTGGCTTATACTGTGTGATTTCCCAAGGCCGAAGTGCTTGTGTAACATCTGATTTTAATTGTTGGCATTGTTCCGGGGAAAGACCCCCCATGGCAGCGATCCACACCATCATTTAAACAAAATATCACAGATGCTGCTGCTGAAAGACACATTGTGCATGTGTGTATTTGTAAAATCTGTAACGGCACCACTTTTCTTTTCAGAAGAAATAAAAGTTGAACATTAGCTTTATTGCTGTAATCTAGTGTGGGGTATTCTCCCAGCGCAGGACATTTTAAATTAACATCTCTCAGTGAGGAGGAATTGCTCTCGCCATTGTGAGAGAGGAAAGATAATCTTCGCTGGTGGCAAAGTGCCCAAACTTAGGCTTCGTGGGAAGTCCACACTCCCTTCCCCCGACATCTGCCAATGAGTGCCTTCAACGACACCTCACTGTCTCCAGAAGCAAACATTTTCCAAGAACACAGTAAGAAAAATATCAATGTTACTTTAAGGAGTTATTTCTACCTGACGTGGTGCTTAAAAACTATTTTCATTGGCATAATAACAAGTTGCATGATTTGAGGAATTACTAATGTCACAAACGGTGAAAGATGAGCTTCAAATTATTAGTGTTAATTGCTTGTTAATTGCTATTTTTTGTCTTTTGTCTTGTACAGAGTTCTCATGATCATGGAAAACCTGCAATATCAGTTATTTTAAAAGGCCTGGCCTGGAATGAAGAAAGTCTCATTATCGATGTATAAAATCTGCATGTCAACAGATCTACTAAGAGACTTGAGAAATAGTGTATAAAGGGATAGTCCCCAAAAATGAATATGAAAAGAAGATATTTTGAAGAGTGTTTGTAACCAAAAAGTTTTGGTTACCACTAACTTGTGGGGAGAGAACTATATCCTTTAAGCATCAAAAACATTTTAATTTTGTCAACTTCTCAGCCTTACTTTTGTCATTCTATAGAAATTATTTTTTAATAATAATGTGATTATGTCATTTAAATGGTGCATCTGTCATTAAATTGACTCATGAAACAATTGATTCACTTAAATGATTCATTCAAAAATAATGATTCGTTCACAAATGGGAATCCTGCATTTAGATTTCAAGAATTAAACTTCTAAGCACATACCATCAAATTTGACCATCATTTTATAGAAATCAGACTATTGTAATCTGACATTTACATTGCTTAATTTCCAGTCTGTGAACCCAAAATTGCTGATACAAACAAATTTGATTCCTCTCATTTCTCTCCTCATGCCCCCTTCAAGCCGAACACTTTTTCAACCTCTGAAACCATTAGTGAGAATTTATCACTGCTGAATCCTGCAATAAGTCACTCAGCAGGCTCCGACTTGCCAAGTCCTAAATTTCCTGACGTGTCGGGGCCTGAAGGAGCGCAGAGGCCTGATAAAACCCTTCGATGATTCCACTTTCCCGGAAAAAGCAGCGAATGCAAGTGTTCTCCATATTATGACTGCTTGGAGATGTGAAATGTGTGTCTGTTGGAGAAAGTGCTGCACTGGTGTGTTTCACTGTCTGCTGTCCCCCTCCCTTTGTTGGGTATTATAATGATGTCTCGTTGCCAGGCCAAATTAATACCGGTTAATTAGTGCCTGACTTGCTGCTAACAAGGTTTTTGTTAAGGCTGCTCTTGACACTAAATGCCGGTTTTAAGCTGTGGACACTGCCAAGTCGCCCTGCCAGGAAACAGGAAATGGATCAGGACTTCATGTCACCATAAAGCAACAGTAGAACGGTTCCCAGGGCCACACTGGTCTCCCAGAGAAATGACATCACCTCTAAAAACACCCCCCAACACGGCGATAAGAAGAACGACAAGAAGAACTGCCGTAATCACAGCCAAGACGACCGTATGATACATGAGCATGATCAAAAAATCAAGAAAAATAACTTTACATTGCAAACGGTAGTGTGTAGCTCAGTGGTTCCCAACCACCAGCTTTATTGTTATTAATCAAGCCAAAGGTGATGTTTTGGTTTCGGACAAACGTGACACGTAATTCACGTAAAAACAAGTAAAAATTGTGTGTAAAGTAAGAGTTTTGAAAATTTGCTTGGATGTTAATTTTATACATATTTACATTACCCTAATGGGTTACACTTTATTCCGATGGTCCCCTTTAGACATTCTACTCACTTTAAGCAACTTTGCAACTACATGTCAACTAACTCTGTTAGTGTTAGGTTAGGTTTAAAAGAATAAGTTGACGTAGTTGCAAAGTTATTTATAGTCAGTTGAATGTCTGTTGGGGAGCATCAAAATAAAGTGTTAGCAGTTATTAAGCAGACAGTCTACTAATACTCTAATGACTAACTGACATGTAGTTGTAAAGTTACTTATAGTTAGTAGAATGTCTATAGTGGACCATTGAAATATTGGACCTTATCACACACCTGGCGCAATGCGACGGCAGCTGCGACGCAAGTGTTTTTTGGTAGTTTCAGCCCGACAGAGTTATCATTTTCACGTCCAGCGCCACGTTGTTTAAATAGCAAATGCACTCGTGCCCATCTGTTCGCCCATGGGCCTGCTGGTCTGAAAACGATTCAGGCGCATTGTTGGTGTGTTGCTATTTTCAGGCAACATAAAATGACTGCCCCATTGACCAACAAAAACCTGGTCTAAAGTCAATAGCAGTATTTTTTATTTATTTAAAGGACGTGTTAGTAATATGTGCCTATAGGTGGGCTTATTATACACACAGGGATGCGCAGCAGAACAAAAACATGTCAAATATTAAAAATAAAAGGATTCCTCTCTGGAGAAGCATTCTGTCTTTCCACTTGCAAATTCTGCCATGTAAATAGCGAATCAGCCATGGTGCAAGCACAACTGGCTTTTAAAGGGAATGGGAGATGAGACTCTGATTGGTTTATTGCACATTACGCCCAAAGCGCACCCATGACTCATTAAGAGACTAGGTATAACCCTAGCTACAATCCATCGTTAAACTAGCAAAAGTGGATTCGGACACACCCTAAGTGCATAACCATGCCCTTAGATCGTTAAAATAGGGCCCAAAGTGTTACCATCTAGTGTGATAAAATCACTTACTAACCTTGTCAATGCAAAGGTAAATCCAATTTTCAAATGGTAAACACATGTAAGGATGTTTAGTCCCAGCGTTAAACAATAGACAGCTTTACAGCTTAAATAACACAACTTTTATGTGGAATAATACCTGTGTTTGAATAAAAATACTTCAATAAAAATAGAGATGCTATTAAATGACTTCCATTTAGGTGTTTTTTTTACTACTTTTACAAACTGAAGGACAAATCAAATTTACCAGTTGATTAGCACAGCAATTAGACTTAACTTCTTTTGAACCCATCCACTCATTTAAGATTGTAATGATTCTTAAATGATTGATTTCAATTAGAAAGAATGATTTGATTTAAATGTATTCTGTATTCTTAGGACTCATGAATACGTGACATCACATGCACCAGCACAATCATTAAACTGATGTACAACACCCGGGAGACACGACCATCCAAACCCTTGACAAGAGGTTGAGGGTTTGGCATATTCCTCAAATTCCAAACTGTACACAGATGACACAAGATTCCAGCCCAGAAGGAGAAGAATAACACAGAGACAGAAAGCAGCGCATCACGACACGTCATCAGGTGTGACCTGTAAACTGTGCAAATCCAAGCGGTGTAATTAAGGTCTTCCTGCTGATTGATAGAATGGGATTTCTTGGAGAGGAAGCAACATCTTCTGCTTTCATTCTCCTCATCCATCATTGTTAGCGAGTGTCTGACAGAGAGAAGGAGATTTTTCAAGACATACGCTTGAGCTCCACCACATCTGCTTTTTTTGTGCCTACATACTTATGTGGCATAATTCCACAGATTTTTAAGCCAAAACTTCTCTGTTTCTGAATGTTTGCTTGTTGCCTATAAACCAGCTGAGTATGGCCATACTTCACATAAGTATACAGATGCAAAAGTTTGGCTAGTATTTGGCCATGAGTTAATATTCAGGTAGTTATATAAACTATTTAACTAGCTCTTCATACTGTTACTCTGCCATGAGTTGACCTGAAACTGACTGTAGAAGAAAAGATTGCAATATCTGCTACAGCACAAATGTGTCATTTAGCAAATGCTTTTATCTAAATCAACTTACAAAAAATGATGGATGTGATAAGCATTTTATCATACACTCTAAAAAATGCTGGGTTAAAAACAACCCAAGTTGGGTTGAAAATGGACAAACCTGCTGGGTAGTTTTATTTAACTCAACTATTGTTTAAAAATGACTGTATTGCTTGCTTAAAATGAATCCACAGTATGTTGGAAATGAACATGTACTAATAAGTTTAATGAATAATAATTAAACACTTATTAAATTGCTTATTAATAAGTGTTCACCTTTTGATTATTATTGTTGCCTCTAGTAATTATGTGTCTGATTTTAAATTTTCAACCTATTTTGGGTTCATTTTAAACCAGTCATATAGTCACTTTTAAACAATAGTTGGGTTAAAACAACCCAATCGCTGAGTTTGTCTATTTTCAACCCAACTTGGGTTGTTTTATATGACTGGAAATACATTTTGTAAAATATTTTGGCATTTGAAGGTTTAAAAATATATATATTATCAATTTGAAGAATATATTTTCTTACATGGTCCTGTTTAAAACATATTTAGCATATATTTGAAATATATTTTGGCCAAACAAAATCAGTTTTTTTTGCCATATATATGGAAGCTCAGACGAGAAAGTGAGGACAGTTATTTAAATATGAGTTATTATAGTAATTGCACAAAATGAGCATTACATTTTGACTAAAATCAGTTTTCTATGCAAGTCAGATAAATGCATAATGGCATTTACTGTATTATGGACGAAGGTGCTTTCATTGACCTATAGGTTTATACATTTTTCTCTCAGGTTCTCAAAGAGTATTTTATAGGTCATATGTTGTGTGATCTTGGCAGCGAGATCTCATGCTGTGTTCAGCACATGCACTGTGTTTCCTCCTTGTAAAAGGTGTGTGTGGAGAGGTTCATCAAAACCATCTTCTTCTCCATCACTCTTCAGCTAAACTGAGATTTTTACCATTTCTCTCCTTTTATTAAATGCATGTTGATATTCATTATAAACAGTTTATGATATAAATGTTGCAACTTGTATTGACAGTTCTGAGAACTGACTTAATCAATGGCGTGCCAATGAGGAGAGCTGTTATTTTTGCAATTCGATGACACTATTTGTGTATAAACATATTTCATTTTTCACCTACATTGAGTAACTTTCCACCTTGATTCATTACACGGGTACTTGCCATCCTGACAGTTCCTTTGCAAGAGTATCATATGCAAGAATGCAGAACGTTCAGCTTGGCTTGTTTCTTCCTAAACACTCACAAGAGCACATTTAGCAAGTTTCTGTTTTATTTTTTTCATTCCTCATTCTTACAAGGACATGCACAACAAACCCCCAAGTCTCTTTAAACCAGGGGAGGAGAAGCGTTCGCGTCAGCGCAGGTGTGTTCGACGCCTACAGGAGCCACATGCACAACAAAAGGCCTCAGATTGAAGGGAAGCTTTGTTCTCTGCAGAGTCCAATCGTGAGGGAAGAGTGTGAGAAGGTGCTTGGAATGATTTGTATTGTTGCCTTTTTTAACAAGCTTGATTTGGAATCGATTCTAATTGAAGCCATGAGTTGCTGGTGTTTTATCCTCAGCTGCTGCTTTTGTGATGTTCCAGCCAAGTTTGCAACTTGACAGCTGGAATCGATTTTTTCCGGGTTGCCGTGTAGCTTCAGTTCTCGGAGGTTTTTGTTAGAGCAACATGTCTTAAGCTCTTTAAATCCTCTCTGACACATCTCATCTCAGGTTTTGCTTTTTCATGATGAATGGAATTATGAGACAAATAAACACTTGAGAAAAGAGCAAAGGAGCCAAAGATAGATCATCCACTCCTGCTGCGCTAAATTTACACAAACTTGGCAGTCGGATTGAGTTTAACGCTAATGATTTTATCCTAGATCCTCAATGAAGAGCTGTTTGTGCTCTGGAAAAGTGCACACTAATTTACATTTTTCACACAACCAAATATATATATGGGTCAATGACGTGACGGGTCATTTTTTGTCCAAAGGCCTTAATAATAATAAAAAACAAAGATATGACATCCAAAGTATGTAAGGTAGTACAACTAGATCTCTTTTATTGAATCCAAAGGTTTTAATTATACTTTGCTACTAATAAAGATTTTAAAGATTTTGAAGTGTCAAAAGGTCATCCAGTTTAACTGTCCAAAGGCCAATACAGCCATTTCATTTGTGATTAAAATATCTTAAAATGTAATAAATATATATGTTTTTTATTCTGGCATGATTTTATAACATCATATATCAACATAGTGCAAAATGGTATTAAAATTATGTGTGGAAGTATTATAATTATGCTTTGTTATGAGAAAGAATGTCCGGAAAAATGAATTTCATTGATGTCATTTGGAGTAACCAATATAAAGGGACCATTTTGGATCAAGTCATGCGATCAGTATCATGTGACAGGATGTGACATCATTCAGACAACTGCAAAGGACCACATGGTCATGAAGCAAAGTAACTCTCTTTTAACTATTTGAAAAATTAATGTTTTCACTTGCTCATACGCATGTCCCGAAACATCATGTCATTCGGTACAACCGCTATAAAACATGGAAAATGTTGTAATATTTTAAAAACTTATACTAAATATAAAATGTTTGATTGTCCCTTTGTTAGCTAGCTAGCTAGATATCAGCCTGTTAGCATTGTTTGAAAATATCGTCATTCGGTATAACCAAAAATGTCTTTTGGCAAAACCGAAATTTTGGTTAAATCGAATCATTTTTTTGGTGACAAATTTTGTCCATCCTGTAAAAAATGAGAAAATCAGTGTTAATTGATTATAAAAAACACATAATCTCATTGTTAACACTTAATAAAACTTCAAAATTAATTATATCCACATTATATGTTTTTTTACACTTTTAAAAACATTTTTCGTCAATGACCCATATATATACAATGAGTTTTCTTTTTAAACAGTTTAAAACCATAATTGATGTTATTTTGTTTTTACATCAATAAAAATTACATGCAAAACATAAAAAATGAATACACTTATTATGAAAAAAAAATATATATTGTATATTAAAAATGCCATTTAAGAGTGTGTCTTTTTTGTTTATGAAGCTATACATGCATGGATTGTATGATGTCAAATGCCTTTTGACTTCACTAATAATTGGTTACTTGCACTGCTCAACTTGCATTTCTCAAAATACAACTAAAACATTACTGATCAGAATAGTCCTCTAGCTCATGTTATAGTTCATACAGATCTGCTGTACTTTCAGTGGAGAAACATTCTTGAATGTCAGCATGAAGGATGGGGGCTCGTTCACACCACGGTCCCTCTAGACTGTGGATCTGGTTTATTATGGGAAACAAGCCCTTCCTAGCCATAACTCTTTTTCAGTCTACTAAAGCTTTGGCTGCCCGTTTACTGCCCTGTCTGCCATTGTCTGAAAGGTCACTGAGAACCGTTACCATGAGGAAGGAGCCCCAAATCCCTTCTTTATGGGAACATACACATTGCTTAGGCTTCACTGAGTGGTAGCCCTTAGTAACCGTGTCCCATTGATCACTATATTGGAAATGGATTGCGGGTAAAGGAATGTCAGAGCGTACCCGTACACTGTGTCAGGATCCTGTAATGGAAGAGGTGCAACCGTGCAACCGTTAATCCATACATCAGCATTCTGAAGTCAACATTCTCGCATTAAATGTCTGTGTTGATGGATTTGTGCTCTGCACGTTTGATTGAAATAGTGTCAAGATGAGGGATGTTTCATTCTGTGCTAATAGAATTCCTGCCCTGGCATGCTTAAAGGAAAAGTTCTCCCAATAATGAAGCTGTCATCGTTTATTTACCCTCATGACATTCCAAACCCACATGGCTTTCTTTCTTCTGTGAAACAGTGCTATTTAGTATTAATATGGTATTTATTAATGGGGCTATATGTAAGAATTTTCATGCATTAATCACTTTTTTATTGCAAATGTGACAGCTTGTAATGAAAATAAAAATTGAGACCTTCCGCGACTTCCTAGGTTGTCTATGAAAGCCTGTAGACTGATTTTTATGTGAAGCACTCGGGGACGTTATTGCTGGGAAAATCAAAAGGATGTGACAATAATCTCTTTTCCCTTCTATGACACAAATGACAATACAATGTTCAGGATAATCCCGAAAGAGCAATTCTGTACTGTAATGTCAATGTGTGCAAAGAAAAGGGATTAATTCAAACTATAGTTTCACATAGCCAGATCTATATAGTCTCAAATATACTTTATAATCAAACTATCATGCCAGTGTAATTTTAATTGCCTCATCTGTCATCATGATGCTGTGTGTATGTATATATATATAATTTTTTTTTTTTTTTTTTTTTTTTGCTTAATGTACATAAGACAGGGAACAATCAACAATGTAAGGCACTTCCATTGAAACAAACATTTAGAGTTTACATTAAAGAGAGTAAAGAAAAAGAAAGAAAAAAAACAGAGCAAGGATGAGGACAAAGAGGTAGCCGATGTACACAGCAAAGAAGAAAAGAGACTAAAATAATAGATATTTTGACAAAGATAAACATAATATTTCAGAATCAGATGCTTTCTTAACTGCTGCTTTACGTTACATGTGCACAAATGCAAGCACAAGCAATTAGTTGATGGCTGCAGTTCACTTAACGGCCACCAGTGTCGCTAATAACAAGGGTTTCTGAATTCTACACATAGCCCTTTTAATATTTTGAATTAGCAGTTTTGTCTTCCGTGTTCATTTCCATTTTAGTCTAGGTTTTAAAACGATTTTCTGTGCTTTTGTCACTTAAAAAAAAATAGCTTTAATTCTAATTCTAATAGTTTTAGTAATTTTAGTTCTTGAATATATTTTATTTCAGTTAGTTGCCCTGTTTTTTATCTAATATTTATATTTTATTTCATTTCTATTCCAATAAACAAAAATTAATTTTAATTGGTTTAGTTTTAATTAACAATAACAACACTGTGGAATACAAAAGGAGAAAATTTTATGTAGGCTACTTAATGTACTTAATGTTTTTTGTTTTTTTTTTCTATTCAATTACAATAAATGGGACCAGGAGCTTTCAAGCTTCAAGCTTTTGTGTTAATTATCAAAAAGTCATTACAGATGTTACAAGATTAAATTTGTACAAACTGTCACATTTATGGCAATTCACACAACTGGTCAAAAGTTTAGAATAAGTCAGATTTTTAAAAATGTTTTTAAAAGATGTATTTTATGCTCACCAAGGCTGCATTTATTTGATCAAAATACAGTAAAAAAGTTACATTGTGAAATAATTTTAACTATTACTAATACAACCAAAATGTATTGTATTTATTCTGCACATGGTAATTGACCATTCGCAAAGACCCGCCGACTGTTGCTACGTCCCTACGTCCGACAAGCCATGCCCCACATCATGTTCTCACGCAGTCAAAAATACATCGCGGAGCAAAGAGGACACTGACAACGCGTCGACAGACAAGACAGAGCAGGTTACTTTTGATATGAAACAAGGTCTCAAATGTCAGATTTTGTCATTTTTAAGGAAATTTAAACAATAAATACCGTTTTGTGGCTCTTTAATGTGTCGTGACAGATTGCTGTATTGCCTCAGTTCAAGCGGCTCGTGAACCGATCATCTCTTTCTACTAGTTCATTTATAGCATCAAATAAACATAAGGAATGTTGTTTCAACCGCGGAAAGATGTCAGTACTCACCATTTTTTCAAGTTCAAGTCCACCAACATTAATCTACTAACTCCCCTGACTGCTTTGTTGGACAAAATGGCGGATTCGGCATTATGATTGGTTAGATCGCCTGTCAATCAAACTCCTGGCGAAGGGTCAAATTGAATAAGTTCCATTGTCCCAATTGGTGATTTCATTTTATTTGTTGATGATGTCTATAAAATGTGTTTTTTTTTTTTTTTTTTTCATATTATTAAGTAGTTTTTAAGTATTATTTAATTATTTTATTTTCTCTGATTGTGTGGGCACTTCTGAATAATTAGCTGCTATAGTAAACAACTGGAAGAAAAATAAAATGCAGTAAATGGTCAAAAAATTTGCACTACAAATCAGTGTGTTTATATACGATAATAAATAAAAACAATATGATAAAAACAGTTCAAGCAGCATAATAGACCATTTTTGTACAGCTAAAATAACTTTAAGTGAATGAGCCCTGAAGCCTCGACACAATCAAGTTACAGCATTAAGAAGAAGGCGAATAGATGCTGCTAGAGGAAGCCCCGCCCCTTCAGGCAGGTGTCACTCAGCCCGCACACGGAGCGCTGATCTCCATTTTTCCCTCCAGTTTGTTGACGCTGTGAGTAATATCCTGGGCTGAAATGAGACGGAAATGACAGCGGCAGCAGTAATGCCCAGCTGCGAAACTCCCAACAACACGCCGAGATAAGAAGCAAGAGCTTCCCATGTCTCTGACCCTTCCCAGGGCTGAATAAACCCCCAACCAGAACTATTAAACTTCGGTATGCAACTCAGCTTAGGGGTGGGCCAGTAAATAACCACCTAGCAATGCCATGCCAACCATCCAGGCATTTGCAGTCATGCACCATGCACATTTCCTTAAAATAAAAATTAGTATATTTATTATTGTTTTTTATTTCCTGCTTTTAAAAATAAAGTTGAAAATTTTTTGTCCATTAGACAAATGCCAGAGCTCATTAACGTTAACTCAACCATGCAATTATCCTCTCTGTGTGTTCTGAAAGGAAAAAACAGCTTTTTACAGACAGCATAATGATAATGCTGGTTGAGATGCACATGAAACTGCTTTACTTTTACTGAAAGGACATTTCTTTTAGTCCCACATTATTAGTTCCTCTCAGCAGCTCTGCAGATGTCAGCAGAGATGCGGTCAACCTCTCCAGACGCTCGCTGTCATTTCACACACTCTGGAAAATGCTCCCAGTTGTGGCTGCCAAACATCCATTTAAAAATTAAATCATACACCAAGTCAAAATGCATTAGGAAAGGGCTGCATTATGATGTTTGTCATTTTCAGAAGTTTAGACCCTGTCTGTAGGGGACGTTAGTTTGGAATTTGCTCAGGCCCTGATAACACACCATCATTGCCAAAACGTCTATTCTGTGTGTGTGATTCCCTCTGGAAGATGTCATTTTTAAAATGTTTGTTTATCTGTTTTATGTCACTAAAATGGGTTCTGTCGGATATTTGTGTTTTCATGTGCCAAAATCAAGTGAACTGCATATGGACGCAGAATTTTATAGCATGCTAACTAAACAGAATTGCAAAAGTAATTTTAAAATAATGACACTTTTAAAATATGACAAATTGAATACAGAATGCAATTCCATTTGATGCCACTAGTGGTGGAGAAATTGAGCTGCATGTGTTCGAAATCACAAATTGTAGCCTGAGTTTTCTTCTTCTCGTCATTTTGTAGGGAACAATTCTCTTCCATTCTGCACGTTCTCATTGGTGAAGTTTTGCTTGGCACTCTGAAGGAGGAAAGGTGCCTCCTTGTGTTGTGGTCTGGGCATCCTGGGTGTGGAAGGGCACATCTTCGTCATCGTCACGCTGCAGAAATAGAGCTGCCGTTCTCAGAGCAAGGCAGGGCCGCTTGCGTTCCTGGGAATGCCGGTGCAACGTGGGTTCCCGAGCCTTGCACCACTGTACCCGCTGACCTGATCCTGTCATCTTGACATTGTTCCGGGTTCTGCTGCTGCGTTGTCATAGAAACGGTATGTTGCAAAACAATGACAAGTGAGGAAATGATGATAGTGATACAGGCATGGGAAATTTACAGCTGGGTGGTCTGATTGGCTGACATGGAGTGATGTCACGTGCACTTTAGAGAGATGACACTAGCTTAACAACAACAGGTTCTTTAAGATAAACAGTGGCAGAGAGATGTTTTGTGTTATTATTTGTATTATTTTTCACATCAAAATACTGTTCAGATTGTGCTTTTAGAACTTTTTTTGTCATTTCAATTATAAAATATTGTAATGTATGCAAAATAAAAAAAAATAAATCTTGTTTTTAGCATGTTGGTCTGCAGTTTCTGTTTTGGCTGGTTGCTAGGGTGTTTCACATAGTTACTGGCCTAAGTCTGTATGATATTCTGGTCTCAAGATATGACTTGGATATGACTTTTTAACACCTTCAGTGTTGCTGTGGAGTTGCTAGATTGTTTTGGCTGGTTACTAGGGCATTGCTTGGTGGTTGCTATGCTGTTTTGGCTGATTACTATGCAGTTGATAGATTGTTTTGGCTGGGTACTAGGGTGTTGCATGTTGGTTGCAATGCTGTTTTGGCTGGTTGCTGGGGTGTTTTAAGTGGTTACTTACTGGCCCAAGACCGTATGATATTCTGGTCTCTCCAGTGTTGCTATGCAGTTGCTTGATTGTTTTGGCTGGGTACTAGGGTGTTGCATGTTGGTTGCTATGCTGTTTTGGCTGGTTGCTAGGGTGTTTTAAGTGGTTACTTACTGGCCCAAGACTGTATGATATTCTGGTCTCTAGATATGACTTGGTCTCTCCTTCAGTGTTGCTATGCAGTTGATAGATTGTTTTGGCTGGTTACTAGGGCATTGCTTGGTGGTTGCTATGCTGTTTTGCCTGGTTACTAGGGCATTGCTTTGTGGTTGCTATGCTGTTTTGGCTGGTTGCTACGGTGTTTTAAGTGGTTACTTACTGGCCCAAGACTGTATGATATTCTGGTCTCAACATATGACTTGGTCTCTCCTTCAGTGTTGCTATTTGGTTTCTAGGTTGTTTTGGCTGGTTACTAGGGTGTTGCTAGGTGGTTGCTATGCTGTTTTGACTAGGGTGTTTTAAGTGGTTTCTTACTAGCCCAAGACTGCATGATATCCTGGTCTCAAGATATGACTCTGTCTCTCCTTCAGTGTTGCTATGCAGTTTCTAGAGTGTTTTGGCTGGTTACTAGGTTGGCTGGTTACTAGGTTTCTAGGGTATTTTAAGTGGTCACTTACTGGCCCAAGTCTGTTCATCTCTACATATGACCCTGTTTATGGGATTTTCTTTTGCCTGCTTTTTCCACCAAAAGAAAAAAAATAAAATCAGATTGCTTAGAAAAGTACTATCACAGCTCACGACGGCCTCTTTTGAGGTAGAAAATGTAAAAATCTAATTTACTTATTTATATTTTAGATTTATTTATGTACAGTAGCATAGGCTTTTATCCACAGCAACATGTGATTGATCATAGGGGGAATGAAATCAGCCCCAAATCCACATTTCTAGAGCAGATCGGCGTAACGCCAAACTAAACGATCAGCTCTAACGTCTGAACTTGGATTGAACCTACATCCACATTAACTTGTGTGTACAAACACAAGCACCTGCTCATGCATTTTCGTAATGTGGCACATTAGCAGTGAACGAAGAAAGACCGACATGACAACACAGCTGAAATTTGCTTGTTGAAACCGCAACACCGTCCAACACTCGCAGAGCCAGAGGAAGTAAAAACAATGTTTAAAAAAAATTTTTGACGTTGCAAGCTAAGCAGAGAGAGACGGTGGTATGAGGGTGCCAGAGTGTGAATATTTAAGTTGGCAGCCACTAGTCCACAACATGACCATGCCAAGACAACCTCAGATAAAAACATGCAGACCTGCACTTTTAATGCCCATATTATGAACCTCCGAGCTCAGGGCAAATCAGATCAGCTAATTTGTAATTTGTTATGCAGTACATGAAGTTGATTTGATGTGGTTTACAGTAAGAACAGGCACAATTCAATTCAAACATAAATTGGTGTATTGTTTGCTAGAATATTTTTCATGATCACTGAGATTAAAGGGATAGTTAAAACTTTTATCATCACCTTCACTCACCTTCATGCTTTCCCAAATCCGTATGACTTTCTGGAAGACCTAACCTATTATTTTGTGTTTCACAGAGGAAATAAAATAATTTGGTGTGGTAGTGACATGGAGGTGAGTAGATGATGGTTTTCATTTTTGGGTCTTTTTGTTCCTCAAACTGACCATGGTTACCATAGTTCTTGGTAAAATACCACAGTTAACCTTGTAAAACTATAATTAATATGGGATATATTTCAAATAGTGTAAGACACTCTCAGAGTCTTTCTTTCATTTTGACTTCTTTGATGACAGTGGTTACCATAGTTTTAATGTAATAAAATTAACTGAACTACCTGTGGTATTCTGACGGAAACTGTGGTTATCATGGTGCATTTTTGGAAGGGGTTCTACTGTGCTATAAAAAGTGGGATGTCTGTAATCTATATGGCCACACTGGATATTTGTGGCCATGAATGTGTCAGCATTTGTACTCCCTCTGCTAATGGTCATCTTTATCATGCTTCAACTAGCAGCCATGAGAACCTGCACATTTCTAGCCAGTTCATAGTCAGGCACAAAACATGAAGGAAAATTTATCTTGTTAATTGAGATAATTATTAATTAATTAAAAAAGAAAAGATGTTGTTGAAAATATGTTAATCTATATAGTGCTTACAATGAGTTTATGGGTGTAGATAATGCCAACATAATATTGTAAGATTTACAACATAATATTTGTAAATCTAATATAGTTTTTTTTTTTTAACAGTAAAATTGTAATTATTTATGTTTATTTGCAATTTTTTTTTTTTACTGTGATTTGTTGAGTGATTGAGAGAAAGTGATCTAGCTTTCCTTGATTTTGCTGTAAATATTTATGTATGTATGTATTTTATTTATGTATTATTAATTTATTTATATTTGTTTTATTATTTATGTTTGTTTTATTATTTATTTATTTATTTTTGCTGTTTTATTGATTGATTGATTGATTGATTGCTTTTGCTATCAGGGCCAGATCATTTGTTGTTTTCTCAACAAATTACTATAAAAAAGTAAATAACCATGAAATAATTGTAGAGCTATTATTTATTTATTGATGTTTGTTTTATTTCTTTATGTTTTATTTATTTATTTAGGTTTGTTTTATTTATTTATTTAATTGATTGATTGATTTCACTATAAGGCCAGTTTATTTATTTATGTATTTGTTTATTTAAGGCCAGATCATTTGTTGTTTTCTCAACAAATTATTGCAAAAAAACAAAACAAAACAAAAAAAAACATAAAATAATTGTAGAGCTGCTATTTATGTATTTATTTATTTATGTGTTATTATTTATTTATGCTTGTTTTATTAATTTATTTATAGTTTGATTTTCTATAAGGCCAGATCATTTGTTGTTGCCTCAACAAATTACTGTAAAAAAAAAAAAAAAAAAAAAAAGTAAATAACCATAAAATAATTGTAGAGCTATTACAGTAAATTGCTGTAAGTTTCAACATCAAGTGGTCAGTAACTTGTCATTTTTTACAGTGCATGTGTAGCCCTTTCATACCAGTGTAAAGTGTCTCTCCATCAGGAAGACTGCGCTCAGATCTCATTGAGCCACAGCCTCGTTACTCAAGACCAGCAAAGCTGTGTAAACATCACAAAAATGAAAAGTTGCAGGACGCCCATTTGGAACGTATTAGCTTTACTCCATAACCTATGTTTAAATTATTACAGCCAAACCCAGGAGTTTGGCACTGGCAAGCTGCTCCGACCAAGGCCAGTTAACCTCTGGGGTTACAGACGAAATCGTCAAGTTTAGAGATATGTTCAGCTCCTTGTGGAAAATGTAAATTTGCAGTCCGCTTGGCCATGCGGAGAGGAATTTCAAATGGCTCAATGAGACAGCTATACAACTTTAGGGGGAAAGCAGGTCAAAAGAGCTTCATAATTCAGCAGGAGTAATTACGCCATCGGACCGATCCTACATTCAGAGAGCATTGTGTCATCTTTAGTACTGCTCTTCTTCTACAGTCGATGAAAGATTTTATTCATCTATTTAGCAAGAATAATGCAGGTGCAATGCTAACCTGAAATATATATTAGAATTATGCACACCTGGGAATACACACAAAATACAAAGTTCAACAGAAAAATGTCGACTACTTGGTTTTCAGCCAGTAATTCCGCCTATGTCACTCGAGTTTTAGAGATTATCAAATAGTGATTTCACTGAAATTCACTGCAACAAATGGCTAGTAGGGACTACAACGAGCTTTTTCCCGGGTTGGTGACATCACAAACCCCAAAATTTACATAAACCCTGCCCCCAGGAGCACGCAACAAATGGGGTGAGGCCATGTTGGGCTGCTTTAGAGAAGAGGAAGAGTTGTTGTAGTAGAGTGTTGTTGCCATGCCGTCATTTTATGCCGGACTGCTTCAGGGTCAATTCAGTGCTTGATTTGCACAAAAGATTAAGATGACGGCACATGCTAGTCGATGAGCTGAATCAACTCCACAGCAACTACATAAATTTATCCACTAACCATTTAGAAACGTCCAGTTGCATTCTAAAAGTTGTAACTTCTTCCTGAGTCTCTTCATCAGTGTCCGACTCCGGTTTGAACAATGTAAGGCTGAACATCGTTACTGACAATCCTCATTTTGGCTGCGTGAGATTCTCCAGCTTTGTTGTTGTTGAGCAACCGAAGCGTGAGCTGTTAAAGCTCCACCCTCTTCTGGAAAGGGGGCCGGGAGCAGCAGCTCATTTGCATTTAAAGGGACACACACACAAAAAACGGCATGTTTTTGCTAACACACAAATGGGGCAAATTTGACAAGCTATAATAAATTATCTGTAGGGTATTTTGAGCTGAAACTTCACAGACACATTCTGGGGACACCAGAGACTTATATTACATCTTGTAAACGGGGCATTATAGGTCCCCTTTAATATATTATTATTATTATTATTGCAATGAAGGCCTGATCATCTTCCTAATTCTCATTTCTGTAGCAGAAATTATCTTTATCTAAAAAAAAAAAAGATTTGTGGTAGACAAATGCAAGTGCTGATTGCATTAATTTTAGCGGTAAACTCTAGTTCAGACCAGTCAAAGTTACTCCATTTTTTGATCCAGACTGCAGTTTTTCTCCAAGACCCAGTCTAAGCACACATCTCATTACAGGCAGAGAAGTTGGGGTCTTCAAATTAGCACTTCTCTATTATTCGTCTTTATTTTCTCAGACTCTGTAAAAATCTCTGTAATGGAGCATGGCAATCTTGGATAAGAAACTCCTGCTGTTCTCCGTCTAATTACCCTCGACTACCTCTCTGAGCTTTCTCTGTGTTTAGATTTAATTTGATGTTGGTTTTAATCCCGAAGTGTCAATCTTCATTCCTGCCTGAGCAACCCTGGACAGAGTCCCAAATTAAACAGCCAGCAAACTCGTTTAAACGGCCAATTATGAACGCACAAAAAGCTTTTTTGTAACCGCAATCATCTTGCTTAAAAGGTCAAGGGCGAACTGAGATCTCTGCATTGATTTACAGTTATTGCGTTTTATAATTTCTTGATTTCGGGGCATGTAAAACGGCATGTTTCAGTAACGATAACATCGCTGTAAACCAGGACTTATTTCACTCTTGATGAAAGCGTACATGTCCAGAATCATTAACTGCAGTTCGCTATACGAATCCAACAAAAACGGCAAAAGTCACACCAGATAAACACATTTTTAATTAAATTGCATAGCTCTAGTGTTTTTCCCAACAGCATAGAGTCTTAGCTTATTAGCTCCCATTAGACGAAGCCTCAGTTTTCCTGAGTTTATTTTGTAATTTCATCATTTCTTTTGATAGGTTGTTAGGCCCTGTTCCAAACATCGCAGGACAACATTAAACCCAAATGAAGCTTCAGTCCTGGATCTATTTAAGCCATCAGTGAGGTCAGATGATTTTATTTCATAACTCAGAATTATCCAGTTCAGAAATCTATAGCGAGTTGGAGAATGTTAGATAAAATTACTTAGGGGTAATCAATTATGTTGACCGTTCACCCTGTAACACTAACAACAATTCATGATGCATGATTGCAGCAATGCATCACTGTAGGAAAACACAAGATGGTAGCACTCCACATTGTAGCATCTTCCTGCGATTTGATTAATGGGCCGTTAGCTTAGCCATAAGATTCCTGTAACTCAGAAGATAAGATGTTTTATGTCTCTGTGCAAAAGAAATTACAATTAAACTTTTCGACAGGAATAAATTAAGGTTGCGTAGGACCTGAACAGTGAAGTTTTATTGCTGTATTGGATAAGTCTGCTAAAATGACTTGGCTCCCGCTCAAGGATGCATAAATTGTCTGCTGCTTGAGCAGGAAAACACAGCTTCCAGATTTATGCAACTGTATGGTGAGGTTTACAGGTTCTCTTCTGCCATTCATAACTCCTAGGCGTTTTATTAAGAGCTGTTGCATGCTTTGCACCAATTGTTCTCTGAGGAAACAGTCAGTGCGAGGACTTGATGCTAGTTGGTGTTGTTCATCACGTGTGGCTTGTTTTATTTATCTCGCAAGGGTCAAATGAATGGGAAATAGGGTCTCCAATAAAGATTTAGTTTATGAACTGTGCATTGCAATATTTAAAGAAGGCACGCAACTCCTTTACATTTAGTGTACTCGGTTTTGGGACTTAATATATTGCATTGAACAGCAGCGGTTGGCTGCCAGCTCCCATGATTTCATCACCTGTTTCTCATTCTGCTTGTTTGGGATTTCCTTGAGCTTAGGAAAGATCTTGCAGAGAAGGACTTTCACAGAGGTGCGTCTTGGTGGTCTTGCTTGACTGTGACAGAGACTCTCAAGTGTAACTTATGCAATGGGTTGAAACACGAACAGTCCAAACCATCAGCATGTCTTTGAATTTTCTCATATGCGAGAGAGCTGAAATTTCATCTGGTTTAGTTAGAACTGATTTGCCATAGATTGTGAGATTCATGGCATCAAATAATTTAATTATATTTTGAAGTTAAATCTATTGTTAAAGGAGGATTAGTTCACTTCAGAATTAAAATGTCCTGATAATTTACTCACCCCCATGTCATCCAAGATGTTTGTCTTTCTTTCTTCAGTCGAAAAGAAATTAAGGTTTTTGAGGAAAACATTTCAGGATTTTTGTCCATATAGTGGACTTCAACAGTTACCGACAGGTTGAAGGTCCAAACTGCAGTTTCAGTGCAGCTTCAAAGAGCTCTACACGATCCCAGACGAGGAATAAGGGTCTTACCTAGCGAAACGATCGGGCATTTTCTAAAAAAAAAAAAAAAACTATATTCTTTTTAACCACAAATGCCCGTCTTGCACTGTTCTGCGATGCGCCACGCGTTACGTAATCACGTTGGAAAGGTCACGCGTGACGTAGCGGAAGTACCAAGCAAGTGTGAATGTGCAAAGTGAATGTGCAAAGATTAAGTCAACCGGCCTTTACAAAAAAAGGTAAAACAATGATGTTGGATGATTTTGAAGTTGGAGGAGAAAATGAGATGGAGTTTTTTGCCCTACCGTGGTACTTCTGCCTACATCACACGTGACCTTTCTAACATGATTATGTAATGCGTGGCGCATCGCAGAGCAGTGCAAGATGAGTATTTATGGTTAAAAAGTATATAATTTTTTATTTTTTTTAGAAAATGACAGATGGTTTTGCTAGATAAGACCCTTATTCCTCGTCTGGGATCGTGTAGAGCCTTCTATCCCTGGACCTTCAACCCACTGGTTGTCGTTGAAGTCCACTATATGGAGAAAAATCCTGGAATGTTTTCCTCAAAAACCTTAATTTCTTTTCATCTGAAGAAAGACATAAACATCTTAGATGACATGGGGGTGAGTAAATTATCAGGAAATTTTAATTCTGAAGTGAACTAATCCTTTAAGTCCATTGTGTCTGTTTTTATTTTTGGATTTTTACATTTGAAAACTGTATTTCCATAAGGGATATGATGAAATTGATATACATAAAGACTTTTTTAAGGGGATTTTTCTGGGTCCCGATCTACATATGTCCAATTCTTTTATGCTTTTAAACTTTTGTTAATGTTAAACCCATTATTTATTATGTTTTTACATTAATTTCCCCTCAAATGTGATTGTAATTGGAAGTGTATTCCCATACTATTTATGACTAATAATGTTTATTTTTGGTAATATTTAATATCATGTGACTTGATGATGTTATTACTTGAGGACTCAATGTAAGTTGACTGTTCTTGGCCAAGATAACCAAAATAATGCAGGCTAGACTTTATCCTGACTAAAGGCCTGTTCACACCAAGAATGATAACTAAAGATAACGCTAACGATTTTTGTCGTCTGCCTCTTTAAATGCTCAAGCTCTTTAAGGCAGGATGGATTCTGATTGGCTGTCAATGTTTTTATCGTTCATCAGCTGGAAAAAAAAAAAAACGTTCTGAAAGTGATTCCAACTACGTATATCATTTCTTACTGCCATTATTGTTACAGTTGTGGTGTGGATTCTGCTATTCTTTTATATTTAGAACGACTTTTAGAACTATCGTTATCGTTATAGTTATCGTCCTTGGTGTGAACGGGCCTTAAGACCTTCCCTTTTGGTTTAAAATGTATTCCAGCATTCATTAGTTTCAATTGCAAGTGCATTTTCTAAAAGCAGCTCTTAATGCGCTTTAAACAACTTGCAACCTCTACAAACTCCATTTGCGTTGATATTTGTGAAAGTCTCCATATGTTTGATTTTGAAGAGGATAGAGCTGTGTGACAAACTAAAGCTGGCTTGATGGATGGGTCAAATGGAGGCTCTGGCCAGGACAAACACATTGTGAATAGGTCCTCATTCATTTGGGGCCCGTGTGGTCAAGTTTTGAGCTGCGTTTCAACAACACCGCTATTGTGCCTTCTGCTTCAATAAATAGAGGTGCTTATTCAAGGCTGCTATTGATTCGTCATTTTTCATATGTCCAGATGTCACACGACGTATAGAGCTGGGGAGTTTAGCTCAAGCACCTGGAGAGAACATTATGCGAGCAATTTTTAGTTTCACTGAAGCTTTTTATTTATTGCACACTGTGTTTTGTATGGTAAAAAGTCACTAGTTTTGCCCGTTTCAGATTTATGCCTTATTTTGAGAGAAGACACACGAGCAGGATGTATTTTTCGGCAATCACTGCCAACATAAATCTGATGTTTTATAGGCGATTTAGTTTTGTTTAGCTGAGCGTCACTCTTTAAACGTGATTGACCTTGATATACCTCCATAATATTAGCTGTGGTAACGTAAGCTTCTTCGATTCATTTCCTCTGTTTATGGTCAATGTCGTTTCAAATCTGGGTGGAGGACGACGAGATGGCCCAGTGAAGGATTGAGTGTATCATTTAAATGAATCATACTCTATGTTTTCAAGTCACATCCAAGCATCATTCATCTGTGAGCTCTGAGCTGTAATGAGAAATAATATAACTCACTCACCGGCCCTCAGACCATCTGGCCGTAAGCGAGCGAGCGAGTGCGTTCTCTAAAACTCACAGTCGCAGCTTCTGGAGAGTATCATCTTACTCTCCAACAGGTGGATTGTTAGTGCCTTGTGCAGACAGCCAGAAAAGAGGTTTAGGACATTACAAATGAGAGTCTGAGAACAGTGGGTTACCAAGACCTTGTTTCTGACCTACCAGGTAAAATGAGAAATCTCTCTCTTTTTTTTTAATGATTTACTAGTATTTTTCCCTCATACAAAATTGTTTAAATGTTTGAGGTTGGAAGAGTTCTCTTATGCTCACCAAGGCTGCATTTATTTGATCAAAAATACAGTTAAAAATCGTGAAATATTATTACAATCCAATATAGCTGTTTTCTATTTCAATATATTTTAAAATATAATTTATTCCTGTGATCAAAGCTGAAGCATCATTACTCCAGTCTTCAATGTCACATGATCCTTCAGAAATCATTCTAATATGCTAATTTGCTGATCAAGAAACATTTCTTATTATTATCAATGTTGAAGATATTTGTTCAGGGTTCCTTGATGAATAGAAAGTTCAAATGTATAGCATTTACTTGAAAATTATTATTTTTTAAATATTATAAATATCTTTACTGTCGCTTTTGATTAATTCAGTGCATCCTTGCTGCTTAATCGGATATAAAAAAAAATATCACTGACCAAAAACGTTCTTCAGAGCAACATTTACTTTCATATAAAGAGAACATGAAATCCGTATGGACCCTATTTAAAGGGATAGTTCACCCAAAAATGAAAATCCATAGACAGCTACACAACTGACACTTTGACGCTTCAAAAAGTTCATAAATAGATTTCAAACTAATCCATGAATTGAGCGGTTTAGTCCAAATTTTCTGAAGAGACTTGATCGCTTTATATGAAAAACAGATTGAATTTAGGCTTTTATTCACATATAAACATTGATCAGCGAACATAAACAGAAGGTCATCTGAACCTGCTTGATGCGCGAGAACAATGCGCGAGGTTCTTGCAGAAGCTCAAATGTGATGCGTAACACAAGAATGAACCTCATTGGTTCTCGCATGTCAAGTAATCATTCTTGAGCTTCCATTTACCACAACTAATGTGTGAGTTGATGAATGTTTATATGTGAACAAAAGCCTAAATTCAATATGTTTTTCATATAAAGCGATCAAGTCTCTTCAGAAAATTTGAACTGAAACACTCAATTCATATGGATCATATTAGTTTTATGATCTCTTTATGAACTTTTTGAAGCGTCAAAGTGTCAGTTGCGTAGCTGTCTATGGAGGCACAGAAATCTCTCAGATTTCTTCAAAAATATCTTCATTTGTGCTCCAAAGATGAACGAAAGTCTTACTGGTTTGGAACGATATAAGGGTGAGTAATTAATGACAAAATTTTCATTTTTGGGTGAACTAACCCTTTAATTATTTTTTAATGGTCTTATTGTGCACAATAAATCAGTGCATGTTACTGTATTTTATGTTCAGTTTGGAGCTGCTAGTGGTCCTAAAATTGTGCACTTTTCTTGTCTATTTATTTGAACCAACTTTTCTCTATTTTCTTATGTTAACAGTGATTTAAAATGTACCATTGCTTGTCCTATTTGAGCTAATGATATATGTTGGACGCATCAGATATTTTTTCATCCTCCTCCAGACCCAGAAGCCCACCCAGAGCCCAAGACAGTTCTGCACTTCACAGTTTAACAGCTCTTCCATCACTCGGAGCCGTCATTACGCTCACACAACCGCCCAGAGTTTATGAAACTGAGGCGTTGTGTGCTCCAGTTTGTTTTATTGATCATTGTGCGGAGGCGTTGATTAAGTGAAGTGAGAGTGTGTTTCTGAGGCATCTGTCACCTCATAACTTCACTCATTTAGTCAAAACAGGCTACCGTCTTCAGACTCACAGACAAGGTCCTCCTCAACTCCTACGTGTGGCGTAATCCTCTGGATCCGGCCCATACACACACCTCCAGTGTTTTACATCCTTTTATTTCCAAAGATTAGATGAGCTGAAGGACTGAAAAGACCTTTATGAAGTTCATCTACAGGGCATTCTGTCCTCTCGTCCACTTCTTGATTATTCTCTCTCTCCCTCCCTCTCATTCTCTGGTTACTGACATCAGGGCTGCACATTCCACGCTTGTCTTAATAAAGTCAAATCGCAATAAACCTGAACCAATTACACGCGCAGCCAGATGGGCCGACCTCGGCGCGGAGGGGATCCACCTGGAGGGTGATGGCATCCGGTTCTTTGGGGTCACAATGAAAAGCATCACCAAAAACCGGGCGAGTTTTTATATTTTTTTTGACGTCAGTGATGGCGAATCAAACTTGTGAATCATTTATCTGACCTTTTAAAAAAAAAAAAAATTCACTTAATTTACTTTTTTCACCACATTTTTTTGATATATGGCATAAAGTCTGATTCACTTTGCATTTACAAACTGCCCTTCTAGATGGAAAAATATTGTTTGAAAGCAACCAAACACACTTTTGTATGCCATTTACAAAAGAGTTTATCTGAAATGGACTATCATTCTAAAAAAAATGCTGGGTTTAAAACAACCTAAGTTGGGTTGAAAATGGACAAACCCAGCAGTTGGGTTAAATGTTTGCCCAACCTGCCGGGTAGTTTTATTTAACTCAACTATTGTTTAAAAGGTACTGTATTGCTTTTATTAAATGTTACTTTCCAACATATTTTGTGTTAATTTTATTAATGTTTACAAAATTAACATTTATTAATAAGTTTACATTTATTAAAAGTAATAATAATTAATTATATGTCTGATTTTTAATTTCCAACCTATTTTGAGTTCATTTTAAGCCAGCCATATAGTAATTTATAAACAATAGTTGGGTTAAATAAAACTGCCCAGAACGTTGGGCAAACATTTAGCCCAACCGCTGGGTTAAATCAACAAAAACACTGGGTTTGTACATTTTCAACCCAACTTGGGTTGTTTTTAACCCAGCATTTTTAAGAGTGTAGAAATGCAATAACAGATTGATGTGGAAAAACTAATTTCAGTGTGTATATATGACGAAAAATGTGTGTATCAGAACTGATCTCCATCCAAACGTGAAAAGTACAGTTTTTTGAAAGGTTTTAATTTAATTGATTCCCTTTGACTTTCATAATATGGACAAAAACATCTAAACTAAAGCGTTCTTCAAAATATCTTAAAAAATCATGTTTGGAACAACATGAGGGTTCATAAATAATGACAGAATATTCATTTTTGGATGGACTGTTCATTGAAGTTTCACATCTAAATTATCTTCTAGTTCTTTAGGAAAACATCTACCTTATACACCCCACAATAGTTCTTGCGGGTTCTTTGCAGAACCTAAAATGCTAATAAAGAACCATTATTTCCTCTCCATTCTTGATCACTCTTAAAAATGAAGGTTCTTTATTGGCTTTGATGGTTCCATGAAGAACCTTTACATCCATTGAATCATTCCATTGCACAAAAGGTTCTTTATAGTGGAAAAAGGTATTTTATATATATTTTTTTAGAACTGTTCTCTGAAAGGTTCTTTGGAGAACATAAATGGTTCTTCTATGTCATCGTTGCAAAAACCCCCTTTTGGAACCTTTATTTTTAAGATTATAGATAGGATTCCCAATCCAACCCCATCCAGCCTTCTACTTCCAGTTGTGATGAGTCAAACCTGCCTTCACGGCTTCACCTGACAGCCACAGCGTCCTGCCCTCTCTCACCGCTCCATAAACATCACGTCAGGACTCATTCACCGAACCCCCTCCTCTTCTCTATTAGCAGCTAATAATATTGAGTTACCACTCAGCACGCTGCCAAGTGGTCTCTGCTGGGCCTCAGTGGCTGTTTGTACTTGGCACGGGCGGCCGAGAAGAGAGAACCTTAACGTTTTAAGGGTACAATAACAAACATCTCCGACCCTCCGCTCTACGCTAACCTGCTTGCTTTTACACCTCTGGGAATGGCATTATTTTCATGAATCTGTGCTGCTATATGCTCTACATTGTATGTAGAGAGCAAATTAGAGAGAAAGGACCTCAATGAAAGATTTCATCAGTGTTTTAAAATACAAGGAGGGTTTATGCATCAATCACTGGTTGAAAGCACAAAGCTTGAATGTTGATTTGTTAGTTTGATTAAAAACTATATTTTCTGTTCGTCTGGGTTTAGGATTTGTTGCCATGTCTATGTTAAGTGGAAATATGTGCAAATTCTTTAAGCAATATTTAAATCCTGACAAGATATAATAAACATTATTAGACATGCCAAAATGAAGATTTAGCAGGGTCTTTTGTGTGTGTGTGTGTGTCCAAACCATTTAGAAATTAGCAAAGGAATTTTGACCAGACGTGACTTCATTGCTTTTTCTGAGGTGGCATGTTTTACATAGGAGGTTTAGGAGAGATTAATCAAACAAATATGTTTACATTTGGCTTGTGCTCCATCCAGAATAGGATACGACTGCAAGAAAAGATTATTTGATATGTGAACTGCAGTTATTATCGTTCCTGAATATATGTATTTATTTCTGCATGCATGTGGTCGGTTTCTGCTTAGTGCACTAATTTAACATATCCCATGGAGATTATGATTCTTTTTAATTGTATTTTTTTATATGTATATATTTTATTTTTATAGCTTTTGTGACTCGTATATGTTTTTTTTCTCTCTCTCATGTGACAGATCTGTTGTGTGGATGACAATGTGGACAGCACAAATCATATTCAGTCTGATATTTCCAGTTCTGATCTGGCCCACTTTCAAATGTGGGAATAAATCGGATATAAAGGAAAGGAGGAGGAGGACAGCGAAAACAGCCGTTGGTGAGATGGTGAGGTATTAGATTTCAATAATATATATATATATATATATATATATATATATAAATTTAACTGTATTTATTTAAAATATATTTTTATTATTTAATATATATTTTTATATATTTATTATTATTATTAGCAGTATTATATATAATATATATATATATATATATATTTGTATGTATATATGTTTTATTTAATTTTTTGGCCACGTTTAAAAGATAAAAAAAAAAAAATCCAAGTTGAGCATAAAATCAGAATTGGCTTGTTGTGGGAATGTAGCCTTGGTCTTCAGTTGGGAGGAACTGTAGCTGTGGAGGAAAAAGACAAGAGCTAAAGACAAGACCAGGAAAGAAAGACAGAGAGAGAGAGAGAGGTGTTGGGACAAAACAGCGTCCTACTCAATGTTTGAAAGTGCTCCATCAAGTCGACCGGTTTAATTGCACAGGGGGCGGTTTGTAACTATTACTGTGAAAGGAATCCTTTAGCAGCAATAACACTAAATCAGCCCTTATTAAAACAGCTATATATCTGCCTGCCTAAATTGTTGCTGGACTCGTGGGTTATCACAATAACCGTAAATTTTGCCAGATTTCTGGCCATAAAAACTCATTAGGTATTTCCCAGCTAAGAGAGAAGGGGAGAGGGGAACCGCCTGTTGCCTGGGAGCTGGGGAGCAAAGCATTGTGGGGGCTGGCCACAGTTACCTTTGTCATGAATCACTGTGCGAATAGGCCACGGGCCAGGAAAGGCTGCTGATAGTGCTCACGCACACACAGAAACATGCAGCAGACACAATAAGACGCACTGCAGAACTCCATGGAAATGAAAATAATCCAGCAGCCGTCAACCCTGTTACAGCCCCTTTTCTGCCTCCCACAGTGGGTGAGTGTGTGTGTGCACAGTACGCCTCGCCCCAACACACTCCCTGCCTCTCCAGTGCTGAAAAGACACAGACAATGTAAGTCATATGGGTGTCTGGGGGGCCTGGTGCACAGGGTACAATTTGTCAAACGCCCAATCAACCCTTCCTCGTCCTGAAACCGTGAGTGCGGTCTCGACACAGCGAGCTTAAGCAAGCACGAGTAAATTCACTCTTGTCGACATGTGTGATGTTCGCGGTTTGTGCATTTCATGAAAATATGTACATCTTTCCTGCTGCTATAAATTCTCGGAAAAGCATTTTCGGAGAGCTCAGCGGCATGCGATCCTAAAAAAATGACATCCTCATGTTTCATGTTGAATGAGGGCCGTGATCATCCAAAAATCACCTGATAACAGACTGTCATGTTGTATTTAACAGCAAGTTTAGCATTTAAAAGTTTGTCCCATAGGAAATGAGATCTCTTTAATAACTATTTCTCCTAGACAGCAATGAGATTTTCTTCAGAGAAGAAGACCCCAATAGTTTCACACGTGTCTCGTCTAGAGTTTCAGATCTCAATACAGTCTCAAATTGTGCCTGACTTAAGAAGGCACTAAAGTGTGGAATCACAAGTCAGAGATTTTATGAACTTCTCCATTTATTTCAGGTGTAAATGACCCAAGTTATGCTATCCATGTCAATCTCATTTCAACTGAGGCTCATTGGAAAAACATGCCTGTACATTTTTGCAAAACTCCAAAAACGTGCCTATTCTTACATTTCATTGAAGTTTACAGCTAATATGAGCAGATGAACTTTTATTAAGTTTTCACACAAATTATGATTAAAGCATCAGATTATCGATTATTAAAGGGGTCCTTGATTATGATTTCACTTTTTTAACTTTAGATAGTGTGTAATGTTGCTGTTACATCTGCAAAGTTACGACGCTCAAAGTTCAATGCAAAGGGAAATATTTTCTTTTACAGAAATCTACAACAAGCTTCTTCCCGGGTTGGTGACATCACAAACCCCAAAATTTACACAAACCCTGCTCCAGAGAACACGCACAAAGGGGGTGAGGCCACGTTGGGCTGCTTTAGAGAAGAGGAAGAGTTGTTATGCCGGACTGCTTCACAAACGAGCATCAGTTGCGCTGGATTTGCACAAAAGATTAACATGACTGCATGCGTGCGATTCTCCTGCTTTGTTGTTGTTGAGCAACCGAAGCACGAGCTGTTAAGGTGATGATACACGGGGCAACTTTTTGAGCAATGTTGCCGAGCAATGTTGCTTGGGCACTTTCCCACTGAGAATGAGCAACAAATTTCTATTTGGATAAGTTAGATTAGTCATGGGCAATTTTTTAAGATCCTCCAATCAGAATGTTAGCAGCCGATCACGTGACCGGTTCGGAGATTTCAGAAAAAAATTCAAACAAGATGGAGGCCTCTCAGCAGCAGTGGAGCGGAGAAAAATAGCGTGAACTTGAATCTTTTTACGATAGTAAGTTGTCATGCGTCAACCCAAAACAGGGAATTTACCTCATATAATGCTTAAAATACCAACAACTGTCCAATTTAATGCATGTAGGCTGTAATTAAGCCACTGAATGTTTTCAGTTAAGTACTAAAAAGACGGGATCTGTTTAACGTCTGTAGTAGTGTAGGCTGTAGGGTGTATGGTACATGAATGTAGCTTTTGATGCGATCGACGCGGGTTCGAATCTGCCTTTTGCTGAACTCGCTCTTCTCCCTTTTCCTATCACAAATCAGATCGGAAAGGCATTTATTTTTAATAAAAATGAAGAAAATATTTGCAAAGTTGAAATAAAGTGTCTAACAAGTGTTTATAATAAAGTGTTTATTGGGTTGGCAATAGATTTGTTCCTCTCTGATTAGTTGCTGCCAACTCTCCGTTGCCCTAATTAGTTGCCCTGTGTCTCATCAGGTTGCCCGTTGACGGCAACATTGCCCAGCTACATTGCTCAAAAAGTTGCCAGCATCTCATTTGCATTTAAAGGGACACATAAAAACAGCATGTTTTTGCTCACACCCAAATAGGGGCAAATTTGACAAGCTATAATAAATGATCTGTGGGGTATTTTGAGCTGAAACTTCACAGACACATTCTGAGGACACCAGAGATTTATATTACATCTTGATCGCCTCAACCCGCAGACTAAAAAAAACAACCAGCGGCAACAGTGTAAAAGTAACCCAATTCCATGGGAAAACCACGGACTTGGCAACACTTCTGCTGCTATATGTGCAGCAACCAGCGTGATAAAACATTGCCAGATTCACGTTAATCTGTTTCAGCATCTGTTTTCGGAAACGTGCAAGAAGCAACGTAATATAATTTTGCAGAAATAACGCCACAGGCACTTTTTTCCAAGGTATTTCTAGAGAAACGTCATCAATATTTAAATCAGCTGAGTCGTGAAACAGCAACCTTTACGTGGTAAAACTTTCCTCTGGGATCTCATCAAACTTCTACCACGACCTTAATGAACTCTTTCTAAAAGTGATTTCAGCTTCATCATAAGACCTTTCATCAGTCCATAAATTTCCCTTGGAGATGCCTTCCATGAAAAACCACAGAGTATGTGATGCATCTCATTCGATGGCCAAAGATCACAGGCTAGTAAGATCTACTCAATTTCATTGGTCGTTTCAGCTGACCAATCGGTTTCTTTTCCAGATCATAAGAGTAGAGTGACTGGACGCCTCCACGGTCCAATGGCAGAGCATTACAGGGAGGTTCTGTTCACCTGAGCAGCGTGTCTTTCTCCCTGGGGCGACTGCTCTGCTCCAGAGGGAAACCACATCCTATCCATTAGGTTTAATGATGTTCTGACTCCTGCTCCAGGTGGCAGATCGAGCCAAACCACAGACACATTAACCCCCTGCTTCCCCCAGCATTTATTTACTCCTGGGCTCATTGTTGTAAACAAAGCTTCACGTGCCATGGCTGATCTTTTAATGAGCAAGCCTTTAAAGTGTTTTCTTTTCCTTTTCCAACTCTTTAACGACTCAGTCTTGTTTCATTTAAACATCAGCTTTGACTCAGATGTTAACATGGGAAAAATAAAAATAGACAACTGAAACAAGTGTTCAAAGTTAGAGTATATAGAACTATATAACATTAACTCGGATAGCAGTTCAACTTAGCATTTCCTTCTCTGCTTAGCTGGTTTCCAAATTCAGACAGCAAAAGAAGTTATTGCAGGTGTATGTTGGTAGTTTGATTTCATAATGGAGTCCATTATTGTTGGTTGTGCTCCATCACCAATGCAACATTTACTGATTTGATAAGTCAAGTTATGCTGTAATGAATTTTACAGTCATGTATTTTGCACTACTTTCGTTCATAAGATAAAAGGCAACATATCACAGCAGCTGAGTTGACATGTTTGTGTTTCTTTGACAGGCATTTAGAGTTTTTTTTTTTTTTTCATCTCCTGTTGCCCCCCACTGGTGAAACATGGTACTGCATGAACTTTTCAATCACACCACATGCTGAGAGACAGCAGTGAAGTCATTATATACACCATAAAATCGTTTTTTCTTCTTCTTCTTTTAGTCTAATAGCTTTGAAAGTGAAGCTTGAAGAATGTGTTTATGTGCCTTTCAGCCCGACAATAGGTGAGTAGTTTACTTTTTACGTAAAAACCAATATTGCAAATGATTGTGTTGATACAATAAATGGGTTTATTAGCATGGAACAGCAAACAAAAATACGCTCAGCATTGAAACCGCTATGTATCACCACACTGTTTATGTAATGTGAAAATTGCAACCAGTTAATATGCAGGCAAGCAAAGATCAACATGAAATGCCATTTACAACCCATTTGACTACTATAATGTGGTGTATTTCCAACTAAAACAAAATATTCAACAGAAACAAGATGCAGGACTTGATTGTATCAATACTTACTTGATTGTATTGATTGCAGAGATGATTGGAGAGGGAAATGTGTCTATGACACTTGCAAATAATATGAGGCAGAGCAAATAATTACATTTTGATCACTGCAAAAAATGATTTATGTCAATGGGGGTAAGAAAAATAATCTTGTTTTCCCTCTGAATGAAGTTTATCTTTCTTACCACATTGGCAGATATTTTTAAAAGCATAAGCTCATTTAATTTTGATCAATTTATCAAAAAACAAAACTTAATATCTTAAGTCATTTTGCTTGTCAAGTAAATGATTCTTGATTTAAGTATTGCAGACATAGTTGCATTTCTAATTCTCTGCATCAGTTTATTAAGAAAACCATGTATCATTGATAATAATAAGAAGGTTTTAGTTTTGTTGCATGTTTCTTGCTTGCAGACTCTCTCTCTCCCTTCTCATCCATTTTGGCAGCCCACCCTAAACCTCCATTAGGAAAAAGTCCCAAATGCCAAATAAACAATCAGCACGGTTAGTTTAAAAGTGACACCTTTTATTGTTTGTGTGGGTGTGTTTCAACATGAAAAAGCTGTAAAATTGTTGCGCACGCATTTGAGTTAATGTGCATGTGCGTGGATGCGTACTGCATGCATGTGTTTGTGTGACTTTGTGGTCTGTATTTTCCAGCACGCTCTCTAGGTATGCACCCGCTAAACCCCATCCTCCGTGCCTCGCTAAATGCGGCATTAGCTGTAATTGCATGCAGAAATCCTTATCTTGTACTTGAGATGGGAGGCCTTGGCTGCCAGCCTCTTGCCACAAATACCAATTACAGCGTTCTCTATGTCAGGCCGTAGAGATCCTTTCTGTGAGTGAACGGCACACACTTTTCCCCAGGAGAGGCCTGCCAGGAAGCCGTGTAAAAGGCTGCAGTTGATAATGTCTGTTTTGCTTTCAGTTGCAGCACAGATTGAGTCACCTCATCGGGCCACTAATAAACTCTGCCCTTTTTTACCATTTACTGTACAAACAATCTTGCTTTTATACGGTTAAACCATATTTGGAGCATCACAGAATGTTTGATATGTCACAGAGCCCCTAAAGGGACATGGTGAAGGGAAAAAAAATATGAGATGGGGAGTAATTTTTTTTTTTTTTTTTTTGTCAATGCTTTTTCGTTCTCTCGCAAATGTTCGCAAAATTATTTTCATGATTTGTTATCACAACTTTTTTTCTTTTGTCAAATCAACTTAGGTAATTAATTTGGCTTATATAACATAATATTTTGAGTTTCTGTTGATTAAACCAATCGCTTTCATTGTATTAACTCAAATTTTTATTGAACTCAAAATTTTAAGGCAACCAGGTAACTTACTTTTTTTAAGTTAAACCAACAATTCTTTTTTACAGCGTGAGAAACTTTGCATTCGCTCGCAAAGAACACTATAAAGCTCTTAAAGGGACGTGGTGATGGAAAAAATATATTTCAATGATTTTGCAGTTCCTCGCAAAACTTTTGTGTTCCTCTGAGAAACGTTGCGTTCGCTCACAAAGAGCACAAAAGAGCGAACGCAAAGTTCTCGGGGGAACTCAAAACTTTCGCAAGTGAATGCGAAAGCATTGAAATATATTTTTTCGTCTCATCTTATATTTTTTCCATCACCATGTCCCTTTAGGGCCTCCATAGATATATTGGGTATGCTCTAAAAACCTAGAGATTATAAGCATAATTGTATTCTTTACTACATTGGAAAACAAATTCACTCAGAAATTGCTAGTAAATTTCACAAAAACTTACAAAGAAACAACACATTGAAATAAACAAGACATTTTGAAAAAAGACAAATTTT
This sequence comes from Ctenopharyngodon idella, assembly GCF_019924925.1. NCBI lineage: Eukaryota > Metazoa > Chordata > Actinopteri > Cypriniformes > Xenocyprididae > Ctenopharyngodon > Ctenopharyngodon idella. The sequence continues at coordinate 28,397,054 of NC_067230.1, forward strand.
CTTGTAAAACACAATGCAATAATCTTCAAAAAATCATTTTAAGGTCTATAATATAATCATACTTGGTAATGAGCATAATAATTCTTTCTTTTACCAATTTCTAAGGCAGCATGTATCTTTAAAAAGTGAGAGTAAGACATATATATATATATATTTTTTTTTTTTAAGAAATTAATACTTTTATTCAGTAAGGATGCAAATTGATCAAAACTGAGTAAAGACAATTATAATGTTACAAAAGATTTCTAATTTAAATATATATGCTGTTCTTTTGAACTATCTATTCAACAAAGAATCCTAAAAAAAATATCAATGTTTCCAACATTGATAATTTGTTCAACATTGATATTAAGAAATGTTTCTTGAGCAAATCTGCATATTAGAATGATTCCTGAAGGATCATGTGACACTGACTGGAATAATAAGCAGTTATTTGAAATTGTAATAATATTTCACAATATTACAATATTAATTGTTTTTACTGTATTTTTGATCAAAAAAATGCAGCCTTGGTGAGCAGAAGAGACTTCTAGTGTACTTATAAATCAGTAAGTATGATAACAATAACACTATGGATTTTTTTCATCACAATGCATTCTTGCATTGCCTTCTCAGCAAATAATACATGTGATGCTGACTTAGATGTTTGATCATGTGAGCATTACTGTTGGCTTATATCGTCTCAACTCTCACTGAAAATGAATGACTTCTGGTTGCTGCAGATTGCTGTCAGTATGAACCCTTGACACTGTTTACACTACAGCATGACATAACGAGAGCGATCTAGTTTTGTTGCATCCCATCGCTCACTCTCAGTGTAAACACGACATTACAGTTACAGATAATCAAATTGGCCTTGTCAGATAACGTCAGCAATCCTTTTAACTGAGATGTGCTTAAAACATCCAGTTTTAAATCTAGATGTTAAACAAACAGACCCTTAACTCTGCTTATCTAAGTGAGTGTGTGTGGGAGACGGGGGCTTTATTAGACAGAAGAATGCAATAACACAGGTTAAAAACTCTCTCTCTGTGTGTCTAGATCACTTATCTGCCCACCCAGGCTCTCCTGAGACCGGCGAAAGCGTGTGGCACGTCTGCCAACAGCCCCGTAAGGCTCTCTCTGTCCACTTTTTAGGCCTGTTGTGTGATCGTGTACAGTTCAGTATGATGTAAAGAGACCGACGTCCAAGACAAACACTTCCCTTCTGAACTATGTGTTGTTGTAGTTTAGTTTAACATGGGTTTTACTTGATCTCAACAAATGCAGGATATTAATAAGTAATAGCCTTTTTTAGCTGACTTAACAGATTTTAAAGACAAAATACACTTTCTTATGTCTTAATATCTTATGCAGTGTTGCTTCTCAAGTAAATTTATCTTTTTATCCTGCAAGGATTTCTATATTTTAATTGGACAACTAGACAAAAACACTCATCAAGAATAGGATTTTTATTTTGCATTTATTTATTATTTTGCAATGTATGCTACCTTTTATTTTTTTTAAAGAAAATTATACTTTTCAGCAAGGATGCATTAAATTGATCAACAGTAACAGTAAAGACTTTTACATTGTTTAAAAAATGTTTAAACTTAATGCTGTTCTTTTGACTTTCAATGCATCAAAAAATATATAGCAAAAATATCAAGCAGCACAACTGATTTCAACATTGATAATAATAATAAAAATATGTTTCTTGAGCAGCGAATCAGCATATTAGAATGATTTCTGAAGGATCATGTGACACTGAAGACTGGAGTGATGATGCTGAAAATTCAGCTTTGATCACAGGAATAAATTACATTTTAACATATATTCAAATAGAAACCAGTTATTTTAAATTGTAATAATATATCAGAATATTGCTGATTTTATTGTATTTTTAATCAAATAAATGCAGCCTTGATGAGCATAAGAGACTTCGTCCAAAAACATAAAAAAAAAAAACAGTATAGTGTAAATGCACACTTCTCTTAGGGTTTTGCAATGTTACAAGTTTCAGTGGAGCCAAAAAGTATAAAGTTCAATAAGTTAATTAAAATCCATACATTAATCATATGTAAACCAGGTAAAAAGTTTTTCCTCAGCATTTACTTGGATTTATCACCTTGAACGTTGCTTTACCATTCCTGCTTAGGGTTCACTGGGTTTGTTGATGCTCTTCTGTGCATGATGAACAGATTGAGGAGAAGTTCATGCTAATACCCAGCCTCAAACACGACAGCCCCTTCACGACAGCATTGCCTATTCAACAATCATCAAAGTCGGTTCCACACCCCTGTCACTACCGTGAAGCAGAATATTAAATCATTATTTTACGACCCGTCATTTTTTGACCATGAGTCTGTCGTTTCCTGCCTTTCACAGCCACAGAAGAGACGGGATGAGGCAGACGGAGGCGAAGGGTCACACAAGCAGATGTCATACGGTATTTGGCTTTCCATGGATCTCTAGCTTTGCATTTTAAGATGTCTTGTAGGATCACTCTTCAAATCAATGATTTGAATGATTTGTTCACAAAAGTATGCGAACAAACAAGTTTTGCGCCATCAGTTTCGTGTACGCGGTTGGTTTGAAGAAGGCCACACTACAATATGATGTCCGGCACCCAAAACATGCTTCATAATGCTTCTTTTGCGTGTGGACATGGGTACATGCTAAATAATTAATCAGTTTTAGATTTTCCTTCTTTGTCTGACATTTTTCCGCATCTCTAAAGCTAGACCAAAGTCTGCAATGGAGGAAACTGATCTCCAGCTAAATGTCCAAAAGTATGTTCAAAGACGTTCTGAAAATGTTATTTCTGAATGTTCTCTGAATGCTCCAAAAGTCTAATTTTTTAAATGTTTTAAAAATCTTTCTTGGTTATATGAACGTTAAAGGAATTGTTCACCCAAAAATGAAAATTCTGTCATTTTCTCACCCTCAAGTTGTTCTAAACCTGTATGAGTTTCTTTCATCTGTTTAACACAAAATATATATATATTTTAAAAAGAATGTTGGTAAGAGAATTTTCATTTTTGGGAATATTCTCTTTAAGAGAATATTCCATTTTATCATTTTGCAAACATTATGGGAACATTACTTTATTTTAATGTTACTGAATGTTCTTTGAACATTCAAAAAACATTAGACGACTGTCCAACTAAAACAGTTAAGAAAAAAGGAAAAAATATTTAAGCTAACATTTTGAGAACATTAAAGTCATAGTTCAACCAAAAATGAAAATTCTGTCATTATTTACTCACTCTCAAGTTGTTTCAAACCTGTATGAATTTCTTTCTTCTGCTGAACACAAAAGATGATATTTTAAACAATGTTGGTAACAAAACAGTTGATGGACCCCATTAACTTCCTTATTATGGAAAAAGTCAGTGAGTCCATCAACTGTTTGGTTACAGACATTATTCAAAATATCTTCTTTTATGTTCAGCAGAAGAAAGAAATTCATACAGGTTTGGAACATCTTGAGAGCAAGTAAAAAAATAAAGACCAGATAACTTTGAACCAACATTCTATTAAACTTACTGAATGAACGCTTGTTCATAACATTGAGAAAACTTTGCCAGAACGTTAACCAAAGTTCTGAGAACGTTCCTTGTTAGCTGGGTCATTTGTAGCTTATGTGTCTTTAGCATGAATGTTTTACCCAACAGCCTTCAGCTGAGAATTTGTATCTTCAAATTCTTCAAAATCTTCACATTTCCTTTAGAAATGGTAGCACTAAAGAATCCAAGCAGAAACTTGATTCTGGTAAAGATTTAATTCAGGAATTGGAATTAAACACTACCTTTCAGACAGCAGGCAAATCAGTTTTTTTTTTTTTTTTCTTAAAACAGATCTGTTCAGGCAGACTGTCCACATTTTTTATATACAATATTTATATATCCAGATACAACCAACCTTTGGTAATGACGTAGGCATAGCCTACCCAATCAGTTAAAACCTCCAAATGTGGTTTGAATCATATTTGAAAGAATCTGATTTCATATTTTTTGCTGTCCAAACTTTCAAGAACCCATCTGGATATGCAAAAAATCAGATTTTTGAACATAGCCTTTGTCTAAATTTTGATGGGGAAAACTGAAGAATAAAGACTTTGAACTCAAAAGTACCTATTTACTTACTTAATGACCTGGGCTGCATTTATTTGATCAAAAATATTGTGAAATATTATTATAATCCAAACTAACAGTTTTCTATTTGAAAATATTTTAAAATTTAATTTATTCCTGCGATGTCAAAGCTGAATTTTCAGCATCTTTACTCCAGTCTTCAGTGTCACATGATCCTTCATTCTAATATGCTGATCTGCTACTCAAGAAAAGTACATTATGAAGAAATCTTTTATAACATTATAAATGACTTTATTATCATCTTTGATCAATATAATGTGTCCTTGCTGAATAGAGTTTTCTTTCAAAAATTATTGTCCCCATACTTTTGAACAGCAATGTATATGATTTGTTGAGGCATGTTAGTCCAAACGAAATAACATGTTTGTCTTTGTAATCTGTTTTGTTTTGTTCTTTTGTAATAACTGAAACTACTTTTCTGTTCCAAAGATGTCATGTAGGTCACACAGTCTATTAACCAGTAGTCAAATAGCTATGTTTCCATTGTTTTGGCTCTTGTTGTTGGTAAAACAATCTCTAGGTCAGTGAGTCAGTGAGGTGAACTTGAGAATCAGATGATTCATGAATGATTCATTCTCATGAAGGGATTTGTTTTGGTGAACCAGATGATGTTTCACAAATCAGACTGAGCAATTTGTAAAATGTTTCACAAACCTATATGACTTCAAAATGTAAGGTGCTGTGCTTGTTTTCTTATTTCAGTGAATTCTTACATTGAAGTCTAAAAGAGAAGAGGAACAAGCCCTCACATCTTCTAGTTTGGTCAATATCCATGTATGGATGATAGGTAAAATGATTGCAAAACCATCCTAAGTGGTCTTTGAAATCTGACAACTTCCAATAGAGCGAGACCGAGGCTGCAGGAGCGAACGGCTGCTGTTTGAGACGATATGCCTGCATGCTCTTCCCTGCATCCTGCATTGCGTGACAACTGCGCTTTTATTAGTGGGTGAAAGTTTAACACACTGCACATCCACTGCATCGTTCACTGTGTTTTCCATTCGTGATTTTCATGCTTTTACTGCCACACCTGTTATTTGCAAAGCTGCAACAACAAATGTCAATTCTGCTTTCATTCATGGCAGATTCTTCTAGAAGGAGCAACTCATTTTGTGGCGCTTTAAGGCAGCATCTTTGTTCAAGCAATTACTGCACTATTGTCAGTTTTAGCTCCATTAATTTTCAGAGTTCTCCACTTCCTTCTTCCGAACACAGGGCCTCCTCTTTGGTAATCATTTGCACCTTTTAAGAATCGCATGTCCTGCACGATTTAGTTTAATTTTATTATCCCGCTTACTTCATGGCTGTTCCCACAGCTCTCTTTGATGTTCCACTTGCTTGCTTTATTGTAATGGAGTTTGGTTTATTTTGCGAGGTGAAAATTGCCCCCAACAGGACCGGCTTGTTTACGCCCTGAGGATTTTCACAGGATTGAATTTCAATGAGAGTTTATCTTCACTTCATTTAAAGGAAAAGAGATCTTTTACAGGATCAGCAGCCCTCAGGTCAAACCAAGAATCCACAAAACACTTATAAATGCACATCAAACCAACATCACAGGCCATTAATAACCTCAGTACGGGACTACTTTAACTTTTGGCAAATGTGCAGGAATGATCATTTAGAAAGAACATCATTTAATGGTACAAAATTACACTGCATGTCACGCAGCATGGACAGATGTGTGCTAAAAACAAAAGACTGTGCCAGGAGAAAATGGTAATAGGATCAAGTGCAGGTTTATGGGTACATCTCATTAAAACATGCCCGAGTTTCTAATGAAGCCAGTTTAGGACGATTAATTTCATGACAATTTTCTTCTCATTCAACACTCATTAATTCCCATTTTCCTCAGTGGTGATTCTCATTAAATTCTCATTATATAAGTTGCACAATGGAATTCGGAGCTCTCCAGCGACATCTGTGGTTTAAACATCAAAATGCAAGTTGCCGGCAGAGGAACATCTTTACATCAGTTGTTCGTCGGAACTGATGTTTCTTTACCAAATCAAACACAATAGCTCTAAATAATAGCAGGTTACTGTAGTGACTCGAGGGAAGGCAAGAAAACCTGGCTTTGAGCAAGGATTTTGCTGTCTTAGTAGTATTTGTTCATTTCTAACTAAAACTAAACAAGAAATCTTTTGTAATGTACATTTATTTGTCACAAAAATAATTGAAACATAAATAAAAATAATGAAAACAGTACAATTATAGGTTGATTTGAGAAAATTACAAACTCTGAATATATTATTTCATTTATATGTTCTCGTTTTGATTATCCTTTTGGGAATGGCAAACAGTCACTAGTGTGGACTAGTGGTTAAAGATCTTGGCTGGTAACTGGTCACTATGTTCTTAAGAAAGACACCTAACCTCAGGTTGAACACAGGTGTTTGTCTCTGAAGGACACATGTGCTGTAAGTTGCGTGCATTAGATAAAAATCATCTGGTAAAGCAGTGGTTCTCGACTGGTTTTGCTTTAGAACCCAGATTTTACATTGCACATCAAATGGCGACTCACTGTACAAAAACTGAACAGTAAAACATTGACATTTATAAACCTCATAGACCCAATAATAAGCAAAATTATTAACATGACGCATACTAAACTGAAAAATTGACTATTTTAATGTTTAAATGTTTTCTTTATGTGCTTGGCAGCCAGTAATTAAAAACTCAAAGCACATTGTGGTTGACACAAGCTATTTAAAGGGATAGTTCACCCAAAAATGAAAATTCTGTCATCATTTACTCATCTTCAAGTTGTTCCAAACCTACCATAGTATGGAAAACAATCAACTGTTTGGTTGCCCATATTCTTCGAAATATCTTCTTTTATGTTCAGCAGAAGAAAGAAACTCATACAGGTTTGGAACAACTTGAGGGTGAGTAAATAATGACAGAATTTTCATTTTTGGGTGAACTATGCCTTAAATTATATTAATTTTTTTATTAACCGTCGTTTTATCCATGTTGTTCATCTAATTTGACTATTCTACCAAGTGACAGTTGAATTTGCACAAATTCTGTAGAATTTAATTGGATGCGCAACCTTTGTCAGATATGGGAAATATTGGAAATGTTTAAACTGATAAATGTTGCTGTCCAAACTAAGTTGGATAGCTCCTCAAAAGAGACTTGTTGTCCATTTTTAGGTCATGATCCACCAATAAAGAACCACTGATCTTGAATATTTGCTTGACATTATGTGATACGTGTTATTAATTGTCTATTTCTTCATTAAAACTAGGTTGAAATTGACCAGCATCTGAAATGACTGCGTCTGGAATGACCGCGTTGACCTGTGTCAGGCCATCAGAGCGCCTTTTAAACGCTAATCTGCTATGGTGGATTATTTCCCCATTCTTGGGTGTTTTTCCCAATCTCTCTCTTTATGAGGGACTGGAAATTATTAGGAAAATGAGGCCATTGTGAGGACTACACCAGCCTCATGTTGAGCGATGACAGAGACTGTAGCCTCATTCGTCAAGCTGTTCCTCTCTCCCCTTGCCATCAAATTAAACACAAATGTGTAGTGAACAGGCGCAGAGAGTGGAAGAAGAGTGCCATACGTGTACCCATAATGCTCTAGTGCTTCGTTGCTTGCTGGAGTTCAGTAAGATCATTATTTCACTTCGATTTGCACGTTTTGCCAAAAACCCGATTCTCAAGGACTAACGATTGGCAGCTAAACTACTTGAACGAGTTGACTGTCTTTTCATCGGCATCAGGATACATTTTTTATGATTTTTATGAAGAATTTTAGGTCATGACTTGTTATTCCTCATAACCGTGAGAAAGGTTTCTTTCTCAAACAATCAGGTTTATCCGCATCATTTCCCATCAGCGATGATGCGACCAATCATCGGGGCGATGACTGTCTGGCCGGTCGCATTAATGAATCCCAACCGCAAAACAGCGCTGCGATCCAGCGGTCACACGGCGAGGACACGCAAGATGCCATGGAATGTGCGCCCCGGCCCATCGCACCAGTCTCGCTGAGCTCCGCACGCCTCTGTCGTCTTTTTCCAATCCAGACTTCATTGTCTTGGAATGTTTCCTCCACACGGTCGTGAAAACACTTTCCTTCCCACATCACTTAAGTGACTCCTCTGAACTTGTATTGTTCAGAATTGGTTTCAGAACCAGCTAATCATTATCAGCAGTACTCAGTGTTGAACAGCAGGGCTTTTTCCTCCTTTCAAACAAATGTGTTTTTGCTGTGCGCTCAATGAACGGTTAGTAAGACCAAGAGTTTATTTATGAAACGACTTGATCAATTAATGGACAAATCTAGTATTGTGACCACCAACAAACATTTATTCTTTAATGTTTGGCTCTGCGGCTTTACATAGACAATGGCTGCATCCGAAATCGCATACTCACTTGAGTAGGTACTTATTTTGAGTAATTGAGTAAAAGTAATTATTTTACAAGTAAATTCTATATAGTATGAATGTGTGTAGTATAGGGGTGTAACGGTAAATGTATTCGCCCCGAATCCTACGGTACGGACGTCATGGTTCGGTTCGTGCAGTTAGATGACAAATACAGTCAGTCACAGGTGATCCACACTCCAATCTAGAAGGGGGCGGGCGCGGCAATACAACGCTGTTTGCTAACCGCCACAACAGGAAAAAGAGCAGAAGAACGGCGCATACGTGAATGACTTAAGCGCTTGAAACCAAAGTCCGCTAGGTAGTGCGCACACGTTAAACGCTTACGGACAAAGGCGAATACTTTGAAAGCCTATATATATATCTTTTTCAAAAAAATATATATATACACATTCAAAAGTTTGGGGTCAGTAGGATTTTCTTGAGCACCAAATCAGCATATTAGAATGATTTCATTTCTATATCCAGCCTAGTTTTCAGAGGAATGATGTTCACATAATTCAACACTCTTTCTGTTAAACACACTTGACTTATGGATGAATTGCATCTTGTGCAGGATATTAGGAGAAAGATGACCCTATGAGCTTCAATTTTCCAGAGGGACTCTTGGTCTTCTCTCTTCGGTTATTCTGATACAATTAGAAACAGATGCAGTAAGAATAAAGTCAGGTACTTTTGCCAATCACACTGTGAAGAGTGTAGTCCCGTATGACAGGCTAATCTGTCACAGGTCAACATGACCGATAGACATGGATCCCAGCATGGATCATGTAGCACACTGTAATATTCCATATCTCTTGCTGTACCTGTCAGTTTTGGCACAGTGTTTGTCAGCAGAATTGCAGCTTGACTCAAGCTAAAATTCCAAATGATTTAGCTGAAGCTAAAAGCCTCTGAATATTATTAATGTGACAGGAAGTACTAGACTTTTACATTTATGAGGTGCTGTGGGTGGTTGCCAATGCATTGCTATGTGGTTGTTAGGGTGTTCTAGGTGGTTTTCAGGGTGTTGCTATGCAGTTGCTAGAGTGTTTTAGGTGGTTTTCAAGGTGATGTGTGGTTAGGGTGTTCTAGGTGTTTTTCAGGGCATTGCTATGCAGTTGCTAGGGTGTTTTAGGTGGTTGCTAGGGTCTTTTAGGTGGTTTTCAGGGTGTTGTGTGGTTGTTAGGGTGTTCTAGGTGGTTTTCAGGGCATTGCTATGCAGTTTTGCAGTTGCTAGGGTGTTTATGCGGTTTTCAGGGTGTTGTGTGGTTGTTAGGGTTTTCTAGGTGGTTTTCAGGGTGTTGTGTGGTTATGGTGTCCTAGGTGGTTTTCAGTGCATTGCTATGCAGTTGCTAGGGTGTTTTAGGTGGTTGTTAGGGTGTTTTAGGGGGTTTTCATGGTGTTGTGTGGTTGTTAGGGTGTTCTAGGTGGTTTTCAGGGCATTGCTATGCAGTTGCTAGGGTGTTTTAGGTGGTTGCTAGGGTGTTTTAGGGGGTTTTCAGGGTGTTGTGTGCATGGTTGTTAGGGTGTTCTAGCTGGTTTTCAGGGTGTTGTTATGCAGTTGCTAGGGTGTTTTAGGTGGTTGCTAGGGTCTTTTAGGTGGTTTTCAGGGTGTTGTGTGGTTGTTAGGGTGTTCTAGGTGGTTTTCAGGGCATTGCTATGCAGTTTTTCAGTTGCTAGGGTGTTTATGCGGTTTTCAGGGTGTTGTGTGGTTGTTAGGGTTTTCTAGGTGGTTTTCAGGGTGTTGTGTGGTTGTTAAGGTGTTCTAGGTGGTTTTCAGGGGTTGCTATGCAGTTGCTAGGGTGTTTTAGGTGGTTGCTAGGGTGTTTTGGGGGTTTTCAGGGTGTTGTGTGCATGGTTGTTAGGGTGTTCTAGGTGGTTTTCAGGGTGTTGCTATGCAGTTGCTAGGGTGTTTTAGGTGGTTGCTAGGGTGTTTTAGGTGGTTTTCAGGGTGTTGTGTGGTTGTTATGGTGTTCTAGGTGGTTTTCAGGGCATTGCCATATGGTTGCTAGGGTGTTCCAGGTTGTTTTCAAGGGTGTTCTAGTAGGTTTTTAGGAAGGTTTCTGATTTGGTTTTCATGGTGTTGATATGTGGTTAGTAGGGTGTCCTAGCACACTCTAAAAATGCTGGGTTGTTTTAACCCAATGTTAGGGTGTTGTAGGTGGTTTTCAGGGCATTGCTACAGTATGCGGTGAGTAGGGCAGTTTTCATGGTGTTGCTATGAGGTTGCTAAGGTGCTCTAGGTAGTTTTCAGGGTGTTACTGTGCAGTTCCTAAGATGTTCTGGGTGGTTTCTAGGTGGGTATTTACTGGATTTCATCTTTCAAACACACTTTCAAAAATTGGTGGCTTATATATAAAAAAAGATAAAACAATTTATGACATGCACTGACATTTTCAATACAACCTTTGAGAGGTTTCCAGAGGTCAAGTTTGAGAAATTTCAGTGTCATTTTAAGCTCAGGAAAAAAAAGGAATTTAATTTGACAGTCCAAACGAAAATTCCAGCTCATATTTATTTATACTTAATCCAAAACTTCCACAGGGCAGGAGAAACTATACCCAGGACACAGCAGAAGTTCTTATGGGGTTTACCTTGATGAGATTTCTGCTTTGTAGAAGCCGTGGACAGGGAATAAGGATAAGGTGTCTTATGAGAGATGCCCCCTGGTGTGCGAAGCAGAGTGCCCAGAGAACATTCCAGATCCCAGCAGACAAACATTTCCACAAGGGTCGTCTCTGTATGTGGAGAAGTCAATAAAAGCTTTAAAAATCCCATCAAGTCACTTTTATAGACGACAATAAATACCAAGTATCTCAAACTGCGTAGCTGTTGTCATGATTTGTACCGTGACACTCACTCCGCTCAACCATCAACCCCTCGGCACGAAAGCACACAGGCCCATATAAACTGAACATTGAGGTGTTCCAGAGACTCGGAGCTCAGCAATATCCTGCCTTACGAAGACGGCGGGCATTAAGCCACGGCTGTGTTTTTATTGCAGCCTGCGTAAAAGAGACTGACTCCAGATTACATTTTGCACTTAAGATTGGGCTCTAAAACGTAATGGGGAGAATTCAGACTGATGTTGTGCAAGTTCATGTTCAATTCCCAACGAAAATGTGAAAGCATCCCAACGATATTAAACATATGGACGACTCACATGCCCTCAAGACGCTTTAGGGAAAATTTTACTGTATGCAAGTCATGGTTACAGAACCGCATCTGTCTTTTCTCAAAAACACAATGCATTGGATACGGGAAGAGCTGCTCGGGTGCATGTTGTTCATAATGTAGCATCCCTGCATGCTTTACTGGAAATTTAGTCTTGTAACTAGTAAATTTTATTCCCTAAGGTCCAGTTAGTCAAGGTTTCATGCACTCACAACAGTCGTAATTATTTTTACATGACCTTTTTTGTTCTTGCTGGTTTGCTACTGTACCAATAGAGCGCTGCATCACCTGGTTCCCTTGACAAAAACCCAATAGGATTTTTCCATTGGATTTTAGAATATTGCAGACAATAAACTCCATGATGAACAAAAGTTTATGATTCTTTGAACAACTTTGAAGATTAAATAGCTAAATGTAGGCTATAGCTGTGTCCCAATTCAGAGGCTGCATACTTCGAAGACCGTAGACTTCAAAGGCGACGCCTTCGAAGGATGCGAAGGTCGGACTGTGCGCTGTTAAATGGTCCAGAGATGGTCTTATTATGGCTCTACCATTGGAAAAAGTGTAATGGCTAACTTGGATCACGTGTGCCTCGATATCCAATCACATTACTGCTTTGACTGCATTGAATTTTGTTCAGAGTTGTGCGACAGTCAAGCACTGTTTGCGGATTCCATAGAAACGTGATTTCAGTAAACGAGGCTTTGTGATTTTGGCGCTCCAAACCACTGATTCGAAACAAAAGATTCGTGAAGCAATGTTTTGAAATCGGCCATTACTAGATATTGTTGAAAAGTTATTTTGTTTTTTTGGCGCACAAAAAGTATTCTTGTCACTTTATAATATTAAGGTTGAACCACTGTAGTCACATGAACTGTTTTAAATATATTTTTAGTACCTTTTTGTACATCTGAAAGTGTTGATCATCTTGCTGGCAATGCAGGCCTCACTGAGGCATCTGATTTTATCAAAAATATCCTAATTTGTGTTCCAAAGATGAACGAAGGTATTACGGGTGTGAAACGACATGAGGGTGAGTAATTAATGACAGAATTTTCATTTTTGGTTGAATGAACCCTTTAAGTTAAAAAAACATTTTCTCTGAAAGTTTTAGTTAGAATAATTTGTCACACTTTATATTAGGTGTCTTTAACTACTATGTATTTACATCAAAAAATAAATACAATGTACTTGTGATCATGTTTTGTAATACACTTTTGCTGCTATTGAGGTGGGATACGGGTAAGGTTAGGGACAGGATTGGTGGTATGGTTCGGTATAAGGGTGGTTTAAGGGGTAAGGGAAGAGTCAACAGTGTAATTATAGATGTAATTACAGAAATGAATTGCATATGTAATTATATGCAGGTATTTTTAAAGCATAAGTACAATGTAAAACATGTATGTACATAATAAGTGCATTGTATCAAATGATTATTTTAAATGTTAGTACATAAGGACACCTAATAGAAAGTGGGACTGAATAGTTTGCAAGAGCACAATTATAAACACAAGGCTGTGAAAGCGACTAGTGAGTTGATGAGTAGTAGTGTGATGATGTTTAATGTCCCAGACCACCTATATAGTCCATTCAGCCACTTGTTGGCAACCGCCATTTTCAAGACAAGTAAAAGTTTTTCACATTACTGATGTATTTTGTCATAGAATAAAACATGAAAACAGCTTGAGACCTTACCACAGACCTTATTTCAGGCATTTAACCAAAAACCCACTTAAAAAAAAAACAAAAAAACATTCCAGGACGGTGGAACTGGAAGTGCCAGAACTTGTTTCCATATTTTTGGCCTACAAAAACACTTCTATATGCAAATGACTTCTGCGTACCTGTTGTTGTTCAAGGCAGGCCAAACTACTAAATACTGAATATGCTGATATGTAAATGTGTGATCACATGGGGTGAGTGAAGGCAAACACAGCTAAAGTGGTATAAGGCCGAGGCGTTTATTTTAAGGAAACAAAATATTTAACAGAATTGGCAATGGTTCTCAACTTTCAAGGGGCCGCAGAATGACATTTAAACGGATCTGATTAAGCTCTTATTGGAAAAATAAAGTTAAAATCTTTTTATATCTTATTTTAAGATTAATGATTTACCCACTCTATTAATAAAAAGATGCGATTTAATCAAGTGTTTAAAGGCACAGAGAGCAAACACAATGGGCAATTTCAATACTTTTTGGAAAGTTTGAATCGTTGGGAATGTTAGTCTAAATTTGGGCTTGTCAGTGAATGCAACATACTTAGTTTGCCGTAAGCCCGTGTTTTGACTGTTTCAGACGTTTCAAAAGAAAGAGTAGATGTTCAAAGCTCACTGATTACATCGGTATGTTTCACTCCCCACAGAGAGCTTTAAGCAAAGTTTACAGTGTCCTTTAACTAAAACCCTCATTCAACAGCTGAGCCAGGGGTTGAAGTGATTTTGAATCTTTAGATCCAAAAGGTTTTTGGAATCATCTTGGATCAGCGAGCTAAAGAATATTCTCACTTTAGCATTTCAACACCAGCTGTTATTAAGTATTTGAACAGCTGGCTTTCACATGTCAAACTGTTAAGTTGTGCACTAAAACACATGATTACAGCGGAAAGCTTCATGTTGTAATTAGAATCGCCAGTTATCACGTGAAATAAACAATTGCGACTAATGTGCACAGTCGCAAAGACTAAACAGGATGGTTGTTCACTTTGAAGTTACTAGAGATGCATCTGGATAATGGGGCTGTTTTTCACACTGATTAGATGATGATTGAGATATATGATGCTACTGTAATTGGCTAATTTTTTGCTATTTGTACATGGTACATTTGTTTTCATAGACCGACAACAAATGGAATTTGCTTCTCGGTGTGTGTGGCCTCATTACTGAACCTGTGATTATGTACAGGTTTTTTAAGTACCAGGCTTTGACAGAAGCAGAAGCTGGAATAAAAGCTGAAATGGTGATTTTTTTCTGCAGGTCAGGCTGGAACTGAAATGGTAGAATGACACGAAGGGGCTACAAACAAGATTTTAGGGTGAATCTCATGAAAACATTCACATTTAAATCCAAAACTTAAAATAAAATAAAAATAAATAGATAGTTTGCATAAGGAAAATTAAGCTTTTTTTTTTTTTGACATCCTCATGATTCTCAATGATGATTCTCAGTAGATTAAAACATTACTGTAATACATTTGTCTTAATTTGAATTAGCATAAATTAAAACCAATACAAAAATGCATTTATGTATGTTTTTATTTGTTTTTTTTTTGTTTTTGTGTGTGTGTGTGTGTGTATTTATTTGAATTTCTTTAGTTATGTATTTCATTTATTCATTTTAATTAATTTATTTTGGTTTATTTCAAAGGTGACCTTATGGACATGGACATATTTTCATGAGATTCACTCTGAAATCTTCCATCCATCCATCCATCCATCCATCCATCATTTATCCATCTATCCATCCATCCATCCATCCATCCACCCATCAATCCATCCATCCACCATCCACCCAACATCCATCCATCCATCCCATCCACCATCCACCCATCAACAGATTTTAATGGTCCTGTAAAATAGGCTTAATCAGAAAAATATAATTTCTCTTGTTTCTGTTGATTTTGTCTGAAATATGACCCAGAAATGTTCTTTACAGATTTCATGTCACTCACCACAAGATTGTGTAATGTTTCTTGTCATAAGAACTCCAGTCACTATAGAGGGTTTTCCTTACGTACAAGTTGCATCATGGTGTGGTGTGCCGTTCTTAATAAATAGGCCTGTGCTGTAGATTGATTTTTGTTTTTCTATTTACAGAGCAATCTTATAATTTGTTTTGCTTGTGTATAATTCATCAGTCAGATTGTCAGCGTGTTTGGATCTCAGTTGATGCAATGTTCCTGGGGATTTACATTAGGAACCATATGCACTGAGCAGAATCATTCACCGCCTCAACACTGCATCACTTATTAATGAACCCTCATATTTAGTCATAGTCAAATGAAACACTGCCGACTCCAAAAAGGCAACTACCTTTGATCAAAAACACATATTGAATATATAATTTGAACAGAAAATCAGCTACGACTTAACATACATATACATGCTGAAAATGTTGACTCAATCAAAACTTCAGATCAGAGCATTTAAAGTCATGTCGCTTTCCATCATGGACCGGTCAATGTTGGTAGGGAAAAAAAACATGGAAACATCGAAAATAACCTGATCAAAATGGAGCTTTTGAATACTTCTAGCTAATTGATTTGTGGGGAGACAGTTTCCTCTATTGATCCGAACTGGATCCCACATCTGTTGGTCTGCCTTCCTCCACGGCACATCCTGTTCTGATTAAAGATTTAATTGTGCGTGGTTCTGTGCGTGTCAGTATGATTTGACTTTGCCATCAAGACGCTTTTGTCACTCCGAATGTTTTGCTCATGATTCGGCAGAGCTGTGCTTTATTAAAACTGGAATGTTTCAGGCACCTCGTCAGCATAATTATTCCAAAAGTGTGTGTTTCTTAGAAGAAAAAAAAAAAAACATTCACAAGTCAAGTACAGCATCACTGATGTTGTAGTGAAGTTAGAAAATCCCAAGAGAGTTTTAAGCAGAGAATGTTGTTTGTGAAGTTGAAAGTCACGAAGACTTCATACTCCACGTTTGAGTAGATCTCCACCCTGAAAATGTTTAGATAGTCTTTTATTTTGACAATCCAGTCACGTTCCTAGGTCTATATATGTTGTTGGTCCAGGAACAACATTCCTAAACTCAATCCCTACCCATAACCAATCCATAAAACTAGAGGGCACTGATTGGTTGATTGGAATATTGTTGATCCAGGAATATATACATTTACAAATAATATAAAAAGGATTATATTAAATATATATATATATGTAACCCCTCACCCAGGTCCTACTCGCCCCACTCTGCACGGGCCTCGAACCCAGGTCTCTGGCATGGGAGTCGGACGCTCTAACGAGGAGGCTAAATGCTGCAACCTCTAGCACCAGTCACTAGAGCATCTCTTGAGATCAGAGGAGTGAGGTTTACTCGCACAGCGACTACTAGCTGGCCTCTGTTACACTCACCCCCCTAAACCTCACTCCCATCCGGGTCACGGCACCAATGTAACCCCTCACCCAGGTCCTACTCACCCCGCTCTGCGCGAGCCTCGAATCCGGGTCACGACACCAATGTGACTGTGTGTGTGTTGGATGGAATAATTTAGGCTGAGATCAGGTTGATGTTCCACTCAAAGTTGCTTTACTGGGCCTGAGACAAGACACAACTGGGACAAATGGCACCAAAAGGCTGATTGTCATACAGTGCATCTATGTTGCACGAGAAGTCAGCAGGACGAGATATGCAACTCTGCTGATTACATTTTCTCAAAGTGATCGTGAAGATATAGTGGACAAAATTCTAAAAAAAAAAAAAAAACATTAAAGAAAATAAAATATAAAACACTAATACAAACAATTCACATTAATACAGTTAAACTATATACTTAAGTAACCATCATTTTACATAATTGTATAAATGAAATGAGAGAAGAACGCAGCTTTAAAATGGCGCAGTTACACAGGACAGCACGTGCGAGCATACAGCACGTGTGCTAATAGCTAACACTCAGCTGGGGCTAATATTATTTTAACACAGAACATGACAATACCGAATAAAACACATACCTGGGACAAACAGCACCAAAAGGCTGATCAGAATACAGTGCATCGATGTTGCCTGAGAAGTCTTATCTCTGAAATAAACAGAAGTTCGGAGTTCACAAGCAGGCCAATTAACACACTCTTCATCTTATCGTCACAAATAACACATATTTGACTCGACTAACACAACTAGGAGCTGACAGACAAAATAAGTAGACTTTTGTGTAGTTGAAAGTTCAGACTTAGTTATTAAGACAGAGCAATCATTGATGCGACTTACCAGCAGGACGAGATATGCGACTCTGCTGATTACATAGCTCCGCCCCGTATATGTGCACAACGTGACTGACAACAGCCAATTTTCCCCAATTTATGCTGAATTTAACAACGATTATTTAAACTCCATTACATATATATACATGTATATTGTAATATTGCAAATAATTAATAGATTGTTGTTTTTCATGTTTTTAAGTACCTATTTTAACTGTTTAGGCACGTATTTGGTTACCATTAGAGTTATAATTCATGCCCTTTAAATTATATTATGTGTTTTCATTTAAATGTGATTAACTGTCTTCCTTTAACATCTTCCCTAAATCCAGATCCAGCTTTTATACTTCCTCGTGGCCCGTGACAAAGAAAGTGAAGAGCCAATTCATCATCATACCCTTAGTGTTGATGACTGAGTGCAGCATTTTTGTGCCAAGCGTCTTGCACAGCTGTTGGGAAGATGTTTTATAAACGAATCCTCTTATCAAGATCCCTCGCTGGCTCACCTGCAGGGGCAGAAGAAGGCCTCACCTGGGCCTGGAGCAGGGGCCGAGGACACTGTACATTGTTTACCGCTATCTGTTAGTTTACCCCTAGCAGGCCAGTATCTGCCTTATCTCAGCTGGGATTCTTCTGTCTTTTCAAGCTGCTAAGGTGAGCATGACGCACTGTCAGTGTGCTAGAGAAAATAGAGGTGAGAGGGAAAGCCAGAATGAGAAACCCAGAAGACAATGTCATTACTCCAAGGTTGCTCTTTCATAGCTCAGAACATGTGCAGTACATAAAAATTAGATATAACTCCTGACTATTTCATATTTGGTTTATAAAGGATTCTATTAGATTAGATCTCTTCTAAAAGTCTAGAGGAGACACATTTAAGATTATTTGCTCTCAATCTGAATTCATTGCTGTCTTGGAGAAACAATTAAGATATTAAAAGGTCTCATTTGTGATTTTACTGTCCTGTATGAAGGCATTTTCATGGCATACCATTTCTAGTTTTAGAAATACTGCACTGACTGGATTTATTCAATGCTACATTCTCCTCAGGTTCTAATTTAAGACACAGACTGTTGAAGTAATTACTGTACAGCTGCTTGATTTAACATTGAGAGTTTACAGTGAGCTGGACTCAATGAACGGTGCCCTCATTTCTTCATGACAGTATCTGACAAACTTTTTCTTGATCCTATAAAAACTCCGTCAGGCAATAATCAGTGGTGAATGTAAGAACATTAATCTAAGAGAAGCCTTTATAAACCACCACATATGAAATGAATAGTTGCTATTTCTGGAAAATAAAAATGGTCAACGGGACCTCTAGGAGAGAATTTGACTTTCTAAAGCTTGAGGAAAAACATTGAATCGTCCAACCAAACACAACTGGGAGTCTTCGGTGGCTTCCAAGATAATGCAATTCTGCTATGATATGCAACAGCTACAATATCTGCTTAGATTAAGCAGGACATGTTCCCAGAAATCCAAAAATGGAAACTGTTGGAGATAGATGTAAATCAATCCCATAAACCCCAGAGAGAAACTCTGATTGCTGATGTTTGTAAAATGTCAAAGAATTGCTGTTAATGGTAAAACTGTAGCTTCCTCAAAGACTCTTAAGCCCAAAGTATACTTCACTTTTTATGGTACGTATCGGTCAGCATAGTTTCATCATCAGAAGAGTATGCGGATAATGTACGTGCACCGCCAGATTTTTGTAACCCGCACATGAACATTAAATTTTTTATTTTTTATTTGCAATAATTAGTTTATCCACAAGGTGGCAACCGTGCCCTGGGGGCATCGATTCACAAGGTACTCAAAGAAAAATAGCATAAACAGAACAGACCGAAGCTTATGCAAGCTACAGCAACAATGGAGGCCTACATGGACAAGAGATTGTGTGAAGAGGTTAGAAAGTACCCTCATTTGTACAACTCTAGCATGAAAGAATACAAAGATGTTTACATGGGTTGTAACTTGTGGCGAGAGATTGCTCAAAACTGCGCATGCGTCGAACGACTGTGTACACGTACGAGTAAAATGAAGCATACTTTCCAAGGCTGTGCATTCGACTATAAAAAAACGAAGGGTGTCATGTTTACATGACACCGTTTTCAACTAGAAACTACAAACTTTTTATGCATTTTGGCCGTTCATTTACACAACAATGGCGTTTTGAGGGCCTGAAAATGCAAGCTTTTGAAAACGGGCTTCAAAGTGCAAGTTTTTGAAAAACGACACCGTTATTGTATCTGTGTAAACAACAAAAATGCGAATGTGTGAAAACGGTGATGTTATGCGCATGCGTATTACGTGTTCAGTCTATAGGCGTGTAGCGTTTATTTACAAAGTGACATCGCCAACTACTGGCCTGGCAGCAGAATACAGCGTTTTTAATAGTCTTCATGGATCTGTATGTGAAAAATGCACAGGAAAAACATTTTTAGTACATGGTTGACGTGCAAATGTACCCTTTTTTCTTGTCTATAGAGTTCTTTATTGGCTATATGCCTTTTTGGAGTGGAAGTTCTTGGTGATTTTACACATGAGAATATTTTCAAAGCATCAGTGCATGTTGTTTGAAGGTTCTTCTATGGCATCAGGCATTTACTTTTAAGTTTCCATTCATGTCTACAAACATAAACACCTTAAGCACTTGACTCTGGTTCTCCTGATGCTCATTAACAGTTGATTTCATTGCTACAGCTCTAAGTTCCTCAACAGTGTTTAGAGCTTCAACAGTTTACAAATCAGAACGTCGCCGCTCAAGGGGTCGTTTATGGAAGCACGTCACTGCTGGTATCAGAGCACAAGTGCAACAGCCAGATTCTCAATGACATCTAAACAAACCCAACTTTAAACAGAAGCAAATTAATGAACTATGATGAAACTATCCTTTTCATATTGATTGTCAAATAAACTAAATATTTGAGGATATGAAAACCGTGTAATCAAATGGAGATTTAAACGTTGGCCATTAAATGCAGATGTTTTTCCATCCATTATGATGAGCCACACGGCATTGCACAGAAACATGTGTTGGTTTATTGCAAAGGACGCCCTTCTCGATTTAGCTAAACTCTACAAGTGTTTCAGGATGCAAACCATCTTGTTGTTATCTCTGAAAACTTCGGAAACAAATCTACCGATTATCTAATCCACCGAATTCAGCTATTCTTAATGGCAATAGTAATTCAAAAAAGTGTTTTTTGCATCTGCCATTAAGATGATGAGGAAGTCCATTGGGATGAGGTTTGGGAAAAGCCCATCTCTCTTTCCAGCCGTCTTGATGCCGTTTATCTTTCATTCCTTACAAGAGCGAGTTTGTCTTTCACAACAGCCTCCATCCCGTGGGTCTTTGCGTCCACATGCACACCGGCTAATACATTTGCCTGCTCATCAAGCATAAACTAATGTGTATTGGCTTACAACTTTTCACATGATTAATTCCCACGTACAGGGAGGAATGTGGTCCCTTGGAGAGCATCGGGGTGTTTTTAACTCCCTGGGATGAGCCAGCGCCGCAGACAGACCGAGCTGAGAAAAAGGGAGAGAGCGCAAGAGTTTATTGATAACAGGTGGTCATGCATGCCGAGACGTTAACCATAACCAGCTGTGAGGCCTGTCTCGCGCCAAGCGCCCGGTCGGAGGACTGGAGAGAGGGAGGAAGAAGCCCTGCGCTCTGTTGGCCAGCTCTTACCTGACCTGATCTATTAGCTCATCAGTTCTGCTTTTATTGTTTTCTGGGGTCAGACGCAGCTGACTAAATCTTGACACAGCGAGCATCATTACTCCGCGGTAGAGAATCGTTTAGCCGCACATGTGTCAGGCGGCATATCCTGTAAAAATAGTGTTAGAAACAATATGTTAGTTCATCTTGGTCCTTTGCTCGAGAGGCCTTTACATGTCATGCCAAATGGATCCCCCCCTCCAAACTCTGGTCTGATAAAGATGGGGTGTGTTAAGAGAGAAAAGGTTTGTACCCTCTAAAGAATAGTCAGACATCTGCAGACTCGATGAATCTCCTAAACTGAACAGCTTAGACGAGCAAGAACGTTTGTGCTGGTTAATAGGGCTGGGACAATACAACAATTCTCGATACAATGAATTTGGAGCGATTCTGATATATTCCAATGTATCGCGATTCGCGATTCCCTCCCGAATTGATTCTGAGCTTATTTTTAACAGCAGATGGCACTATGTGCTTTAGAAACAGCCGTACTCTGTCTGCTTCCAGTTTCTTTACACACACCACTTAAACCTAAAATAATCATTTATAAAGTTTGAAAAGGTTAAAGCGAATTACAAGGGTGTTTGCTGTGGGCTGTGTTTACATTAATCTTGCGTCATAAAAGCATTCTGAGCCGAGGTGCAAGTATATTTAACCACTTACATGACTCAACCGAATGCATGAGTGCTCTCCAGCACTCTTCTTCGTGAGCATTTGAGTCTGCTGTTAAAAACTAGCCTAGAGCGCCATCTGCTGTTAAAACTAAGCTCAGAATCGATTCGAGAGAAAAAAATTATCAGAATCAATCCAGAATTTTATCGCAAATCAAGAATCGATGTATTGTCCCAGCCCTACTGGTTAGTGCTGGTTTGGTGCTTGTCCAGCTGGTGGACCATCAAAAGTGCATGCAAAATAGGAATTTAATTGCAATTTTTTATATTATGGTTTTATTTTAGTAGATGTTTTTCCTGTGACTTTAAGACATCTGCTCACCAGGGATGCATTTATTTTATCAAACATACAGTAAAGACGTTAACATTATGAAATATTATTAGAATTTAAAAGAACTGTTTTTATTTGAATATATTGATGCAAAGCTGAATTTTCAGTATCATTATTCCAGTCTTCAGTGTCACATGATTCTTCAGAAATCATTTTAATATGCTGATTTGGTGCTCAAGAAACATTTCTTCTTATTATCAATGTTGAAAACTGCTCCTTTATATATATATATATATTGTATAAACTATATAAAAAATTTAATTACATAAAAAAAAAACACAATATTGCTGTTTTTACAGTATTTTTGATCAAAAAAATTCAGCCTTGGTGAGCAGAAATTCATGGAAGAAACCCTGACTTTTGCTTACAACATGTGAACTGAAAAAACATTATACTGTATGTTGTTGCGAACTGAACAGAAACACACAGTCACATCTTTTCTCTTTACATGATCTCCTGTGCCCCGGCGGGATTTGGCGGGAATGGACAATCCGAAGCAGATGCGATGAGAAGCGAGACCACATGGCCAAGATCTGATATCAGGAAGACATGCGTCTGGCTCAACGCAGTAGATGCACTGAACTTGAAGGTGAGGTGAAATAAGATGCCCTCCAAATTTACCAGCAGCTGCTTGAAAGTTCCACATTCTGCATTGAGCCATGTTGAAAATGGCAAACAACACATCAGATAAGTGTATCTCCATTGCTCTCTTTCATCATGAGGTTGGAATCGATGCCAAAACGATGTTATCAGTACGATGCAATCCATATAGAACGCTGTAATGAATGCTCCATCGCATTAGTCCACTAATTGTGGTCTAAAGTCTGAAACCCTGCCAAGCGCAACAAGAAAATTAGTTTCATGGAGAATGACGGGGTCAGAATGTGACGCCCCCCACCTTCACTTCACCGTCACAGCCGTCAAGTTTGCCCGTATCAACAGCTCTGCTGAATGGAGTGGCGAAGAGCACCTGATGTTCTACTCGCCACACATACTCGCGTTCTGTCACTCACGTTAATGAAAAAGAGCCCCCATGGCTCACCCCACTTCCATGGCATAGCGAAGGAGGCGCGGGCCCCCCAGGGGTAAAATACACATACACACACACATACAGGCCTTACGGAGATGTTATGCATATTTGTGATAATTTATGTGTTTATTTTTAAAGCTCTCCTACTTAAAGCTACATACTCATCAGTGCTAAAGCAGATGAATGGTGTCGGCTGAACAAGCATGCAAGTGCATTGAAAAAAATTGTTTTGTTTTCCAGTTAAAATTGTCTAAAAATTTTTTAAAACAAGATAAATTAAAGGGGTGAATGGCAAGATAAATTAAAGGAGCTGCTGGCAAGATAGGCTTTTAATAAAACTTGGTGTAGAAAAAATTTTCACTTAGAAATTGGTAGTAAATTTCACAATTACTTAGAAAGAAACGAAATTATATGTGAAATTTTGAAGAAGAAAGTCTGAAATAGTACTTTCTTGTAAAACCTACTCCGAAAATCTGTTTTATTAACAAATTTATTTATATAGCACATATATATATATATATATAAACATCCAAGATGTTTATCTCTTTCTTTCTTCAGTCGAAAAGAAATTAAGGTTTTTGAGGAAAACATTCCAGGATTTTTCTCCATATAGTGGACTTCAACAGGGTTCAAGGTCCAAAATGCAGTTTAAATGCAGCTTCAAAGGGCTCTACACGATTCCAGACGAGGAATAAGGGTCTTGTCTAGCGAAACGATCGGTCATTTCCTAAAAAAAAAATAATAATTATATACTTTTTAACCACTAATGCTCATCTTGCACTGCTCTGCGATTTTTAATGTCTTTTTGGAATAATGTGCGCTGATGAATTGTGCATAATAAGAGCAAAAATGTTTGTTAATTAAGTGAGTTTTGTTGTTGACTTTAAAGTTTATTCTACTATTTAGTAGAAGGTGAAATGTGGTCCTCGATCATCATGACAAATCAAGTGAAAGCGAAACTATGGAACAGGGCCTGTATTTACACCCACCCATAATCGTCCACTTCTCCATCCAAACCACAGGCATTTGACTGATGGATGGAAAGATGGGTGAATAATTGAATATATTATTCACCTAAGCAGAATTTTACTCAGCGTGAGCAGCATTTGGGGTCTGTATAGTTGGCGCTGTCCTTCCCTCATCGAGTTTTTCACTGCTTTGGGCACACGCAAAGTACTCTTGGCATAAACACAAGTCAAGATACCACACTGTAAATGCCTGAGACTGTTTACTCGGTGCAGTAAACGCTTTGAGGGCAATTAAATGTCCCACTCCCTAATCTCCAGTGGGAAATGAAAATGTCTGTGGTCTATTGGGTCACTGACCTGTCAGTCTGTGAGATTGACAGGTAGCGCTCACAGTGAGACAGCGAGGTAATTATGGGGCGGTCAGTCTGATTAATGAACTTTGACCACTCAGGTCAGTGTAAATGACAGTTATGAGAAATATTAACTCTTGCAGATGTCATAAAAAGGCCCAGCTTCAACTAATTGGATAGTTTTGGCTATGTTTCGCAAAGGCATTTCCACAATTGGTTCTGTCAAACGTGGTAGGAAGGTCTGTAATTCTTAACCTCTTGACCAGTACTGACTATTGCCTGATAAAGTTTTCAGTTTCAGCTGACTGTATGTTCCTTTTAAGATACTGTACCTTCTTTTTGGTATTGATAAAATAGCCAAGACAGCCATACATTCTCCTCAAAATATTACATTCATCCGCACTGAGGAGCCGTGCCGATGCACAACCCACGTAAAGATGATAATTCCGCAAATAACTGCAATTGCAGGTTTCAAACAGAGATGGCAACAAAGAGGCAAAAACTTATGGACTAAAGCTTTAAGTGAGTTTATACTTAAACATGAAAAAAATAATTAATAGTCAATACGTTCCTGTTGTCAAAAACAGCTTAAACCAGTTTAAAACTGATTTAGCTGGTTTAAAATGGTCGTTTAGCCTCTCCATGCTGGTGTTAGGCTGGTTTATCTAGTTGGCCAGATAGTCAACTGACCACCTGAAATGTGCTCAAAAACCCCTCTAAAATCAAGGAGGCCAGCCAGGTGACCAGCTAGGACCAGAAAACTAGCTTAGGCTGGTTTCTTTTCAGTTAGGATGCTGCCTATGTAGGGAGCAGACAACTAGACTGCTCAGTAGGTTTTAGAACATAACTTAAGTAGAGTGTTTGCAGTGTGTTGCAATCATTGGGTAGTTACCGTCCTCATTTCTATTAAATTACAAGAGGAATTGTCCCCGTCAGTCTGCTAATCATTAGACTTCTGTATAAACGTTCTTTTTCATTAGCGGTTTTCAACCACTTGGGCAGTTTGTTGAGCAAGATCTCTTTTTTTTTCTTTTCCAACAGCTCCATACTGTAGGTCGGTGGACTTGAGACTGTCTTTCCTTGATTTTGCTACAACTGTAAGTCCATTGCTAGTTCGTGCCATATGATAAATTTCCCTTCCAGGTCCATTTGTCACAAACTGACCTTGTCCACCCTGTCTCCCTTCATTTTCTGCCCTCTCAAGAACTGTAAAGCAGCACACAGAACCTCCATGACTCCTGGGATGATATACATTGAATGCCCGTGAGCTGATTAATAAAGCAGAGGGCTGATGGGAAATGAACCGCAAACTTACTCAAACAGCAATAAAACAAGTCAGGATTCACAAATCTGCATTAAGAAGGCCCTGTGCTAGTAGCTCCCCCTCCTTCCTCCTTTCGCCCTGATTTATAAAACAGGACTGGCTGTAATTGACTCCCCCTCGGATCCTAATATAAAGTTATAATCGGACTCGGGCGTGCGAGCCAGGTCTCCGCCACACGTTTAAAAGCAAATAGAGCAAACTGCATGGAGCACAGAAACATGGCCATGAATGATGTCTCTGTGAATGCTGGCTAAATTAAGAGGCAAGGGTTGATTTAGGCCATCTCGCTCCTCTCTCTCTATCTTTTTCTTGCCTTTTACTCTCTTTTTTCAGGGTTGCATCCACCGGTTCTTGTACTTGTACTCTATCAGATGCATAAAACTGCTTTTATAAAGACAATAAATGTATCAAATTCATGAGAACAACTCAAGTCAAGCCACTTACCAAGCTATTTATATAGCGCTTAGATACAAGTTTAAATTACAAAAGGCCTGGATTTTCAATGTGGTCTCAAACTTTTTGGGTCCCACTGTGTGGTTAAACCAGATTAAACCATTAAACTGTCATTGGGCAGTTTGTTGTTTAGGGTATAAGTTCTTATCTAGTACTTTTATCTTAGTGGTTTGGCATGTGTATTGAGCTGATATTCGTTATTTGATTGTGTTAATATTATCCAGGTCTTTGGATGTTGTCTTTCTGGTTAACAAATGCTCTTTATTTTCACTGTACCAGGGACCAACAGACTACAGACCCTGACAGTTAAAAGATCCATGAAAGTATTTTAGCAGGAGTACATGCTGAGACTGATGGCATCCTTCAAAGCCAAAGTTACCCGGGTCATTAACTTAATGGCTTCACTTCAGATTTCATAATACTAACGGTTTTGTGCCAAATTATCTGCCTTCAATTCACGCTATACGATACAAGAAGGTACTGCGGTATTAGTGATGCACATTTCACTCAAATTGTGCTGATAATATAATTTGTAATGTTTTTTTTGTTTTTGTTTTTTTTAACCCCACTGTACTCTACCGTTCAAAAGTTTGGGGTTAGTAAGAGTCTCTTATGTTCACCAAGGCTATATTTATTTGTTCAAAAATACAGTAAAAACTGTAATATTGTCAAATTATTACTTTTAACATTACTGTTATTACTTTTTTTTAGCATTCTTTGATGAATATAGAGTTCAAAAGGACAGCATTTACTTGAAAAAGACATTTTGTAACATTGTAAAAGTCTTTACTGTCACTTTTAATCAATTAAAAGTTCTAATAATAAATACTATTTTCTTTCAAAAAATCCTACTGAACCCAATCTTTTGAACAATAGTGTATGTTATAGTTAATATCACAGCTTCGTTCTTGGTCATTTTGTTGAATTACACTATAATATCATGCTAAATTTAGGCAAATATTGCAGACATTTACTGATGTTTCTCTGTATTTAAATAGGATATTATACAACTGTGAATGCATGACCAAAGCGTTGATATCCGGCCAAAGTATTTTTCACACCCGGGCACTTTCTGTTCTCTACTTTTTGCAGAACACTTCAAAACAAATGAGTTCGCTGATGAATAAGAGACCATGACCATCACCATCTACATCATGTTTTTACGAAAATGGTCGAACAGTCAAGATGGTAACAATGAAAGGAATTTTGCATCTCAGTCAAAAGATAGTAAATTATATATTGAACAGGTCAAAGTCAAGTAAATCATGGTGTTAAACTGTGCAGAACTACGTGTGCCGATTAAAAAAAAAAAAAAAAAAAAAAGCAAACCAAATTCACTGAGTAGGGAAGTGCTCGAAGCCTAAATCCGAATTCAGAAAGGCACGGATAATGAAAAACGCATTCTATGGAACCCCTAAAGGGACAGGAATAGATTTCACTTATCACGTGAAGATAGTAAGGAGAGATGACTGACAAGACAATGGCAGAGGATTTGGTGCGTAACATTGACAAATATCTTATTTTGTAAAATGTGTAGTCAGTACCGCCATTATCCCATTATCCCAGCTAACAAGGAACATTCTCAGAACTTTAGCTAACGTGTTCCTCAAAGTTATGAATATTCTTCCAGTAGCCTAACGTTAATAAAACGTTTGTTCAAAGTTATCTGTGGTGCATTCGAAATCGTATACTGAGTAGGTACAACATATTTAGTATGAATATGGGTAGTATGAATGAAATTCAGACGCACTACATCTGCCATGTTGTTGTGTCACGTGACCTACCAGCATCAGTTGACCATTCACAAAGACCCGCCCCCTTTAGTTACTGTTGCTATGTCCGACAAGCCATGCCGCTCTCACACCATACATGATGTTCTCACGCAGTGAAAAATACATGGCGGAGCAAAGAGGACACTAACAACACGTCGACAGACAAGACAAAAAAGGTCTCAAATTTCAAATTTTGTCACTTTTAAATACATTTAAACAATAAATACCGTTTTGTGGCTCGTTAATGTGTCGTGACAGATCGCTGTAGAGCTTCAGTTCAAGCGGCTCGTGAACTGATCAACTCTTCCAACTAGTTCATTTATAGCATCAAATAAACATGAATGAACATCAGAAGGAATGTTGTTTTAACCGTGGAAAGACGTCTGTACACATCATTTTTCAAGTTCAAGTCCACCAACGTTAATCTACCAACTCCCCTGACTGGTTTGTCGGACATAACGGTGGATTCTGCATTATGACTGGTTAGATCACCTGTCAAACTCCCGGTGAAGGGTCAATTGCGTCGCTTCACTGCCATTCATAAATCCTCTCTCATGGCCTCATGGGATAGTAAAGTGTCCATCGAATGCGCACTTCAGAATCTCGGCGGAAGTAGTACGTCATCTGGGTACTACTGTTTTTTGAATACTATGTATTCGGACATACTACACTATTGGCGTACTGTATTTCGCATACTATGTAGTAGGGTATTATCTGATTTTGGACACAGCACTGGTCTTTTATAATGTTCTCAAAACATTAGCACAAAAACGCTATTTATACAACGTTCATAGAGCATTTTTTTTTAATACTTTAGTTGGATTTTTGTCTAACATTTTTTAAAAATGTTGATACTTGTTTCAGGATGTTCAGAGAACAATAAAAAGTAACATTCCCAACATGTTTGAAGAATAATAAATGGAATGTTCTCTAAACATTCGTATAACCCAAAAATTTTTAAAGTTTTTAAAACATTTAAAAAACTGGACGTTTTGAACGTTCAGAGAACATTCAGAAATATCTTTTTCATAACTTAATGGGAACATTAGCAAAACACTCTTAGAACATTTTTGTTTGCTGGGTATGTGCCTTGAATGCTATATGAGGATATTTAAGGGAAGATTTCTTCTGAAAGTTCCTGCTCATTTGGCCCAGAGGACTGTCTAGTGTCGAGCTGATATGTGTTTTACAATTCACAGGGCATTTGATAGGTATGTGTCTTTGAACAGCGCCCAGATGCTGTGATCCACACATAGCTGGCCTCTGGCTTGGCAGCTCTCTCGCAAAACGTTTTTTCATAACCAAGGTTGTAATTCATTTCATACTGAAAAATATTGCCATATTACAGCAGAAGTGGGGAAAAAATCAATGTCAATATAAATAAAAAAGTGATTTGTACTACGTCAAATAAAACTCAGCCTTTCATTTGTGATTTCTGTGATTAAAACAATGAATTCAGTGCATTATTTTCATTATACAGCCTCAGAAAAAAGGCACAAAAGCTGTCATTGGTTTAGTACCCTTTCAAAGAGTGCATATTAGTACATATTGGTACAAAAGTGTACATTAGTACCTAAATGGTACATATTAGAACCTTTTTAAAGGGTACCGTCCCAGTGACAGCTTTTGTACCTTTTTTTTCTGAGAGTGAAGTACAGTGACAGCAGTTGTTATGACTTACCAGTTGAGTTCAGCAATGCAAACGGAACAAACCCACATACCGTAGTTGATTTTGATAAGCTGCATGAGCGTTAAAGGATAACCAATTTTTGTTACAGCAGTCAGTTTGCGACCCATGAAACCTTCGCCACCACCATGGCAGCAGGCATACCAGAACATGTACCTCTGCTTACGTAAACAGATGTAAAAATCCTGAGAAAAGAAAAAGAGGGGGAGAAAAGACAGATAACATGTTGAAAAGTGCAACTCAAACACTTACCAGCATTTAAAGCAGTTCACTGTGAAGAAGCTTAGAACAGATCGCCAACACCTGTGTGCTCATGACATATTTTGAGGTATACAGTTGGCTGTATGACATTTAAATAACATTTTCACTCACATTTGCCTCAGAAAATGGAAAAATGTTATTTTCATCCCTTATCAGTTTGATAAACATAGCCAACATGGCTTAATGTTATCTAAATAAAATATATTGCTTATCCTGTGTGCAATTTTTCCATATAAATGCATTTAGTTCTCTCTCTTTCTCACGCTAATTGTATTTTCTTCAAAATTGTGAAGTATTACTTTTAAAAATGGGCTGTTAGTTCCAACTGCCTTGCTCATTCACCTCATCTGTTGCTAATGTGATTTATATATCTCACTCAGAAACCTTCTCAAGTTTGTGCAATCCTTTACAGCCCTGAAAGAACCTCCGTGCACTGGGATGCATCTCTTGGTTTAGGCTGAGTCTGCTACCCACTTTGCTGCCAGCGGCATCCGCTGCTGTGGCCAATCGCACCCCTGAGCCACACGGTGGAGAATATGTAAGCGTCTCCTTCAATTAATCCTGTTTGGTCTTAACACTACTGCCTGCGTCGGCAAACCCACCACTCCCAGGGGACCCGGCCGGTCATATTTTCAGTGTCAATAAACCTTTACACCAGACTGGGAGAGAGGGTGCCTCTAATGGACATCAGTGGTACTGCAGTTTAAAACTGTATGAGAATAAGAGGAACTCATTATTAGTAGCAGCATGACCATCTTTTAACAACTATGAATTTTATTAAACACAAATGTCACCCATTATAATAAACAAATTTTGCTTAATCTTTATTTAGTGACTAAATAAAGTTACTAATTGCTAATATCATCCACAACTTTTTTTTTTAGATATTACCTTTCATGTAGTGTGTAATATAGCTGTTTGTGAATGTAAAAGGTCTGCAAAGTTTCAAAGAGCACAATATATAAAGTTATAAAATGAAGTTATAAAATTGATTCTGAACTGCTTGAAACGAGTCGTCATTAATTCCAGTCTCACTTCCTGCACAAACCAATGTAGGTTTGTAACAAATGTGCATGATGCCAGCCAATGTCGGGAAGAAGCTGTTTTCTGTGCACTTCCAAAGGATGAGGAATTGGTACAGTAAAACCGACGCCACCGTTACTGTTTGTATCACTGTGTATTAAGTGCCGAGGAAGATCCAGAGCTGAAATTACAGTAATGGGTGTTTCATTTCTGACACACTGTAAGCGGTAGACCAATCACAAGAGACTGGCTATCTGACCAATCAGAGCAGAGTGGCTCTCAGAAAGAAGGGGTTTAGAGAGAACTTTTTCCTGAAAATGACAATAAAGTTTAACTCTAACCGAATCCTCGAAAAAATAAAAATTGTGTTTTTTGACCTTGGAAGCATGTAAACTTATTGTAGGAGACCTCCAGAACAAAATTAGGAACCTTTAAAATAGGACAATATATAGGGGCACTTTAACAATAATAAAGTGTCAGTGGAGAACGATTTTTCCTACATAATGTGCCACAGTGTAGTAATAGCATCTACCAGCAGGGGCAAACTGATGAAGCTAACCAGCCAAACCTTGACCCCTCACAAAAGAAGAAACAGGGACAATCCCTCTGGAGTTAACCTGGAATCAAATCCCTTGCTAAAATGAGATCTGGCATGCTGTTGCAACAAAGCAAACAATCCAATTAAATGTTGATCATGACTTGCATATTATGAACATCTGGAGGTTTGTATACAGGTCTGTGGTGTGGTGGCACTTCATGATTGGACGTCATTGGGTCAGATGCCAGTGCTGACCACAGTGTGGTTATTCATTCTTCTGAATTACACCTGTATCCCCAGTGGCCCGCAGAGCCCTGCTTTTTTGTTTGCACAGCTGGTTTGTGGTGAAACAGTCCAGGTTAAATAGTGTCGTCAATTGTCCCTCTAAGACGTGAACCTACGACCCTATGCTTTATTTTAAACGGTGGCACAGTGGTTGCAGGTTCAAATCCAGCCTGATCTCATTCCACCTCATTTTCTGGCCTGATCTCTACATCTTATTGGCAAAAAGGTGATTTTACTTACAGTACAGTGCATCAGTATGCACTTTGCAATAAAAAACTCTTTTTTCCCCATTTTTTCTAGTTAAAATATCTGAAAATCCTTAAAACAAGATACATTCATTTGATATTAAGACAAAAAAAAAAATCTTACTCAGTATTTTTGTCTTGTTTTCTACAGAGCCCCAGAAGAGACATGATGATAAGAATAAAATGAGATGGGAGGACATTTTGTATTTCAATGCTTTTGCATTTTCTCGCAAATATTTTCCGTTCCCCCGAGAAACATTTTGTTTGCTTGCAAACCTTTTGAGTTCTTTGCAAGCAAACGCAAAGTTTCTGGGGAGAACGCAAAAAGTTTTTGCAAGGGAATGCGTACGTTTTGCGGGGGAACGCAAAGTTTCTCGGGCGAACGCAAAACTTTTGCGAGAGTACGGAGCCCTGGACATGACATGCAGGAAAAAAATAGTAGGCTAAATCGTGCGCACGATTTATTATTTCGTACCCTCGATTTACTAAAACGTGCGCACGATTTACTATTTCGTTCCCTCGATTTATAAATCATGCGCATGATTTATAAATCAAGGGAACGAAATAGTAAATCGTGCGCACGTTTTAGTAAATCGTTGCCAAGATTTAGTAGATCGAGGGAACTAATTAATAAGTCGTGCGCACGATTTAATTTTTTTTCTTGCATGTCATGTGCGGGGCTCCGTACGAGAGAACGCAAAAGCACTGAAATATTTTTTTTTTTTTTTTCTATCCCATCTCATATTTTTTCCATCACCTTGTCCCTTTAGGGGTTTCATAGTTTTCCACTACAAATATCTAAACATTCTTAAATAAAGACAGATTTACTAGATAAGCAAAATATATTAAGTCTTGCTTCCTGAAAAATTTATCAAAATTAAGTTATGCGTAAAACAAGAAACGAAATCTGCCAGTGGGGTAGAAAAAGTAAACTTGTTTTCCCTTTGAATTGAGATTATTTTTCTAACACCATTGGCAGACTTTTCCACCCCACTTCATTTTGATAAATGTTTCAGAAAACAAGACTTAATATCTTTTTGTCATTTTGCTTCTCTATCTGGCAGATATTTTCACTCGATCTGCCAGTGCAGTAAGACAAAATACATTAGTATTAAAGATACATTCTCTGAAAATGAGCCTTAAAATCATATGCAGGGTTACTTGTCTAGTAAATGTATCTTATTTTAAGGATTCATAGTTTGAAAACAAGTCTAAAAAAGACTAAATTATCTCTAAAGCTTTCCATATTTTGTTCTGACTTTCCTCAGAATGATCATTCTGAATTGTTTAGTCCTCATAGTAAACAGCTCAACTTGTTTTGGGTGGGTTGGATGGATAGTAATTCATTTGACTAATTTTGGGATTAGTGGCTCTTCCAGCACATGAGACAAACGGAGGACTCTCATTAGAGAAGCGTTAACACCATTTGAGGGCCTGATCAGTCTTGTATCACATTAGTGCTGAGGTCAGATGATGGTGTGGAGGTATGCATAACTGGTGGTATGTTCCTTGCGGACATCCAAGAATGCTACTGTTATTTATCACATTCTTGGTGCATATCGACAAGCAACATAATACAGTACGTTATTCCAAAGCGTAGGCAATTTGACAATCCGCAAGCGGCCCAAGACTGAAAATTAGGAGGGTCAGGGTCCAAATTACACTTGGAGAGAAAAGAAAAATGGTTGATTTGCTTCCCGAAGTATATATTTTCCTTTCTCTCTCACTCAGCTTCACACAAAGTACTCAAGAGTCAGTGTTTCAGACCTGCGTTAAAAGGTATTATTGATTCTATCTCAACTAAACCGGTGTCCGCGTTCCCTAACATAAATATCGCGTGTTGGCGGGGACACTTGCGCCGCTCGGCGCTCCTAAGTACCATCTGGCCGCTGCCAAAACAAACAGTAGTAATGAGTACTAGGTCGTGGTTGAGAGGCCGGTCTAAAAGTCGGGGATTTGCCAGCGTGCGCACACTGAGGGGCTGTCATAAGCCAAATTAAAAGACTGACTGTTTCTACCCCCTCACCTCGAGCGACGCTGCTGAAGATGCTGGGAGTCGACGTGGGGGAATGGGGGAGGGCATCGTGTTCAACAAGCAGATCTTGTATTTGAGAATCGGCTCTGGGGAGTGAAACTGAGGAAATAACAAGTGAGGATTTATTGCCAGACGGTTTGTTTACGTTAAAAGTATGGGCCATTCGCACCAGCCAAGGCGGTATTTGCATAATACATATAAAATGAGATCCATATTTGCCACACGCATACCTGTGAAACCTTGCGTTTTAAACGAAGTAACCAGAGTATCGCTCGGGCGCTGGGCCAGTGACCAGTGTCGGTGTGTGAAAAAAATGGGTCTGTGGGAGCAGCAGCTGTGCGGAAGAGTTGCATGAGCAATGAAAATTCTGCCATTTATTACTCACCCTCATGTCATTCCACATCTGTAAGACCGTCGTTCATCTTCGGAACACAAATTAAGATATTTTTGATGAAATCCACTCGTCCATAGACAGCAATTTAACCACCACTTTCAAGGTCCAGTAAGGTACTAAAGACATTGTTACAATAGTCCACGTGACTACAGTGTTTCAACCTTAATTTTATGAAGCGACGAGAGTACTTTTTGTGCGCAAAAACAAAACAAAAATAACTACTTTATTCAACAATCTCTTCTCTTCTGTGTCATTCTCCTACACTGTTTACATTCAGTGCTTCCAGATTCTACGTCACAACGCCAGCTCATTATTGGCCAGAATCATGCATTGTGCTTTAACCCTTTAAAGGGATAGTTCACCCAAAAATGAAAATTCTGTCATCATTTCCTCACCCTTATGTCATTCCAAATCCATAAGACTTTCGTTCATTTTCGAAACACAAATAAAAGATCTAAGAGATTTCTGTCGCTCCATTGACAATCTACAATTACTACAATTAACGCTTTAAAAAGTTCATAAAGAGATTTTAAACCATTGAATTGAGTGATTTAGTCCAAATTTTCTGAAGGGACTTGATTGCTTTATATGAAGAACAGATTGAATTTAGGCTTTTATTCACATATAAACATTCATCAACACACACATCAGTTGTGGTAAACGGAAGCTCAAGCATGTTCGCTTGATGTGCGAGAACGAATGAGTTTCATTCTCGTGCAGCACGTTTGAGCTTTGGCAAGAACCAATGAGGTTTGTTCTCGCACATTAAGCAGGTTCGGTTGAGCTTCTGTTTATGTTCGCTGATCGATGTTTAAATGTGAATAAAAGCCTAAATTAAATCTGTTCATCATAAAAGTCTTTTCATAAAATTTGGAATAAACCACTCCATTTTTATGGATTAATTTTATGATCTCTTTATGAACTTTTTGAAGCGACAAAGTGGTAGTTGCGTGGACTGTCACTTGAGGGCCAGAAATCTGTCAGATTTAATTAAAATATCTCCATTTGTGTTTCAAAGATGAACAAAAGTCTTAAGGGTTTGGAAAGACTTTAGGGGCTTTTGCACTGGAGGAACCTTTTCATAGTTCCTAGAACTATTGGCTCAAGTACCCGGATTTCTGCGTGTTCGCACCACAGGAACTAGGAATGATTTTAGTTCTAGGAACTCCTTTTGGGGGAACTAAATTAGCTCCTATTTCAGAGTAGGGTCTAAACCAGCACTATAGGAACTATCAGGGATGTGTGTGTACGTTGATTTGTCAAGCACGTCAAACACCAACACCCGGCATTTTTAAAAAGCCGTGTAAACATATTTACTTCACAAACATGGAAAACAGCAATAACGGCATTTACCTGTTGTCTGCAGTGTTGTGTTCTTTTCTCTGCTTCGATGATATGTAATACTGAAAGCTGTCATATAGGAGATTTCGTCTCTCAGTTTTTGCTCTTTCAGTCACGCAAGTATGCGTTTACATTCCATTTCCGTTATCACGAAACCCACGACACACAACAAACACAGCTCCGATCACGGCATCCTCCATCCACTATTTTTTAGAGTTTGTAAATGCCCCGCTTAAAGACGCCGCTGTCGGCCGCTTCAGAGTTCCTATTCCTGGTGCGAATGCAACCAGGAACATGGCCTGGGGGAGAAATTAGTTCCCGGGGAACTATCCTAGTGGCTAGTTCCTAGAACTATTCAATGCAAAAGCCCCTATTGATGACATTTTTTTTTTTTTTCAACTAACCCATTAATAATATATTAGCATTTACAGACATGAATGATTCCTCAAAACATGACTCATGTTGAAAAGAAGTTTGCTGTTACTTTACTAAGTGATCAGACTTGCACTTTTTACCTGGTAGACAAAAACATAGGAGGGACCGGAGTCTTATCTAGAGACCAGAATATCAGAGGGACTTAAAGGTGGTACTTTTGACTTTGGAGACCGTCAAAAATCACCTTAACAACCACCTAGCAATACATTAAAAACACTCAGAACACAATAGCAATGCCCCAACAACCACCCCATCATCCTAGCATCATAGTGGTGATTTTTGCACAGGCAAACAGCACTCATTTTCTTGAAAAAAAAAAAAAAAAAAAAAAAAAAATTAGAAATAGCTTTGCTAAGAACATAAAGCCATAAAACAAGTTATATCCATATTAATGTAAAAACAATTAGGTCTTTTCAGGTAGAAGTCCTCATTGAGTCCAGTGAAAGAGAAAGAGCTGACTGACTTTGTGCCGCAGTGTATGCTTATTTAACATCAGGCTGTGAAGTACAGATCTGTCTCACGCATGTCAAACTTCATCTCTCCAAGAAGTCTGAAGGAAAACAGGTTTCTCGTTTTGCTTATTAAAACTCTCTAATGAACATTTAACTGGTGTTTGCTTGTTACAAGCCTGAGCACGGTCCAGTAACAATGCTTCTTTTGTTCTGTCCTGTGAAGAAATGCTCCCGCTGTTCTTAGAAAAACCCCTGATTTCTCTGAATGTCCAGAACAGGTCAGAAAGGCTCTGATGATGTCACTTGAGATGGACCCAGAAATGCAGAACTGTTTTAATGTAGTTTGTGGCGTTTACTGCGCACGATTACAACACCCATTATGTACATCAACAAAAAAAGCTGCCACCCCATGGCTAACCAACAAACTGGTGCAATCATTTCCGCTCGGTCCAACAATGCCACTGTTTTTGCTGGACGGCTCTAGTGGTCAGACGCATTACAGGTGTGAAAAAACAGGCCTCAGTTTGCCATTCAGTTTGGGCATCATTCATTCTGGAGGTTATTTTTAGTGCTGAAAAGTTCAATGTGGTGCTACGTTTCTTTGGCAGCCTGGAAGGGTTTTCGAGCCAATGCTGGATGCTGCTGTGGCTAAAGTCTTATGTGTAGGGCGACAGCAATATGAAATGTTTATTAAAGGCTGCTTCCTTTGCCTCTTTATTTTTAACTCGAGTTGCTCGTCAGTATTTGTTGACAGCCGTGGTGGGTGTTCCAGCCTTTCTGCATAAGGGTGTCTTTTCTGTTCTTAAACAGATTTCTGTTCAACATTCAGAGACACACCTACTAATCGTTATTATTTTACACTTTTTTGGATAATAGTAAAGTCATCAAAATATGGAACTTATAGATGTATGTTAATAAATATATGTAAACTCTCTTAGGGTATGTTTACGTGACAACAATGTACTAAAAATGGAAAAGTTTTCACATTTGTCAAAACAACCCCCGTTCTCACGGAACCATGAAACGAATAAAAATGCTGTATTCTGCTGCCAGGCCAGTAGTTGGCGATGTCACTTTGTAAAAAAAAAAATGCGCCTGTAGACTGAACACGTAATACGCATGCGCGTGACATCACCGTTTTCACAAATTCGCGTTTTTGTTGTTTACGTGGGGACGATTACGGTATCGTTTTCAAAAACTTGCACTTTGAAACCCGTTTTCAAAAGCTTGTGTTTTCAGGCCCCCAAAATGCCGTTGTCATGTAAATGAATGGCCAAAACGCATAAAAAAGTTTTCCATTTTTAGTTGAAAACTGTGCCGTGTAAACAGCTCCTTATATTTGAGCTTCTTCTACGTCTTTTCTCTTACATTTATGCATTTAAACATTTTTATACGTTTTTAAACGCTGTTGAAGGAGTTCACATGCACACTTGTTGAAGCTTTTTCTTCAGTATATGGTCCAAATAACCTATTCAATCAATCAATCAATCAACCAACCAACCAATTTTAAAAAATAAAATACAAACCCGATTCCAAAAAAGTTGGGACACTGTAAAAATTGTGAATAAAAAAGGAATGCAATAATTTACAAATCTCATAAACTTATATTTTATTCACAATAGAATATAGATAACATATCAAATGTTGAAAGTGAGACATTTTGAAATGTCATGACAAATATTGGCTCATTTTGGATTTCATGAGAGCTACACATTCCAAAAAAGTTGGGACGGGTAGCAATAAGAGGCCGGAAAAGTTAAATGTACATATTAGGAACAGCTGGAGGACCAATTTGCAACTTATTAGGTCAATTGGCAACATGATTGGGTATAAAAAGAGCCTCTCAGAGTGGCAGTGTCTCTCAGAAGTCAAGATGGGCAGAGGACCACCAATTCCCCCAATGCTGTGGCGAAAAATAGTGGAGCAATATCAGAAAGGAGTTTCTTAGAGAAAAATTGCAAATAGTTTTAAGTTATCATCATCTACAGTGCATAATATCATCCAAAGATTCAGAGAATCTGGAACAATCTCTGTGCATAAGGGTCAAGGCCGGAAAACCATACTGGATGCCCGTGATCTTCGGGCCCTGCATCACATACAGGAATGCTACTGTAATGGAAATCACAACATGGGCTCAGGAGTACTTCCAGAAAACATTGTCGGTGAACACAATCCACCGTGCCATTCGTCGTTGCCGGCTAAAACTCTATAGGTCAAAAAAGAAGCCATATCTAAACGTGATCCCGAAGCGCAGGCGTTTTCTCTGGGCCAAGGCTCATTTAAAATGGACTGTGGCAAAGTGGAAAACTGTTCTGTGGTCAGACGAATCAAAATTTGAAGTTCTTTTTGGAAAACTGGGACGCCATGTCATCCGGACTAAAGAGGACAAGGACAACCCAAGTTGTTATCAGCGCTCAGTTCAGAAGCCTGCATCTCTGATGGTATGGGGTTGCATGAGTGTGTGTGGCATGGGCAGCTTACACATCTGGAAAGGCACCATCAATGCTGAAAGGTATATCCAAGTTCTAGAACAACATATGCTCCCAACCAGACGTCGTCTCTTTTCAGAAGAAGGATCCTGGTACTGAAATGGCCAGCCTGCAGTCCAGATCTTTCACCCATAGAAAACATTTGGCGCATCATAAAGAGGAAGATGTGACAAAGAAGACCTAAGACAGTTGAGCAACTAGAAGCCTGTATTAGACAAGAATGGGACAACATTCCTATTCCTAAACTTGAGCAACTTGTCTCCTCAGTCCCCAGACGTTTGCAGACTGTTATAAAAAGAAGAGGGGATGCCACAGAGTGACATGCCACACAGTAAACATGGCCTTGTCCCAACTTTTTTGAGATGTGTTGATGCCATGAAATTTAAAATCAACTTATTTTTCCCTTAAAATGATACATTTTCTCAGTTTAAACATTTGATATGTCATCTATGTTGTATTCTGAATAAAATATTGAAATTTGTAAATTCCACATCATTGCATTCCTTTTTTATTCACAATTTGTACAGTGTCCCAACTTTTTTGGAATCGGGTTTGTACATATTTTTAAATAAATATTAAAATAACTTTAAATAAAATATTAAAAAATAAGTATTTAAATAAAAAATAGATTAAAAAATAAATGTTACATTAAACTATTTTTAAATATAAATATTAAGAAATATTTTTGAAAATACATATCTTTGATATTTTTATTAATTATTTTCAAAAATAAATATTCAAAAATATTTAAAGAAAACAAATAATAAATATAATTTAAAATTTCATTTAATAAATATTTAAAATGAATTTATTACATTTTAATAATTTAAAATGTAAATATATTTTAAAATAAATATATTTTATCACATTTTTAAAAAGTTCATTTTTAAATATTTTACATTTTATGCATTTGAGCATAAACCTTTAGATTAAAATAAAAATTAAATTAAAAAAAAGAAATTATGACAAATATATATAGTCAAATAGCATAGGCCACATACAAAAGTTGTGGGCCTCCAGTATTTGGATAATCACAGTTTCAAATGATCCCCTTCATGTATACAAGCTGCTTTCCACTGCAATCTTGACTCATTACCTCTCTAGATGGAATCCCATCATGCATCTAACTGATGATCTGTGCTCTGGAGTGAAAGCGGACATCTCGATAACAGACAAATCACTATGAATTACTGCTCCAGTCAATGGGGTGTGCTGGTCGGGAAGAACAAACGGTCAAGAACGGTGGGCAAAGCTCCTCTTATGCGTCTGACAACAGTCTGGCGTGACGGGCTTATTACTGCACCTCCCGACCCACCGCATTCAGTTTGTTCAGGCTGGCTTTCCGCAGACCTCTCGTAAGACTGTGGCAGTGGCTCATGGGAACTCCCTCGCGCATGCCAGCTTTTCCTAGGGCGCTAAAGGTCGGGTTAAGACTCAGTGGAAAATCTGTTGGAGGGGGTCTGTTGCATTTAGGATCAGTTGTTCTTCCTTGGATATTATTACAGAAGCGAGTGCTCTCCTGTGTTGGGGATGGAATCCAGGAAAACACATCGGAATGTGCCATGATAAATTTCATGTGGCACAGCAGTGCCAAAGGGCATAAACATGAGGACAGCTATATGAGCGTCAAGTGAGGGTTCATAAAAGTACAGCATCATATATGGCCAAACTGAACTAAACCCATCACTGACACATATGTCTTGTTTTGGGGCATTTTTACAATTATACGACTCCTCTGTTACTCTAACGACACAATCCAAACGGGATAGTTTATAGTCTCTTTGACATTTTTATGCCTCATCGGGCTCTGCCAGGTATCGGATTAACCAATATTTACGTAAATGATGATCTGTCGGCCTTCGCCGAGGGCTTTTAGCAGTTTTTTCCTAGGTGGTCCATTTGTGTCTGACAACCTGACACCTTTTTAACGCCACATACAGTTTTCTGTCTTTCTGGTTGATGACATATGAGTGTTGTCGTCATCTGATACATGAGGATAACAATAACTGCTAGCGCAGCTTTTGTGACAGGCCTTCTCTGGAAAAATGTCTTTAAAAAGAACAAAATGAGCTTTTAAATTATGTCACGCAAGTAATTTAATAGAAACATTGGAATACATTTAAATTCCAAAGCGGCAGGGAGGTAAAACTAGAGTGAAATGTTTTTATTACTATTTCTGAATGATTTAGCGCCTTCGGGGCTGGTTTGTAAGATAATATGAGTCAAATTTGGTTCTCTAGTCTCTAGATACTGAAGTAACTCAGCCTGTCCAATTGTTACTAGATGAAAACAAAATAACATCCAGATAATTTAATTTAATACATACAGTAAACAATTTTCAGATAAATTGTTGTTTTAAAAGGCAAGCATGCCATGAAGTGACATAAGTCAAGTGTTAGCAAAACTATCATTGATCTCAACCTTTAATAACGGTAGAAGAGCGACCTCTTGCGGTTGCTTTTAGTTTTGCGAGCAGCAAATGCATGAAATCTGTTATCCCAACTAATACACGCAGCCTAAAAAAACTAAACCATTAGCATGACACTGTATATTTTATTCATTTATATTTTATAATGCTTTTTATGCATTTATACAATACTTTATACTTTAATATAACTAATAGGGGAGACCTGGGCTAGTTGTCACACATTTTCAAACTTTTAAAGTGAGTTTTTATATAAACACAAAATCTTGGCTACAAAAAAAAGTTATTATACATATTCACCGTTACAGCACCTAAAAAGGATACAGTTTATTGATTTTAATAGTTTAATACAGTTCAATCGTTTCTATAGTGTGTGTGTATATATATATATATATATATATATATATATACATATATATATATGGTCGATCAAAGAAGTCGAGTGCACGTGCTCAGCGTCATATCCAGAGGTTGTGTTTGGGAAATAGACGTATGAGTGCTGCCAGCATTGCTGCAGAGGTTGAAGAGGTGGGGGGTCAGCCTGTCAGTGCTCAGACCATACGCCGCACACTGCATCAAATTGGTCTGCATGGCTGTCGTCCCAGAAGGAAGCCTCTTCTAAAGATGATGCACAAGAAAGGCCGCAAACAGTTTGCTGAAGACAAGCTGACTAAGGAACCATGTCCTGTGGTCTGATGAGACCAAGATAAACTTATTTGGTTCACATGGTGTCAAGCGTGTGTGGCGGCAACCAGGTGAGGAGTACAAAGGCAAGTGTGTCTTGCCTACAGTCAAGCATGGTGGTGGGAGTGTCATGGTCTGGGGCTGCATGAGTGCTGCCGGCACTGGGTAGCTACAGTTCATTGAGGGAACCATGAATGCCAACATGTACTGTGACATACTGAAGCAGAGCATGATCCCCTCCCTTCGGAGACTGGGCCGCAGGGCAGTATTCCAACATGATAACGACCCCAAACACACTTCCAAGACGAAAACTGCCTTGCTAAAGAAGCTGAGGGTACATAAACTCTATTGAGCATCTGTGGGGCATCCTCAGACGGAAGATGGAGGAGCGCAAGGTCTCTAACATCCACCAGCTCCGTGATGTCGTCATGGAGGAGTGGAAGAGGACTCCAGTGGCAACCTGTGAAGCTCTGGTGAACTCCATGCCCAAGAGGGTTAAGGCAATGCTGGAAAATAATGGTGGTCACACAAAAAATATACACTTTGGGCCCAATTTGGACATTTTCACTTAGGGGTGTACTCACTTTTGTTGCCAGCGGTTTAGACATTAATGGCTGTGTGTTGAGTTATTTTGAGGGGACAGCAAATTTACACTGTTATACAAGCTGTACACTCACTACTTTACATTTGTAGCAAAGTGTCATTTCTTCAGTGTTGTCACATGAAAAGATATAATAAAATATTTACAAAAATGTGAGGGGTGCACTCACTTCTGTGAAATACTGTGTGGGTGTGTATATATATATATATATATATATGTGTGTGTGTGTGTGTGTGTGT
This sequence comes from Ctenopharyngodon idella, assembly GCF_019924925.1. Lineage (NCBI taxonomy): Eukaryota > Metazoa > Chordata > Actinopteri > Cypriniformes > Xenocyprididae > Ctenopharyngodon > Ctenopharyngodon idella. The sequence continues at coordinate 28,440,444 of NC_067230.1, forward strand.
TATATTAGTTGAGGTAACAGTTTAATTATGAATAAAATAAAATAAAATAAAATAAAACACACATTTGTGTAATTGTACGTTTAAATAAAAACCTTTGAGCCCCTTGAACGAAACGTTAATAGGAACCTTGTAGCTGCTTCATTTTCTAACCGGGTTTATTTATCAGTGACGCCAAACTTGCTAAACCAAACTAGCCTCATCTTTGTTGAATTGTTTTCGTTAGAAATCATAAGGTAAGACTCCCTTAGACCTGTTATTTTCTTCGTTTGTTTGTATTTCTTATAGTTTTCACAGAATGAGTGTGCTGTTTGATAATAAACAATGTCGTTTTACATTTTTGACAGGACTGAGTAGCTATGCTATTTGCCAGAGCTCTTGTGGCTTGTCATTCGAATGAAATGTATTGCACTTATTTTTGTGTATAATAATAATAATAATAATAATAATAAACCTTCCACACATGTGTTATTTAATAATCTATACTAACTGTTTTCAAACTGGTGTCCAGGGACCCACAGGGAATGACAGGAACTTATTAGATGGAAATGTTTAGAGAGAAAAAAACGGTGTTTAAAAGAAAGATTAATGGAAAAATAAGTAAATGAATGAGAGGAAAAAATAATAATACATCTACAGTACATCTAACAGTAGTAGAAAATGAAATAATGTAACTTTAGAAATGTATTCCAAATAATATTTTGACGTTAATAATATTAATTTATCACAGTACATCTACACAATAAACTATATAGATACCTTTTAAATTTTGTCCCTCACATGAGGATCATATTTGGGGGTTTGCGGAAGTTTGAAAACCCCTGATCTGTACTATTATCTGCTTAAAATTTGTGACTTTTTTTGTCCTCTTGATTCCAGATTGTGTCCATCCGTTTTTAAAATGGAGCCAGCATGTCGAAAAGACAAACAGAAACAGCAAACACCGACCCGTGGAGACAGAACGAAACAGAAATCAGCCCAGCAGGAGCTGAAGCAGAGACAGAGAGCAGAGGTGACACTCCCTTTTCATCCTCATATGCTGCTGATGATTATACATAATATAGTCAGATTTGATTGATTTGTGCCTGGAAATCCTGCCTTAAGTTTACCTCTTATGATGGTAATCAAAAAAAGATGGTAATTCAGTTGTGAAATTCACTACCAGTCAAAATGAATATGCTTGTATTGCTTCTATTTTGCAATAATTTTATTACAATTTGAGTGAAAGTTTATTTAAACAATTAATCTACATGTCAGAATGTCTTTGTATTTAGTATGTCATTCTTATAATAGAAAAACATGAACAAAACCTGATGATTATGTTTTGAGAGTTTCAAGGAGCATCTTGTGCTTCAGTGGAAGCTTCTGTTCAAAGTCACATGATCAGTATGATCAGTCACTCGTTTACTTGCATTTAGTGACTTTGAAATAGTGCATACTTAAATATTTCACATTCACGTTGTCATTTCTTTTAAAAGTAAATGCACTACATTTCAAGTTTGGTCAGTACAATTTTTTACAAAATAAATGAATATTTTATTCAGCAATGATGCATTAAATTGACCAGAATTGACAGTAAAGGCATTTATAATGTTACAAAAAGATTTCTTTTTCAAATAAATGCTGTGCCTTTGAACTTTCTGTTCGTCAAAGTATCCTGAAAAAATGCATCCCGGGATATGCAAAGTATCCTGAAAAAACGCATTCCACAAAAATATGAAGCAACACAACTGTTTTCAACTGTTTCTTGAGCAGCAAATCAGCATTAGAATGATTTCTGAAGGATCATGTGACACTGAAGACTGGAGTAAATAGTGCTCAAATAGTGCAGACTTAAATATTTTATATTCGTCATTTCTTTCTTTTAAATGTCAAAAATCCAAAAAATGGTCTCTTGATTTCACTGTGTTTAAATTGCAAATTTCTGATCAATTCATCTCAATCTCTGTTTCTGGTGTATTCCAGATTTACGCCCTGAACAAAGTCATGACTGAACTTGAACAGCAGCAGTTCGAGGCCTTCTGCAAGCAGATGCAGTCACAAGCAGAATGAGAGAAACTCATGTCAGGGCAAACATTCACAGGTTAGGGTTACATTACGATGTTACTACTCATATTTTTGTATTATTGTAAACCATATGATAATCACTTCTTTCAGCCCCCGTCATTTAAACCTAAATGCACCCGCTGGAGAATGCATGGCTGTATTGGTGCACAAACACAGTACTTGAATCTGAGTGTACAATCACATCGCAAACATTGGGTAGTATGTACAAAACCAAAAATATCATAATTTTTATCAGAGAACCACCCTGTGAAAAGACATTCACTTACTCTGTAGGATGTTAAACATCTGTTCAGTTTCATTTTCATTGTTAATTGTAATGTTTTATATGACATGCAATGTTTATTGTCCGGAACGAGTATTACATTATATATGATTGTACAAATCTATTTTTTGACAATTTGCAACCTCTTGACTGAACTGAAAATAAGATACAGTTGTCTCTCTTTTAGTTTATCATTAATTTATTTGTGACATACGATAATAATGGTTTATGTTCCTTTTACCACAAGCAGTTTTTGTTTAAAATTTGGTTATTAAAAATCTTATCTTAAAGAAAAAAAAAAAATTAAATGATTTTCTTCTCTGAGCCTTATTTTCCTGCATCCCACAGTCTATTCGCTGATAGAGGGGCTTTTGTCAAATAAGACAGAAGTCAAATAAGACCCTCTTGAGTTTTTCAGTGCAAAACATGTTACATTCTGACCTGATGTTAGATAATTTTGGGCTTTTCACACTGCACTTAACCCCAGATAATCATCGGGTTACACTTTATTTTAAGGTGTCCTTGTTACAGTGTAATTATACAATTAAGTACAGAGTAATAATAAACTACACATCTACTTCCTATATAATTAGGGTTAAGGTTTGTATTATGGTTAGTTGCATATAACTATGCATAATTGACTGTTATTACTATAGTAACTACATGTAAAAGGTGTAACAGGGACACTGTAAAATAAAGTGTTACCTATCATCATTCTAAACCCTGCTTGTAACTCTGGGTAAAGGAATGTTTCACACTTGTAATTTAAAAGTGGGGTGGGCACCGCTTTTTATGCTGGGAAAACCAGGTTTTGGAGCGTACATTGTGAAACGTCAGTTTATGAATACCCAGGATTAATTGTTGTATAGTATGAGCATTGTGAAATGTGCATAAAGATAACCCAGTAGCCCGTTTACCCAGGGTTTAGAATGACCCAGGGTTAACTATTTCAAGTGTAGAGCCAATGGGTGGAGCTTGATGTCTAGCTCCCCCTCACTGGAAATAATAGGGTGGAGCTAGACGGTCCAACCACACCCTAACCCTATTACTAAATGTAACACCACCCATTAGGTCCACAGAGGTGGCAGTGGAGTAGGCCAAGCTCCACCCATTATGTCCAGAGAGGGGGAGATAGACATCATTTGGAGTGAGCAGTAGCACATTGCCACTTTGAGTTCCTTTAGACACGCCCCTCTCCCTCTTCTCCAATCAGACCTTATAATAATAATTATAACAAGCAGGTGTAAACATATGTACACCAGTAAATACACTACTGTTCAAGTTTGTGGTCAGTACGTTTTTGTTTGTTTTTTTCAAAAGAGATTATTACTTTTATTCAGTAATAATGCATTAAATTGACCAGAAGTGACAGTAAAGGTATTTATGATGTTACAAAAGATTTCTATTTTAAATAAATGCTGTTTTTAAAGGCACACTATGTGAATTTTCACCACTAGAGGTCGCTTATTCAAACAAAGGCGTAGCTTGATCATTAGCTATATAACATGTTAGTTTTGTCGATGAATGTATCCAAACCATTGCTCACTGGTCTAATAAAACATATAATATATTAAAGCATCTTTGGTGTTTCCATGGTTTCTACAAAATAAAATTGGAAACCGAGGGTAGCGCGGGTATGATGTCATTGATAGGTGACGCACAGATACAGTCTGTGTCCTGGTTAAAATAGCTTATTTCTCTGGATTTAAACGTTCTTGGAAACATTTGGGATAATTTAAGTACACATGTCAACAAAATATATAACACTGTTCTAGTGGTTTTTGGATATTTTAATCCAAAAATCTTACATATTGTGCTTTTAACTCTCTATCAAGGAATCCTGGAAAATGTTTCTCTGTTTCCTCAAAAATAGGAAGTAACACAACTGTTTTCAACATTGCTAATGGTAAGAATTGTTTCTTGAGCAGCAAATCAACATAGAATGATTTCTGAAGGATCGTGTGACTGAAGACTGGAGTCATGATACAGACAATTCAGCTTTGATCACAGGAATAAATTACATTTCAAAATTACTGTTTTACTTTTTCTTTTGATCAAATAAATGTAGCCTTGGTGAGCATAAGAGACTTCTTTCAAAAGCAGTGCAACTACAAATGTAAGTTGAATTCTCAGCGGGGACTGTCTTGTGGCACAGATAGTGTGCCTGAGGTCTTTAGATTGGTGGGAGCATTTTAGCCATTTCCTCATCAGACCTGAACTTGTCCTCTTGCAGTTAGATGAAAAGTGCAATTTGATGTTGCCACAGTTTCCAAGTCACAAATGTTTCAATGCAAACCCATAAATGCAATATTACATCATTTGACAAAGGAAGGTCAGGAACAGGTAATGTTTCTGTCATTTGTTTATTGTTATAATTTTTTTATGTGGCATGAGCATGATTTAAACCTATGTAGGTTTTATACCACATTAGAAGATACTAATTGCATATTGAAGCCTCATTTAAAGTGCATTACTAATGTAAGTTAACTCTATGTAGCTTGCAGGAGCATATAGAGGTAGTTAGTGGTTGAATGGAATTAGAAACCTCTAAAGTTCTAAAAAAAAAAATAAAGTAAAATGAATTATAATCTAGTCATACTTTTTTTAATGCCTAGCATTACATGATTAACCTTCTGTTAGTATTACACTTAGTTAGTATTACACTTAGTACAGCATGTGCAAAAATAAAAGCAAGATGCGAGGAAATGTTTTTCAGGTAATCACTCATATTTTTGTCTGATGTTTAGAGGTCTACGGTAACAGAGCTCCCAGTGACTCTCACTCCAAACCAGCCCTGCCAATACTTGGTGTCTTGACCGCCATGTTCAAAAGAGATGAAGCGTAGGCCCGGGCCGTAGTCTGTGAATGTGTGGCTCACCTATGACAGAAGTGATAAAACAGTGTGTTTGCATGCAAAAAGTTGTGTTGAACTGAATTAAAATGGCAGGATTTATAATAAAGAAATACTTGTATGATGTAGAACCTAAATATACCATTGTAGAAATATACTATATTACAATAAACAGCTTTAGGTCACTTTGTTTTCTGTTTTCCTATTCATTTCTTTAAAGCTTTTAAGTGAGTGTGTTAAGTCAAACTGGACTGGACTCAGATTCTGCACTCATACCTTTCTCCAAGAGCAGTCGTCGCAGTCAGGGTCAAGGGTCACTTCATCCGGCTTAAATTCAGTAATGATTTCTTGGCCTTCATCAAGCAGGGACACAGTGAGCTTATAAATGCACCCACAGTCTGTTCGGCCACAGTACCTACACACATGTAAAAAAAAAAATGATTGAATGGACTGTGATGAAATAAAACTCACATAACGCCATTATGTCCACATCATCAAGACTTACCAGTCCTCCACATTGACAGCTGGCTGTGCAATATCTAAATTTTCGGGGTCGTAACCCTCTTCCAGCAAGTCAATCACTTGTCTTTTTAGACAGGGCCTGGAACAGTGGACAGAAATAGACACTGATGTACAAACCCGATTCCAAAAAAGTTGGGACACTGTACAAATTGTGAATAAAAAAGGAATGCAATAATTTACAAATCTCATAAACTTATATTTTATTCACAATAGAATATAGATAACATATCAAATGTTGAAAGTGAGACATTTTGAAATGTCATGACAAATATTGGCTCATTTTGGATTTCATGAGAGCTACACATTCCAAAAAAGTTGGGACAGGTAGCAATAAGAGGCCGGAAAAGTTAAATGTACATATAAGGAACAGCTGGAGGACCAATTTGCAACTTATTATTTCAACTGGCAACATGATTGGGTATAAAAAGAGCCTCTCAGAGTGGCAGTGTCTCTCAGAAGTCAAGATGGGCAGAGGATCACCAATTCCCCCAGTGCTGCGGCGAAAAATAGCGGAGCAATATCAGAAAGGAGTTTCTCAGAGAAAAATTGCAAAGAGTTTGAAGTTATCATCATCTACAGTGCATAATATCATCCAAAGATTCAGAGAATCTGGAACAATCTCTGTGCGTAAGGGTCAAGGCCGGAAAACCATACTGGATGCCCGTGATCTTCGGGCCCTTAGACGACACTGCATCACATACAGGAATGTTACTGTAATGGAAATCACAACATGGGCTCAGGAATACTTCCAGAAAACATTGTCGGTGAACATAATCCACCGTGCCATTCGTCGTTGCCGGCTAAAACTCTATAGGTCAAAAAAGAAGCCATATCTAAACATGATCCAGAAGCGCAGGCGTTTTCTCTGGGCCAAGGCTCATTTAAAATGGACTGTGGCAAAGTGGAAGACTGTTCTGTGGTCAGACGAATCAAAATTTGAAGTTCTTTTTGGAAAACTGGGACGCCATGTCATCCGGACTAAAGAGGACAAGGACAACCCAAGTTGTTATCAGCGCTCAGTTCAGAAGCCTGCATCTCTGATGGTATGGGCTTGCATGAGTGTGTGTGGCATGGGCAGCTTACACATCTGGAAAGGCACCATCAATGCTGAAAGGTATATCCAAGTTCTAGAACAACATATGCTCTCATCCAGACGTCGTCTCTTTCAGGGAAGACAGCATTTTCCAACATGACAATGCCAGACCACATACTGCATCAATTACAACATCATGGCTGCGTAGAAGAAGGATCCGGGTACTGAAATGGCCAGCCTGCAGTCCAGATCTTTCACCCATAGAAAACATTTGGCGCATCATAAAGAGGAAGATGCGACAAAGAAGACCTAAGACAGTTGAGCAACTAGAAGCCTGTATTAGACAAGAATGGGACAACATTCCTATTCCTAAACTTGAGTAACTTGTCTCCTCAGTCCCCAGACGTTTGCAGACTGTTATAAAAAGAAGAGGGGATGCCACACAGTGGTAAACATGGCCTTGTCCCAACTTTTTTGAGATGTGTTGATGCCATAAAATTTAAAATCAACTTATTTTTCCCTTAAAATGATACATTTTCTCAGTTTAAACATTTGATATGTCATCTATGTTGTATTCTGAATAAAATATTGAAATTTGAAACTTCCACATCATTGTATTCCTTTTTTATTCACAATTTGTAGTGTCCCAACTTTTTTGGAATCAGGTTTGTACGATTGATGAATGAACATACACCGAAACACAAGCAGGGACAGTGTAGAGTGAAACACACATAGATCCTTTATTCACCCGGTTCTTTTAAAGACAAAAAAACGCCCTTATTTTCCTCACTCTTGTCTATTTAGAAACCATTCGTTCTCTCTTACTCAAAAGAGGTGCAGAAGTATTTAGTGATTGAGTCATCAATGTAAATGTGTCCGCAGTCCCCCGGCATGTCCTCGGTCCGCCACTGGTCGCCTCCATTCTCTGTCAACTCCCAGTGATCCAGATCATCTAGTGAAAATACATGCGACAACATATCAGATATTTAGGTGGCTGAAGTACTGATCTGATCATTTTATTTAGCAAAAGGATAGCTGTAATGTGCAATGTGCAAATGAGTTGTACTTCCTCTGAAACTACTATTTCATTTAATCAGCATTTTTATATTCTTTTGTGTTATGTGTGCAGTATGACATCATTTTAAAGGTGCAGTAAGCAATTTCTGAGAAACACTGTTGAAAGTGGATCAAACAGAGCAGCACAACATACTTGTAGCCAATCAGAAGTAGAACCCGTGTTAATATTAGAAAAGCTTTCCAGTGCTGGAAAGACCTAAGTTTGCTTTGTTTCTGCTCTATACATGAATAACATTGGTTTTGCTATGTTTATGTTTCACAGAACTGATGTATGCTGTTGTAGTAATGTTAGCTAAAGTAACAGGACAGTTTTGATTGTCATTGTTTGTCTGGAGCTAGGGGGTATTCCAGAAAGCAAGGTTAACTTATCGTCACATAAAACCTGAACTCTTGGTTGATTAACCTAACCTTGCTTACTCAAGGTATGCAGGTTCTGGAGTAAGTTCAGTCAACCCGGAGTATGAGTTAACAGTAATTCAAGAGTTAACGGTGACCACATAAAGACATTCTCAACTGAACGCTGAATCCAGGAGACATTATGGAAATGGACGCTAAGAAGAAACGTGGCATACTTCTTCTTTTGTTTAATGGCGTTTTACAGTCTTAGTGCATATCACCACCTACAGGGCAACTGTGCAATCATTTTTTTATCTGGTCTTTTAATCTTTCTTTAATCAGTTTTTTATTAATGTAAACAAGAATTATATTATTTGTTTGATGCTAAATATGTAAATTAAATTGACCTATCTGCATTTTATTATAGAAATTTTCATTCAAAAACCGTTTGCTATGGCTACTTACATACCCTGAAAGTTACCTCCGTTTTTGAAACTGAACGTTGAGATTATCTGCTTACTCTGAGTAAACTTGCCCAGGTATGTCGCATAGCCTGCTTTCTGGAGAGCCCCGCAGGTGTGCTGCTGGCGACTAATAACAACTCTTGCTTGTATATACTCTTGTGTACTTTATTCGTTCACCATCTTCGTTTTATTTTTTGCGAAGCATTATTTTGCTTCACTTCAAATATGAAAAAGAGACATCCACTCTTGCATTGCATGTTGGAGATTTTTGGGGGCGGAGCAATGAAGGGAGGGGTGTGTTTCTTTTGGTAGATTTCAAATGTCAACAGTGTTTCTCAGAAATCACTTACTGCACCTTTAACAAACCTCATGGAATATTTGTACTTTTAAAAACTAATTTGTCACACTACAGGGCTGTTGTGTACTGCTAAAGGTGATTAAAATGATGACAAGTTGTTTTCCCTTGTGCATTGTAACCTAAAATCTACCTAAAAGTTTGGGGTTATCAGTGTTGAAAACAGTTGTGCTTCTTAATATTACTTTTGAAACCGTAATACATTTTTTAGGACTCTTTAATGAGTAGAAAGTTCAAATGAACAGCATTTATTTGAAATAGAAACATTTTATAACATTAGAAATGTCTTTACTGTCACATTTGATCAATTTAATCCATCCTTGCTAAATAAAAGTATTATTCTCCTAAAAATGCAGTGCAAATAAATATATATAAATATAACTTACCATCTCCATTAGGATTTTTTAGAAGGTTTCGAGACATTTTGTTAAATCTGCTTTTCCTGTAACCACTCAAGAGAGAAAAAGGAAAGATAAAACAGTGCAAAGAGGGACACTTTTTACAAATAATAAACTGTTAGTTGCTGTGACTTTTGTATTTTGTATCTTTTAAACATCAGCAATCCTTTCTATCATTCATACGCCTAAGGTCGATTCCATTTTCTGGATCCCACAGTAGTGCCTGATGCATTTCAGGACATTCATCGCCAGGAAACCATTGTGAAAGAATGCATAAATTAAAGCCCACTATCAATGCAGTGCTAAAGCGGACATTCACCTAAAGCAGTAGTGTTCCTTTTCATTTGAATGAGAGGCATTTGATAGGTAAAAAACAGCGTATACATGAGCTCTAGCTTAGCTCTTGGCAGTGAGCGGACTCATGTTTCTTGCTGACACGTTCAGCATAAGGAAGAGGTCTCTGCGCATAGATATAGTAAAGTAAATGTATCACAGCACACGCATAAAAAGGCAACGAGTCATATAAATAGTCCAGTACTTACAGTAAGAGTCCGTCTACTCAGTCGAGCCCAGTGCTGCGTGTGTTTGATGGGTGGGAGCTTCCTGTAATCCGATCCCTCTGCAGAACTTCTCTGGTTGGCAGAATGAGGCACATGGGCCGTCCTGCATCAGCAGCAATATTCACCCCTGACACTTCTGCACAGCACAGCACGGCACATGTGCACATTAGCACAAAATGTCACTCATTTTACCGAGGAAAACCACAGCTGTCATACAGAAAACAGAAGCTTCAACAGCCAATTCTTCAAGGGTGGAGAGAATTATAATAATCAAGCCTTGTCAAAACCTCTTTTTTGTTTCTATCTACTTATTACTTATTTACTCAGTACTGTTACATTAACGTTACAAATATGTGCAAAAAAAAAAAATTACTTACAGTTTGTGATGCGGCTGCTGATTCAATACAGTTCGTCTTTCAACAAAAGTTTCTTTGCGAACTCTATATTACACTGTGCCTCATTTACAAAGCAAAATGCTCCGAACAAACATAATTCTCTGACGTGATCCGGGATGGCCATTAAAATATACTATCCACTTGTTTCCAGAGGTGTAAAGAGTACCTGAAAACCATACTTGAGTAAAAGTACAGATACCTTACATCGAAAATGACTCCATTACAAGTTACAAGTAACCAATTCCAATACGACTTGAGTAAAAGTCTTAAAGTATCTGATTTTAACAGTACTTAAGTATTTTACTCGTACTGAATGTAGGCTCAGAGATGCACTAGTCCTGAGAGACTGCCAGTGAAAATAAGAAACAATTGATTTGTAAGATGAGAAATCAAGTTTATTTTCTAAAATCAAAATAAAACTGAACACTTCAGTATTGCAATAAATCAAGGTCGACACAACAACCTTTTAAACGTCTACAAACTCTCAAGTCTCAGTTAAGCTCAAGTGCACAAAAAGGTCATAAGTAAACCAATATCCTTCAAAAGGTCTTGTCAATATAGCGGATAAATAAAACAATGTTAAGTAAAATTAAATAGTCAAAGTCTACTGCACGTGCTGGTTTGAGCCTCATCGCCAACTGCAGTCATTTCCTATTCTCAAAAATCAAACACCTGCGATCAGCAACTACCTGCTAATGCACTCACATTCACGTAAAGTAGCCTTGTTGACAAGTTTGGGTGAGTAAAGGCAAAATGCACAAGATATAGTACCTTCAATTCACTTAGATGGTGATATCGCTTCATTATATCAGAAACAAACTGCTTCAGAAAAAGTTAGGTGCCATGCAAAATGTAATTTGTAATTGCATTACTCATCACAAATGTAGTGGAGTAAAAAGTACAATTACTTGTTCAAAAATGTAGTCAAGTAGAGAGTAAAAGTTGCCAATATCTTTGATACTCAGAAAAATACTTATGTACAGTAACTAATTACATTTACTCAAATACTTTACATCTCTGCTTGTTTCCGAAGCTGGGGTACATTTCGAGTCTGTACAAAGACACAAATAATGTGTCAAAGCGCTCTTTCTTTCACTCTTCCATTTGTCTTGTTGTCGACAGACTCAAGTGCGTGGAGTATGTCAGAAACTAAATGCGCATATGTATACTGTATCAGTGTAGACAGAGTCAGCGATTTTAATGGGTTCTATTTGCTTTTGACGACATGTCAAAAGGTAGACAAATGTCAGCCATTAAGCTACTGAGTGCTAGTGGGCGGGGCCTATGGTGCAATGATGCATAACTATTCGTCAATGTCTTGCTCTGGAGGCAGTCATATGCAAATGTATTTGCCAATGTGACGTCACAGATCCCACAATATCAAAATGAGCTGTTTTTGGGGCTTGATTAAGTAAATGCTTTGTTTTTAATGAGAAGGATGTTTTAAGCTATGAAACTTGTGGGATGTTTTATTGGTACAAAGACCTCTCATATGTCAAAAGATCAAGGCAAATTTGATTTCACATGTCATGACTCCTTAAAGTTTTTTTTTTTAGTACGTTTTGCAAAAATATATTTGCATAATGGAAGAACGATTCATATTTGCAAGTATTACTAACAAATACAGAATTATATTATTAAATGAGACATTTATTTGAGATTAGTTACCTGAGACAGACTTAATATCTTAAGTAATTTGATTTGCATGTAATTGTAGTGTGTGCACCTGCTTATAAATGTTTTTTTTTTCTTTTCATACTTATGTTTTACTTTTATAATTACTATAATTTGTTTAAAATGACCCCATGTGAAATAATGTAATACAGTAATGCTAATAAAACTTTTGAGATTAATTGAATTGGTCAGATGAAAGAATGTTTTCCTTTGAGCTGATCGTTCAGCTGTCATTTAGCTATTTCAATTAAAATGTTAAATGATGAATGAATGTTATTTTATTTTATTTTTGTATTGTTGAATCTGTTTTTTTTTTTTTTTTTTTAATGTTTTTAATGATTTTGTCAATGTAAACACCTTGAGTCCAACACAAATTTGGTCCAAAACAATGAAGTGTATTTCATTCATTCAAAGGGAAAATGATGGTAAAGTGAGAACCTACCCCTTTATATATTTTATTATATAAATAAATATGAATTTATTGTTCACAAAATATGTGTAAATATACGTTTAAATTAGACTGTATGCGTAATGTGTTTAGACTGCAGTGCTAGGCAAGTGGTACATTACTTGACCTTTTCTGCTAATATTTATTGCGGTATTTTTTTTATTTTTTTTTTAAATAATAATCTAAACATAATCTGACAAAGAGTTAAAGTGTAAAATAAATGTAAAAAAATATTGTTCTGTAGTTCTACTTCAAGTTTAGATACTCAAGTCACAGACATTTAACAGTAACAAACTTATTTTGTTTTGTTTGAAAAGTCTGTTTGTGCTAGATTTCTTTAAAATAAATGTCACTTGGTTTGATTTTTTGTTATCTAATGTCATTCTAAGTGTATAATATACACATTTTAAGTGTATATTATTTTTCTGACCTGTAAACTGACCAGTAAATGGGCGATTCATATGAATCAAAGGGGGACTTTTATTTTGGCAAATGAGCAGCTCTGTCTGTCTGGGTTTCACCCATCACATCTTCATCACATTCGGACATATATCATCACTGTTTTCCATCACTCCTGCCACTGTCATCGCCTGTTTTTCGATCCAGGATAATTATCCGCCCTTTTACCGTCGTGTGGTCCACTATCTGTGTTTCAGCAGCAGGTAAACGTGAATAAAACATCATAAACACAAACATCAGTCACAACAATGTTAGCATGACGGCTAGCCAATTAGCAACTTCCAGCAGGGGAAGAAAAAAGTGGATCAACTTTTGTTTAAAGACATTACAGTTCGAGCTAGATGAGGATTTAGATGTGTAATCTTGGATATTGGTCATAATTGGTGTGTTATGTATGATATAGTGTTATTAAACTTAATAGATCATGCCTGTAGTGCTAGCAGGCTAAATGAGCTCGAGGACTGCCCATCAAAAAGATTAAAAATCATATATATATATATCTTTTTTTCAATAAAACAACCCATAAACATTTCATACCTGTCATTTGATGTGAAGATGAATATATAAAGTAGTCAGAGGAGTTGAATGTGTTTTTTCACTAGCTGTGGAGATACGTGACGTGACTCTGTGCATTATATAATCTCATAAATTAATTTTAAGACTTTCTCATTAGTCTAAAAAGATTCATCTATTTAGTGATCGATTAAACTGAACAGTTAATCTAAGGTTTTTAAATAACTGTTTGGTCCAGTCAGATGTTATCATAACTGATAGCATGCACATTATGCATCATTAAAAGTGCAAACAGTGAAGTTTAATTCGATATAATTGTATTTTGTGTGTTATTGTGACGTTATATGTGTCATGATGTGAGTCGCATGTGGTAGAAAATGTGATCATAAACTAAAACAGTTTTTTTCACATTATAGAAATGGACAACAGCTCGACGACTTGTCCGTTTGACACACAGGTAAAAATATTTTGATTTTCTAATTTTATACCTAGGTATGTTTTTTTTTTTTTAATTAATATTGTTTTAGATGATGGTGGTGTGTTGTCTTCTCAGTATTTCTGCATGAATATATTTTTTATTAATCCTCGTTGCATGTGTAGTTCAATATAGGCTTGCCTCGTTTAAAACTGTATGCAATGTATGATCATCATCACATCGAAAATATGTAAATATCTTATTATTTTAGTGCTTTTACTTATTTACCAGTTTGATCTCTGGTATTAACTAAAATCATCAAAGGAGGTGTCATTGTTTTTAGGCTATCTCATTAGCATTGGCTGGCTATCTCATTAGATGCGGTTTAGGTTGATTAAAATAAAGGAGATCGGAGTCGTTTTTACTTAAAACATGTAGTTTTGTCGATGCAACAGACGTTTTAGTATATCAGGCGAATTCACATCGGTGTCGATCTTGTAACTGAATGACGGTGATGTACCGTTTACTCGTAGTTGTCAATATGTCGAATATTTGCACAGTTGACAGAGCCAGTGCGCGAATGCGCATGCGCGCACATTGCTTCACTCCCCCAACCTCTGGTTGGGAAAGTAAAGCACTGCTTTCATTAACTAGAGTTAAAAGTACGTGGTTCTTTTTTAATATATTGAAAATTTTAGAAAAAGTACCCATCCACTTTTTCACCTGCTTTGGTTCTGGAAGTTTTCCACAGGGATTTAAAACCATGAACCAAACCAACCAGCTACAAGGTGAATTAACATTAAATATTTTGATTAGAAGGAAAAAAACTGGCCTTATTTGTTTTTTGTGATTCTCTGGTGGAGATTTCATTCCAGAATCGTGGGTCATGTAGTTTTGACCAGGAATTCTGTTAACATGACTATTTTAAAAATAAGATAATGTGGGCTGATGGCTTCAACAAAAGCAATGATCATCAATTAACAACCTCACAGCAGTTAGTCTGTCTTTAAAGGGTTATAGTTTATTGTTAAAAATCTGTTCCCCTGTGGAAAAAATGTATGGGATTTTTTGTTTCATAACCTGTTGCACTCTATATACAGAAACAAATACAAGTAAGCTGTTCTATGTTGATTCTCCTGAAAAGTGTAAAAACCTAGACTTTGTAATCCATTAAAATCATTGTGTTTGTTTGAACATCACGACCAGCCCAACACAGCAGTGACTCAACTAATGGCCTTGTGTTTGGGGTGGGACTACCTGTTTGAAAGTAGTCATTAGTTGTTGTTGTTGTTTTTTTTTTTATCCATTTGGTGACGTTAGTGATGCAGAAATGACACATTGCAACTAATGTAATCTAATGTAAAAAGTTGTTTTGTTCCACGTTTCACACTTTCAAACTTGGTTTAACATGGTGCGTAATAGTGCTCTGTGATTGTAAAAATTGCATGAATATTTAATGAGGCCGCATTGCTTAGTTTCTGATTGGCTGTCTTTTGCTTAACATTTAGCACTGCAATTTGGGCATAATCTAATGCTAAAAGTTATGTTAATCGATCCTTTAAAAGGTGTGAAATGGTGCTTTAAAAGTGGTATTATACTTTTTTTTGTTTTTTAAAAGGTTATGCTGAAATGACTACTTTCATTATTGACTCTGTTTTTATTGCAGGGCTACAGTTCAACATTTAAGCGGAAACGGACAGTGGAAGATTTCAACAAGTTCTGCACGTTTGTGCTGGCATATGCTGGTTATATTCCATATCCACAGGAGGTGAGTATTATCATGTCTGTCTTAGTGATGTAACTGTGAGGAGATTGTGGTAAAAATGATACTTACTGTGCTTGTACGTTTGCTAGAAAGTGCTGTCAGTGTTGCAGGGTGAAGCGGCCTTGCTTTTCTTCAAGATCGCTCAACGATCTGACACATCCGACCTCCAGAGGTTCCTATCCTTGGCAGTGGTGTAGCACTGGGTGCTTTTTCTTTTTTTTTTTTTTTTTTGGTGGCACGACCCCTTATGAGCTGCTTTGCTGCTGACGCTCTTGTTTGATCCACAGAAATGGTGGTGGCTCTTATGTCACGGCCGCTGAGAGACATCTCCCTCCAAAAAAACCTCAGCCCTCCCTCCCAGGGTAAGAGGGCCACTCCAGTCTCCTCATTCTCATCTCAGACCCTGTCTCTAAGTGCCATTCTTCACAACAGCAGTGTGTGTGCATCCACAAACACTTCGGTTTCAGGTCTTCCCTTTAATGGATCCTTCAAATGGATGGAGGCTAAATCGAGGAAACTCTGTTGCAGGGAAATGCATGAGGGCCGATAATAGCTCCAAGTGTTCCAAAACCTAGTGAGCTGTCTTGCTGTCTGCTGTTTACATAGGCCGCTGCCTTCTAAGGGAGCATCCTAACTGCTGAAATAAAGTGCATGGGACACTCAACTCTCAGTTGACACTTGCATGTTGTTTAAAATGAAATAATGTAACAAATATTGGGTAAAATAGGGCGCCAAATAGTCAGTGAGGATAAATGTCACAATAACATGGTGGCACCCAGGTAGATGTACTCAGTTAATGATAAACATTCACTTTTAAGTAAATAAAAAGCAGTGGAGAGTCAAACTTATGCTTTATGATAATAAAACCAGTTTGTTAAATATTTATTGAAATCGTTGTGTAAAACCCAGTGAATTATTTGTCTTTTTTGTTGACAGTCAAACTGACAAAATGGTATACTTTAATTTTTATTTCCAAGTCATCTTCAGAGCACTTTATGGTTAGAAGTTGCCGATATCTAGTGGAAATACAAAGTTCTGTCATGAAACTCTAGATAGCACAGGCTGATAGGTCCTTAACTTAATCTGCTTGCAATCGCATCATTCTCTATAGGGCACAGCTGATTGGCTCCTGCTGTATCAGTAGCCAATGAGCTAGCTGCTCAACATTCAAATACTTGGTCAGCATTTGCCTTAGCAGTGCAGCGCGCTTTCAGAAACCCTTCACCTTCCCCAGCTCCACCTGTATAGATCTGCTACGGGTAATTCATGCATGCTATATTGTAGAGCAGCAGCATGTCTTACTTGCTCACAGCAGCGTGTCCTGTATGTATCGGCAGTAGCAAGTCCCGTACTTGCTCTGCAGCAGCAGCGTAGCTGATCTGTTCTGCCAAGACCAAACATATCAACATTGTCATATCCATTACCATGCCAAACACTCCTTGAGTTTTCATGACAGAAATATCCTACTTTAGGCTTTTGGTCTGCCATGTTGATTGAGCTTGTTGCAGTGCATTCTGGTTGCGTTTTCTTTGCGAAGATATTTTTGAAGCTAGCACTTTTTGGAACAGCTTTTATGCCAACATATGCCTGCTGTCTGAAATGATGTCTAGGTAGGCAACTCACTATGTTTTGGAACAGCTAGTGCATTCATAATGTGTTTTCACATCCTTTCAGCTTATAGAGTCTGTTTTCAGAAAGATCATTTATTCTTTATTTGCTTACTACTTGCTTTGTTTTCGCAGGCTACTCAGCACAAAGGAGACATAGCACTTCATAGCACACGAATAATGATGGCTTTAATAACAAAGAAACAAACAGTAAATGAGGGTATAAACAAAAGTAAGTGTAGACAGAGATGGACCCGTGAGAAATGCTCCAAAATAATCCACCATTGATGTGGGATCCATGTGTTTCTGAGCTCATTAGTCGTGACCAAGAAAGCTGATTAAGGTTTGACAGCAAAATGAGGGGGAGGATTTTAAATTCTCTGAACATACAGTGGAAGTTCATAAACCTGCCATTTGTGTGCCTTATTTTTACAGCGTGCAGTCACTCTCGGATTTCATTGTGCAGGCGCTTGCATTTCTGATGACCCGTAATTTATATTTTTCTTAGGTGGTAGCCATTAACTTTAGGAGTGACTCAACAAGAGCATTGCTTGGCACTTTGCTTCTCTTACCCTGGTTTGTGATAGACTTTTTTTTTTTTTTTTTTTTTTTTTTTTACCAGTCAGTGTCTGTTGGCGTTAATGTACTTTTTTCATGAAATTGTTTGGCTTTTAGTGCTAAAACACTGGTGATTGATCTAATAAAGAATTGCTGAGATTTTCACTATTACATGTTCTTACATTTTAGCCTTCATCAGACTCAAAATATATCCCACACACTACTCAAACTCACATCATTATGAAATTTTATTAACAATGTTTCTGTCAGTCGACCTTCCTCAGGCTTGAGCAAACCAATGCACCTATAAATGATTCAGGTGTGCGAGACACTATTTTTTTCTGTTTAGTCTTTATCAGACTACAAAATGTGAAATGTTCCATCTTAGAGAGCTTGATTTGTTGTAAGTAGGCATTTTCATCTTGCGCCAGTGTGGTCTGCATTTCTTGTCATTACAAATATTGCACCATAACCAGCAGGATTTGCGCGTGTGGGAGATTTTCTGTTTATTAATTTCACCATAAGTCTTATTGAAACATGCAGTGAAGTTATTTGGTCACTGTTTGCTCATCTTCAGACTTCAGACCGATGTTTCATTCCAAGAAATTCAGTGCATTGGTGGTTAAAATAGTGTTTTTTATTGCTGTCCACAGGAGGCACATTTGAGGAACAGCTCTAGTCCTCCTAACAGCACCGGCAGCACTGCAGACAGTGACGGATGGGAGAATCAGAGGCTGGGCTGTGGCCTCTCGTCTCCGGACGAGCCCCCACCCAAAAACCGCAAGAGCTTCGCTGGATTCAAGAGACCCGCGAGCGAGGATTCAGAGCCCCAGAAGCGTCCTAAGTCAGCAGGTCTTCTCCTGGAGGGTCGATCGAAGGCCGACAAGGTGAAAAAGAAGAAGAAGAAGCTGAGGAAGTGTAAGGATGAGGAATTGAGATCTTTCGCTCCATTTACTCCTGCCAGTGCTGAAGGTGAGATCGCCAATCTTGGATGTACCATCAAAGAAGAACCAGAAGATTACCTCAGCATCTCTGTACCCACCGCTGGTATGGGTAGGGACCAGCCTACGCACACTGGCACATGTTCAAAACCTGCCTCTAGTTCACCAGGCACCGCAACGTGCAAAGAGGAGCCTGATATTGGCCTTCCATGCTGGGACGGTTTTAAAAGTTCAGGTCCAGAGTCGGAGGATGTCGAGAAACCCTCACAAACTAAAGAAGAGTCCGTAGTCTTGAAAGTTGAAGGATTTCCTGGTAAAAGGACTGTGGTCCGCCAGGGAAAACAGGTGGTATTTAGAGATGAGGATGGATCGGCAGACGATGAGGACATCATGGTTGATTCAGGTAAGCAGAAGGTTTCCTCTTGTAGTTTGCCATTTTCAAAAGTAGTTCGTAATCGTATATATTGTAATATGATTGTAATTAAAATTGCTTCCTCTTGGAGTTTGGCATTGTCAAAAGTAGATCGCAGTCGTATTACGATATGTACCATTGCGGTCACAATCACTTCCTCTTGGAGTTTGGCATTGATAAAAGTAGATTGCAAACGTATATATTTGAATTTACTGTCTTTCTCTTTGCAGATGATGACTCTTGGGACCTAGTGACATGTTTCTGCATGAAGCCGTTCGCCGGGCGGGCAATGATCGAATGCAACCAGTGCAACACCTGGATCCACCTTTCATGTGCCAAAATCCGCAAGTCTAACGTCCCAGAGACGTACATCTGTCAGAGGTGCAAAGACTCGAAGTTTGACATTCGTCGTTCCAATCGCTCACGAGTGGGCTCTCGAAAACACCTTCTCGACTGATGCCGCTCTTCTCGTTCTGCCCATCCACACGTACAGAAACTCATAAAAATGTCTTCTTGAAGACGAGACTCAATGAGTACGGAAGAGGAAGGGCTCGCTGACCTACCTGTGTCACTTTTTCTGTTCCCGTTTTTAATATTTCTCACCTTCCTAAATGTTTGCGTCAGGCAATCAATACTCAGACAAAGCTTTAATGAGAGCAGATTTCCGCCGTATGGACGGCTGGAGATGTGACGGTACACACCAGAAGGTATTACGCTGTGCTGCAAAGAAGGGATTGGGGTGTCGGATTGCACTTTTTTTTTTTTTTTTAAGAACAAAGTGATAGCTAGAGATGCCCCTTTGAACCCATAGGTTTCAAAACTATGTGTATTTGTTAAAGTATGTATATTATATGAAATAACCATAAGATATTAGTGTTCAAGGTGTTTAGACTCATCATTTTGTGTGGATCTTTTCTGGGACCCCCAAATGTGTATGAGGCGAAGAGTTCTGTTTGTTGGATAATGTTTATCGAAGTTTTCATCAGCAGTCGCTGATGCTTTGGAGTGAAACATCAGAAACGGTTCATGCTACATTGTGGTGTTTTTTCTTTTTAAAGAACATGGAAACAAATTGGTGACAACAAGAGACTATATGTGTCATTTTGATTTATAAAGCCTGATAATTCCTGCTTTTTCTGCCCTTTATTGAACAATTTGCATGTTGTAATTTTTTGACTAAACAGGTTGATATTTTTTTCATGTCTTTTTTTTTTTTGCATTTAGGTGTCAAATACTTTAATTATGTGAATTATGTGAAAGTCGTTACAGGTTAGGGAAGGGATATTTTTACTGGGTGAATCTCAGAATCTTACAAAACACATCCTGGTCACATTTCACCTCATTTTTATATATATTTTAAATGTTCCTAAAAATAGTATTAATTTATGCTCTAATGCTGTTTTTAGGAACATTTACATTTTTTTTTTTTTTTTTCAAATTCAAGTAATGTTTCTGGGTATTTTGCTTTTATTCCAATTATTCTCAGTGGTGATTCCATTTTATTGTTGTGACTGTAAGAAAGTAACTTTTCCTTTTTTTTTTTTTTTTTTGTCATGAAAATAGTCACATTTTGTGATGAAATATTACCCGGGCGTGTTCTTGTCAGGTTCTGTGAGATTTACTTAACTGCCAAAAGGAAAAGCATTTTTTTTTCCCTGTATATGCTGAAATCTTACGGCTTACTTAGTAGTATTCATATTAACATTCAAAGCACTGTACTAGTATGTTTGGTCTACAAATCTTGGCTTTTCAAAACTCGCTGGCAGAGCTTTTAATAGAAGGAATCATTCATGAGGGTGTATTTCTTGCTAACCACTGTGACCGGTCTAACCTGGTTATTAATCGATGAGTCTTTCATGTTCATAGGCATGCTCAGATAAAAATGTTGTGTCCTATTAGCTGTTCCACTCCCATCAAAAAACTTTTGTTTCTTGAGGACATTAGGTTTTTTTTTTTTTTTTTTTAAATCTCATGTGAGTTGATGTCATTTCAGAATGTACTGTTCTGATTGATGATATAAACATTGCAGAGAAGATAATTTATCTGGCACCTTCAGTATGGATATTTTCAGAACCGTTTGGTATATGTTAATGTCAAATTAAGACAAATATTGTTCATAGTTGTGAAATTGGCCTGGTTTTATTTTCTAACGAGTCAGTGGACAGTTTCCACAGTGATATTTTTGGGATGCATATTGAAACTGGATATTCTTTAAACACTTACTTTGGGTACAATTTATCTTCCCATCTGAGGACATACTGGGAAATTTACAGGCCTGGATTAAACAAGCTAGCTTTTCATTGTTTTGTGGGAAAAAAGTGTCGCTTGTAAATTTAATTGCTTATGTTGGTGCTTTCTTTTTTTGTAACCATTTATTTAGGGTTCATGGATGATGGTTCTGTACATTTTGTTTTGTACAATCATGTTTATGTAGTATGATGTTAATATTTCAGGGCTGTTTGTGCGCGCGAGAGAAGAACCGCTAAAGTTTGAGCTTGCACTGTTACGCTGAGGGATAAAGACTGAGTCCAATGAAAAGAAAGAGAGATGTTTCTGTGAAACTTCATGTAAACTGTTGTAAATAAATAGATGATTTTATGTGAGCCATGTCATTCTTATGTAGAAACTGTAAAATATATCTAAAGAAAATAACTGAAGAAGTCAGATGAAATGTAGTTTTCTTCACTTTTTATTGTTTAAATTACTCTTCAGGTCGATTACATAACATGAATACATTAAGGTTTTGCATCAGATAGGAATGTAACACCGGTTTCTTTCAGAGTTGCAAAATGTGGCTTGAACAAGAGCTATGCTAAAAAGTCAGGAGACGTGCAAGGTGTAATGACAGTACTGGATAACAAACCAGGGAACATCAAAAGGGCCATTTTTAAATCACACCAAAATGATGCCATGGCCTGTCAATAGTGCATGTACTTAACACTGACCCAGGAATTGGGGAAATTCAGCCTTATTTTCACTTCTGAATGAGAAGATTATTGTTGCTGCTACAACAATAAAATGACTTGATGTTGAAATGACTTTTTTCCCTTATAGCCCAAGAGACAAAAGGTACAGCTGGAAAGACTGTTACAAATAAACATCAATTACAGACTTAAATTAGGTAGGTATTACCCACTCATGACAAATTGCACTAATAACACAATGTCAAATTAAGAAAACTAAAACAAAAGGTGCATATTAAAATGACAATGAATGAACAGTTCAGTGGAGTAGTTGCACAAATGAGGATCATTTGAAATTACGAATCATTAAATACTGTTCTGCTACTGTGATTTTATATTTGTAACAACTCTGTTTAAACCCCTCAATCAAATCATGATAAATACCAAATGTAGCACAAAATTATCCAAAAGGTTTATACTAGCTCAATCTAAGCATTTAAAGTCAGTAAAACTAATGCAATTCAACTTTTAAAAACTGAGAAGGGGAAAGTTGCTTATAATGTCCAGATGCAAAGAACCACAATCTAAACAAATAAAAATAACAGCATGTCCTTATTTCCAGTTCACTGGCTCTGATTATGTACAGTAATACTGTTGACTTTGAGTATTTTAAATTTGGAGAATATATGGTGTATAAATATCTTTGATATGGAGGAAATGGTGAATCCATTTTGCATGAAGTTTGCATGAAGAAAATTATGTAAGATTTCTTGTATTTTTGAGATTTCTTGCAAGTCCATTTTAAACGACCTCCCCTAATTGTCAATATCTTACAGTAATACAAAAGACCTCAATTTAGGAAAAAATTGGACATTTTTTTATTCAGATTTTCATGTATCACAGAAATTAAAATGTTTAGATTACAGTAAAATTTAGAATTTGCCAAGCATTTTATTTTTTGTTGTGAGATTCACCTGAAAATATAAATATTAACCCGATGAGTGTTATCCAAACAGAAATTAAAATCATGATCCTATGGTAAAAAAGCAGCTTCTACAGTACTGATTTTAGAGGCAGTGTAAGCCTAAGATTTCCTGTTCTTAAGCTCAGTGTACAAACTTGCAAACCTTTCTGTCAAAAACATTATCAATAAACAATATCAATACCTGTCCTATTAAACCACGGGTTGTACAGCACTTCATTACAGTGTGAACCATACTTTTTTTTGTTACAGGAGCTTTTATTGCTGTACTATCCAGTAGATATCTTCAGATAGTGTCGTATTAACACTGATTAAGACTGATGGATTGAGCGATATGATATTTGACTACCTCCTACTACCTGAAAACAGACAGCTATCAAAGCTGCAGACGGGTTCAGATGGTTCATCGGAAGTCTCACTTAAAACTCCAGATCTTAAGGAGATTTTAAGATGTGTTCGACCCATTGACGATATATGTTAAGGGATTTGAGTTAAACAGACAACACAAAGGTGATACACGGGTGAATACGTGGAATGAAGAGGGGCAGCCCTTCGGATCACTTGATGTCTGACTGTCCCTTTATGTTCCTTTGATGTCCATTGAGTTCATCTGTCCTTTCTTCCAATGTGTGGAAGATTCCTACGTCTCTGAAGTGATTCTATGAGCTGAATGAAAAGAGACCAGATTAGAATTAACCATCTTTTTGAAAACATTCCCAGCTTGCTTCTGTAGTACTCACATTGTTTAGGTATCCTAAGAGGCTCTGTGTCTCCAGACAAGACTTGGTGCATTGCACCTCGGAACTGGTACAGCAGCTTTAGGCTCTTTTCCTCTCCGACGCACGGGTCATAAAACCCCGGCAAGCCAGCCTGATTAACATGAGACAAAACTAATTAACGGGAAGCACCTGGCGAGAGTTTAAGCATCTCATTGATGTAAAGCACCGGTTGATGTTTGCGTGTCTAACCTTCGATGCTTCTGTAAGAACGAGTTTAGAGTCTTTCACTAAACACTGGAGCGGGACAGTCACGTCGATGACTTCTGCTTTCTCACGTTTCTGACTATTGTCCAATACAAATTTGCCGTACCAGGCATTTAGAATGATGAGACCTAGAATTAAAAACATTTGAATTTCACAAAAAACGATTCATTTAAAAAGAACGTTCCATGTTCAGTATAAGTAAAGCTTGTATGGACAACAATGTGTAGCAGGCTGTTGAGTACTATTAGTGTTTCCACTCGTCCCAGAGTTTGCCAAAGAAAAAAGATTGACAGTAATGTACCAACAGTAAAAAATGTAAAGCTTGTGTTAATTTTATCAGACAAAAATGTGTATTATTTAAGCTAAGTTCATTTTAGCAGTGGAATATAGTTTATATAATATAATATAGAATATAATTTAATACAAATATAGTTTTCTTCATTTTTGTGATGATTTTTTAATGATTTTGTAGTGAAAAATTATTTTTAGACAAAAAAGTAATTTCTAGTGAAACAAATACAGTACATTACTCAAAAAATATATATTAATGAAAGAAATTTTCATGATTTTTCAAGAAACTCCATGTAAATAAGGGTTTATGAATTGTTACATCATGTCCCCTGGTATCTTTGGACATACTGTATATTTACTGGTTTTATCAGCTATATCCTGTCATTACACAAGTATAAATATTCGATATAACTGTTGGGTATAAACGGAAGCTTGTTTCCACCATTAAATAAAAAAAGAAAAAAGGTAATTGCGACTTTTTATCTCACAATTCTGACTTTTTTTCTCAGAATTGCGAGATTTAAACTCGCAATTGCGAGTTATAAAGTCAGAATTGCGTGTTATAAAGTCAGAATTTTTATCAAATTCTGACTTTTTTCCCAGAATTGCAAGATATAAACTCACAATTTCAAGTTATAAAGTCAGAATTGTGAGATATAAAGTCACGCAATTCTGACTTTATAACTTGCAATTCTGACTCTGTATCACGCAATTCTGACTTTATAACTCGCAATTCTGACTCTGTATCACGCAATTCTGACTTTATAACTTGCAATTCTGACTCTGTATCACGCAATTCTGACTTTATAACTCGCAATTCTGACTCTGTATCACGCAATTCTGACTTTATATCATGCAATTATGACTTTATAACTCGCAATTCTGACTTTATAACTCGCAATTCTGACTTTATAACTCGCAATTCTGACTTTGTATCACGCAATTCTGACTTTATATCATGCAATTATGACTTTATATCATGCAATTCTGACTTTACAACTCGCAATTCGGACTTTACAACTCGCAATTCTGACTTTACAACTCGCAATTCTGACTTTGTATCACGCAATTCTGACTTTGTATCACGCAATTATGACTTTATAACTCGCAATTCTGACTTTACAACTCGCAATTCTGACTTTGTATCACACAATTCTGACTTTGTATCACGCAATTCTGACTTTATAACTCGAAATTCTGACTTTATATCACGCAATTCTGAGAAAAAAGTCAGAATTGTGGGATAAAAGTCGCAGTTACCTTTTTTATTTTTTTATTTCATGGCAGAAACAAGTTTCCATAGGTATAACACATTAGTGTGTAGGCAATTTTTGCTTGTTTTCAAATTGAGTTAAAATAATGATTTTCTGTGGTAATTGCCAGTATATCACAGATGCTGTCCATAGAGCTTAACTTATATCTATCTGAGGGCCCGTCCACACGGAGACGAGTTTAGGTTTTATAAATCTGAAAACGACACCCTTGCATTTTCGTGTATACAGCCAATCCGTATATTTTGTGAAACGATAATGTCATCACCCCACGTGTCGATCCTAGTCAGACACCGCTAACTGCACAAAACAGCAACAACAGCGGACTACATGCTTGTGTTCGTGCTGCAGAAGCTACCGAGCCTATAAGCTTTACTAAAATAAAGCTTTATTTCTAAGCTTTACTAAGGTTTGTATACAGCGCGCAAGCTTTATGCGCATGCTCCAAGTCTTATTCTTTGTTTTTAGTGTATCTCTGTGGCAGAATTACAGTGCCACATACTGATCTGACATGTATACTACACCGTTTTGAGTTGGTTTCAGTGGTTTCGTGTGTACACAGATGTTTTTTAAGAAGAGGAAAAAAAAAAGATCAGATAGGGAAAGCTCTGGCTTCGTGTGGATGTAGCCTTAATGTATAAAAAAAAATATGTATGGGTTTTCACAAACCCATTTTAGATTCCTCAGCGTCAATAATTCTCTTCACTGACTCTTGCATCAGCAAAACCTGAAAACCAAAGACACAATAACACAAGAAAACAACATATCTGTCCTGATAAATGGTTGTTTGTGTTGGCATGAGGGAGATAGTCATTGTTGTTTATGTACGTATTTATTTTACTCACAGCAGCTTCAGCTTCTTGCTTCCTGCGAGCAATTTCTGACGCAGAATCCTCCTTCTGTTTCTCCAACTCCCTGTAAACAACCAAATAGTCAGGCCTTTCATCAGAGAAACTGAGGTAACGTAAAGACAGGGGTTTCAGGAAAATGGGCGGTTTCAGAGCAGTAATTATGGATAATAACTCACTGTTCCTTCTGGGCTTGTATATAAGGCATAATAATAAGCTTCTGGACAGCTAAGTAGATGGCCAGCGGGCCCACAGTGGCATAAAACACAGCGCTGGGTAAAATCTGGTCGGTCAGATGAATCGGGAAGAGGTAGGTCTGACTGGCTCTGTTCAACCTGTAGAGAGAAGAAAATGACCATCATAAATAGACCACCCACGAGCAGCTTGAGTTTAGTTTGCTGTTCTGCTGAGCTGTGCTTATTGTGGTTAAGTCAAGTCAGTGCTAACCTGATTTTGAGGGAGACTCCTTGGGGTACACCAATGCTGACGGTAGCAGCCAAAACACTGTGGCGACTGATCTTACGCTCTGCACCATATTCGACCACGGTGCCAAAGAACCCAGTCCTGTTGGATACAAAGACAACAAGTTATCAGGGTAGACATAGGAACTTTTTACTTCTATAAAGCTAGGGCTGGGCAATAAATTGAATATTATATATATATATATATATATATATAATTTTTTTTTTTTTATTTAAAATGAAACAACATTGTGAACATAGCAATGTGCTTTTCATTTGGCCATTAAGTTTTCTACAGGTCAGGGCCCGTTTGCATGAAAGCCCTTAAGTTAAAAAAAACCCCTAAATTTTAAGGTTAAGGGTACCCTTAATGAAACATGGGTTGCAAGAAAAAACCAAAGGGTCCATTTAAAGAACATTAAAGCTGTCATTAAGTATTTTCCCTTAATTACTTAAGTGTTCCCTTAAGTAGTGTGGCAGGATTTTGAGCATCCTCTGGCGTTTGTAGCTGGATGCAATCGGTATGCATGCACTCTTAGGAACAATGTGCTCGAATTTTAGGACACTCTGTGTCATCCGTCAGGCCCCCGTTAATAATCTCTATAACTTAAATATTGTAGTAGAGTTTTAAAGTTTAGTAAATGTTAAACTTGCTTAAAAGCAAAGTCCCTTTAAGACAAGTCATTTAACTCAGCGGCCATCTTTGAAACGCCTCTCAGGCATGCAAGTGCAACTCCTATCTCTTTGAATGGGGAAACATCAAATTCTCCAAAGCTGTTTGCCAAGCTTTGGATTAAATTTCATATTTGAAATCACCAATGAAATCTGACAACAACTGTCTCATAAATTTTTTTTCCAAACGTTCGAATCATGACAAAAAAAAAAAATGTATTTTTTAGGCTGGATCAAGCTAATGAGCATGCGCAGACCTAAACGCGCATCTCTTGTGCCTCGTTTCGGAGGCGCGCATCTGACTGTTTCTGTAGAAACCGGTGCTTCTAACGGCCGCTGCAGTGACGCGATGACTTTACCAGTCGGCGATTGGCTCTTATTTTGAAGGCGGGACTTATTCTGCCATATTGCACGTTACACTTTCTCCCATTCGAAACAATACGAGTGACACGTCTTGTGTTATTCTATAGTCTTTGTTAAAAGTCAGTGGTCCGTTATGTTGTTTATTGTGGGAGATTTTATAACGATAGCAACTGCTTCTCGAAATGCTTAGTATAAACACTTAGATAAGGGTGACAGTTAAGACATTTGTTGCAACGCTCTTAAAGAAATATATTACCTCAGGGAATTTTCCCCATCAGGGATACCTTTAAGTATATCCAATTAAGAGGTTTCATGCAACAAGGCCCAGATTCATGCCCACTTCTTAGCATAATACTGTTAAGACAGCATTAGTGATAGCATCTCTGATTTAAGTTCTTTTACCACTTATTCAACAATGTGTTCACACAACCACTCAAAAGTGTTTGTTGTATTTTCCATGCTTCAAAACTTTTTGTAAAGTATATGTAGGCAGATGCTGTTGTTTATTACTAATGTTTACTAATTAGGGGTGGGAGAAAAAAAAAATCGATCCATTGATGCATCGCGATTCTCTCTCCAACGATTCTGGATCGATTCTGAGCTTATAGTTTTTATTCAGATGCGCGATGACGCTGAGTGTGCTTTAGAAACACCCGTATTCTGCTTGCTTCCAATTCCTCACACACATACACCACTCGAACCTTCCGCAAAATAATTATTTATAAAGTTCGGAAAGGTTGAAGCGAATTACAAAGGACATTCGCGGGCTTCATTGCACAGGATGGCCTGTGAGAGACGCGCACTTTGTTTGATGTTACACATGCAGTGCGCGGGTCTCACCCGCCGGTATTTTCCTTACAAATGCTCTACGAAGTCATCATTTATGTCGTTTGGAATGCAGTGGAGTTATATATTTAAAATATGAAACTCAGAAGGCTGATTTCAATTTCAAATGCTGACGCACACTTTTGTGAAGACTGCTCGCGCATGCGGCTGCGAGCGACTTCGTGTAAGTGGTTTAATGCACTTGCGTCTCAAAATGGTTTTATGAAGCAAAGTTAATGTAAACAGCTAGTTAAGTCTTAAGGGATTAAACGGACAGGACAAACCAAACCACATTACTTCTTATATTTCAAAAGAGATCCAATGCGTGAATGCAGCTTGATCTCCCGCCGTCTATGTTGTCATAGTAAAAAAAATCAATCAACAGTAAAGATGAGAAAGAAAAATCACTCACAGTTCTTGAATGTAAAATGTTCAGATAATCTTAAATACAGAAAGCACTCTTTGTTTATTGCTTGTAATATGTTTCTTTGCTCCTCTTTATTATTTGCTACTTGCTTTGTGTTTTGAAGTTATATTACTTTAAAATTCTTAACGTACAATTGTTTTAATTTAGTAATTTTTTCAATTTGTAATTATTTTAAAAGGTAGGCTACTTGTAAATGTAAGTATTTTAAGATTTTCAAGTCGGTAAACTAATTAATTAATTAATTAATTAATTAATAAATAAGAAAAAAAAAGTAGATCGTGACTCCCACCCCTATTACTAATGTTCCTTTATCTAATTGGCAAAAATTATGTTATAAAAATGAATATATTTATAATTTCTGCTCATGAGATCTATTTCATATATAAAAGGAAAGTATTGGTATATACTGTACACTACCAGTCAAAAGTACTCAGTTTTCTTTTTGAAAGAAATGAACACTTTCATTCAATTTTATGCAAGGATGCATTAATCAAAAGTGACAGTAAACATTTTTTTAATGTATATCATGGTTTCCACAAAAAATATTAAGCAGCACAATGGTTTTCAACATTGACAATAATAAGAAATGTTTCTTGAGCAGCAAATTAGCATATTAGAATGATTTCTGAAGGATTATGTGACACTGAAGACTGGATTAATGATGCTGAAAATTCAGCTTTGATCAAATTACATTTTAAAATATATTCAAATAGAACAATTATTTTGAATTGTAATAATATTCCACAATATTACTGTTATAACTGTATTTTAGATCAAATAAATGCAGCCTAGGTAAGCAGAAGAGTTTTTTCAAAAATATTAAAATTTTTTGAAAGGCATTGTATACAGATTGCACATCTGAAAACCATAGGTAAAACACATACTTGATGGAACCTTTGACCTTGGTCTGGTCTTCATCCTGGAATTTGTACTGATAGCTCATCATTAGGTAGGAATGAGGAACGCCCAGCTGAGGAACAGGAATAAGAACAGATGAATTGCATTCTTAATGCATTAATTTTGTTTTGAATTAAACAAATTGCCATCATCAATATACCCCTGTGAGGGCTTCACCTGCAGGGCCAGGGTGAAGTGGCTTGTTTTAGTGTCCCTGACGATGCTGGTGGTCATGGCAGACTGGCTTCCCCAGCGCCACTGCAGGTAGCCCATAGTGTTTTGGTCCAGGTGGCGAGCCATCATTGTAGAGGCACTAGGCCGCACGCCACGTGAGGAGAACTGCAGTCCCCATTGGGCAGTCACAAAGCTACGCGACACAAAATTCATTAGAGATTCACAGAAATGAGACTTCACTCATCATACAGAGACGGATACCTACCATCGTGCAGTTACGTTACGGAATACTTTCATCCCAAATAAAGGTCCTCTAACGTCCCCTGCACCAAACTCCATCTTAAGACACATACAAAGAAGAACATCAGAACCAGAACACCACAAAACCTGGAGGTGTGGTGGAATGAGTCTCACCTCTCCCCAGCCCCTCGCTGAGGTCACACGGCGCACACAAAGGTTTATATTTCCTCCTCCATTGCCATTATGCGTAGACAGAGATCCAGAGAGGACAGCGGTATCTGAAGTGGTTAGGGGCGCCTGCCAAACAAAAACATGCATGAATATAGAGCACAAGGGAGATGGTAGTGACATCATGAAATGCTCAATTGTTCATCCAGACCTCAATGGATTGGGAAATGTGCATCCTGTTGATCTCAATATGGGGAAAACCTCCTCCTGGTACATCCTCAAAGTCCTCCTCATATCGATCGAAGAGGTCTGTTGCATCTATGCCAACGCTTATTGTCCCCTGAATGAAGACAAATGATGAGTAAAACCTCATCCAGATCAATTCTGCATAAACAATTTCTACAAAAACACAATAGGATTTTTCCATTGGCTTTTGGATTGTTGCAGAAAAAAAGCTCTGTGCCCAACAAAAGTTTATGATTCTTACGTGTTTTGTTCATCATGATAATAAGTAAACTTTTATGATTTTGAAGCCTAAATACAATCGGCAGAAGAAAAAATCTAAACGTGGCTATAATCGAACTACACCACGGTCGCAAGACTTCAACGCCACCACCATTAAGTTTTCGACAACCATTTCAGTCATTATTCCCTGAAAGTTTGAGTCAAATAGTTTGCAAGAGCACGATTATAAACACAATGAGGCTGTGAAAGTGGACTAGTGAGTAGATGAGTTTACTGTTCGTTTTGATGACGTTTAATGTCCCAGACAACCTTTATAGCCCCATTTAGCCACTTGTTACAAACTTGCTTCATAAATTACAATGAGCAAACTGTATGTGCAACATACAAAAAACCCCCACAAACAAACAAACAAACAAAAAAATAAAGCAAGAAAGCAGTCCTCAAATATCTGTTCCTCAACAATCAAGCAAAGATTTGACTGATATTATCTGGCTTTAAATTTCAGAAGAACCAAAAAAAAAAAAAAAAACTGGCTTACTGAATCTTTTAAATTACATCAGATGGAGCACAACAAAACCAGAAGGTTTAGAGAAATAAAACTGCATTTCGGGAAATAAAAACCATCATTATCTCCCACTGTCATTCTGGTCTGGAATGTCCACCTTAGGGTTTGTTCTCTGCTGGAGTCTCCTCTCATCTCTCTCCCTCTGCAAACGTTCATATTCCTCCCTGATCTCTGCAGGGGTTCTCTTCCTCTCCACCACCTAAAGATAACAGGGATCAAGCAAGCAGACGTGTCATTAGTTTCACATGCACCACAGTAACACACAATAATACAAATATTAATTATAAAAAACACTGTCAATGTGGAAAACAAAACTAACCTCCCAGCCTTCCACCTCCAGGCCTTTCTTCCCAAATATGTCATATATGGCTCGGGATTGTGGGTCACTGAGAACTAAGCAGAGGTCAAATAATGAAAGTCAATTTTATTTTTTTATTTGTCACAACCATTTTTGTATAAGACTAAATACTTCATACATCAGGCTTATATAGCTCATATCTGATATAAGAGGATATAGAGCTCATACTTGAGGAGGGAACAAAAAAACGTTAAAACGAAGAGAACCTTGATTTTGCCTGAAATAAGCAAAAATGTGCAGTTTAATGCAAATGTTTTTATTTATATGTTCAAAAAGATCTCCCAATAATGCTTCCAGGATAAACATTTTAAAATATGGGCCAATAAAGGACTTTCCCGCATAGAACAGTGTTTTGAGGAGGAGATACTGATGTCTTTTGAGCAGCTTAAATCCAAATACAACTTTGGATTTTTAAGAGTTAAAACCCAACTGAAATTACCTAGATATAACAAACACAATTGGAGCAATTTATCTATTCAAGTCAACCTTTATACAAAATAACCTCTGGAATATATAACTCCCTTATGATAAATAAGGTGCTAACAGAATTGGATAAATCTGAAGTCAAATGGGAACAAGTTTTGGACATTAACATAGATGATGGAACATTGGGTGAACTATGCAGGGATGGTGCTGCATCATACTTGAACTCTAGATATAGAATGATTCAATTTAACTTCCTTCATTAACTTTATATCACACCATCAAAACTCCATAAGTGTAATAAAAACATTTCACCTCTGCTTTAGATGTGGAGTGGGTGAAGGAACATTTTTACATTCCACATGGACCTTTATTTTGGCAAAAAGTATGCAACATTATCTCTGATATTCATAGAGTCAATTTTCCAATGGATCCAATGGAGTATGCCTATTGGGTAACTATTACAATTCTAATCTTCAACAGGATTACACCATAAAACTTACAGAAATTTTGTGTAGCGAACAGCAAACGTGATGGCACCAGAGCTTCACAACAGACATTCCTTTGTCACACTTTGATTAATACAAAAGCGTGTGATAGGATCCACAACGACATGACTATCGTAATCAGGACTGCCAAAGGTGGAGGACAGGAAAGACGACATCAACGGCCCATTGTTTAAAGACTAATCTCATCACGAGTTGCCTTTGTTCACCTCAGCCCTCCATGCCTGAGTCCTAGGTGTAAATGACCTTGGACTCCTAGGGCTGCCAAACAGGTTCTGGCTAGAGCACAGCAAGAACAAAGAAATGCTCCAAAAGAAAGACATTTTCTAAACATATTGGCTTGAAATCACCAAAAATGGAAAGGAATACTGTAAGGAACATGTCCTATACATCCTTTTACTCATCCAGGAAACTGTGCACACACAGTGGAAACCACACCTGGAATAAAAGTCAATGCAACTGCACCCACTGAGACAGAAGTGTGATACCTCAACCAATTCACATCAAGTTTGGACTCTACGAGTTCAGAACACTGCCACAAGGACGTTGAGAAAGGTTTGAAAAAGAAATAAAGCACTTTCAAGGTCCTAAAGACACTGTCTTATTTAACTGTGTATCTTGGGACAATACAACAAGTTCCACAGGATGGGAAGGTGATGTGATGGGCGGACACCTTGAATGCTACGACCCAATCACATCACCACAGCAGGAAAGGTGGGGATTGGTAATTTTCAAGCAGCCCAACTGCTTCTGCAGAGGACTTTGGCTCCTGACCTGCATAACTCAAGTACCTCCAACCTACAGAAGATCCTACGGACCGACCATCATCTGACCTACAGTTCTCTGGATTACACAAAGACCTCCAGCACTCAGTGCAGCTCTGCAACTGTTGGAAAGCAATCCAGTCCCCCACTGCACACGGAAGGATACCAGTGGACAACGTTTCCCATTCCCGGACTGATCACCGGACCAAGTGAAACGTAAATATAAGCTAACCAAACCTTTTCCCAAAGGCCTTGGCATTAGGTTCTTGCTAAATGAGATTGCTATTTGTGTAGAGACTGTTTAACTAGGGTCAGCGTACACAGATAGATACATTAGACACGTTATCTGTATTCATAGTAAATGCTTATTTACTATTTCATACCAGCATCCAGAAAGACCACAATTGACTCCCTCATAGACTGCTAATTACCCATTCATTGCTTCATCCAATCCGTTGCTCATCTACTTGGCATTTGGTTTTGTTAACATCCATTTGTGTTGTAGTTTGTAGTTTCTGTTTTGATTCCAATTTTCTTAGTAGTTTAGTCATTTTTCCTTTGTAGTATTTAGAGAGTTTGATATTTTACTCTTGTATATCTTTTTGTTAATAAATTCATTTTATTGCAAACTGTGTCATTCTTGTGTTGATAATCAGAGGCTCTACAAGCTCGCCCGAATCTCACTAAATCCTTCAGATTGGTCAGATGATAAACTTCCTCCAATTTATAAAATTCTAATTCTGTCAACAATCTTTCATGATTGTTCTTTATTGTCAAGGTGAGATTCCTGACTGGTGCCCCAAAATATTGGAAGGAATCATCTGACTCAATATTAATATTAATACAAAATATTAATATTAATATTTAAGACCATAAATAACTACATTTGTGGTGCCCTCATGTGAGGCTAATCCAAAATCACTACATCTGTTAATAATTGCCAAGAAGTACATTGCAATGAAGTGGAAATCTGATACTGCTATCCCCATCAGTTTTTGGCTATCCGAGGTTAACAACTGTACAACTGTATTTGGCAACCCTTTATTGGCTATATGGTAGATACTTCAATAGAACAGATTGACTCTCTTTTTGTCTAAGGTCTTACACTGTACTAATAACAATACCCTGTATTTAAATATACCCTGTACATAACATTACCCTGCACCCATCTTATTATAATTTTTGTATTTTTGTTTTTATGCATATTTTAAGCAATTTATCATTTCTTTTCCCTTTTTTCTCGTCTTGTGTATCATGACATATATAATGTGTTTTGTACCATTTTGTATTGTTTTATGTTCCAGTTGAAAAGCAAAAATAAAATATTCAAACAACAACAACAACAACAAAAAATAATGTCTTATTGAGACTATGTTAAATACTTTTATGATCAAATCTATGTAGTTTTAATTGTGGGGGCAAAATATATTATACAATGCAATACAAAGATGATTGAGAAAAATACATGTTCATCAAAAGCCTGATGTATAATATTTCATACTTGCATTTTAGCATGATTTTTCTAAACAATTATATATGGATAATCAATAAACATAAGTTGCTTCAGTCCAGTTGATGTTCATTTTGCAATATAAAAGTTATTCTTAAATTTACTTCATAAAAAACATTAAGGATTTCACAGCAATTAGACATGAACCACAACCTGATGGGGGGACGTTTTTACAATTATACTAAAAGTTATTTTACTAACTAAAAAAGTACTATTAATCAGAGGAAAGAATGCATGCAGTAAATTGAGTACAACAGGTTTTCCAGCAAAGTTTTGATCATAATTTAGACGCCTCCATAATCAATGTATCAAATATGATACAGTATCAGTGATAGAGTTAATTTTTCCCGTTTGTGTTTCACAAAAACAAAACAAAACCTAGCAGCATACAATGAAATGACATGTGGGTGAGGAAAATAATGACAGAACTTTCATGTTTGGATGAATTATTCCTCTAATCTGTGATCTGAAACTGTCATGATAGTCCTGGGGACAGTTATAATAATTACCCTCATATGCCTGGTGTACATAGGTGAATAGTTGTTCTGCCTGCCTCTTTAGCTCAGGGTCTCTGTGCTTGTCAGGGTGGTAAAGCATACACAGACGCCTGTACGACGCCTTCAACTCTTCTTGAGTAGCCTGTGGACCGTAAGATAGATAAATAAATGATAGACAGACAGATTGATGGATGGGATAATATCAAGCAGCGTCAATATAATTTGAAATTAGTTTAGCAACATTCCCAAAGCCGTTGAAAAACAACAGCTCTGGCCACATCTTGACAACAGTCTTCTGATTGATTATCCTGCCCAGGTAAGACCACGCATTGGCGGGCTTTTGCATTTAAACTCAAACGCGAATATTTCCGTTACATCCTCAGAGTTTGAGGCAATACACAGCTCTCTGCGGTCGAGCACAAGAGCGAGCAGTTTTTTTTTTTATTATGGTAGGTATAATAACATTACAAGGTTTGATTGAGCCTATTTTTATTGGGTTATTTATGAAGAGTATTGCTTTTTTAAGCTTTAATAGTAAGTGAATGGGCTGTTCTGAGATAAGCTCTACATGCGCCATTTACATAAGTAATGCGTACATGCGAAATATAAATAAACACACTAATGGCTGACATAGTAATCTGACAGCTGACAGATACTGCTAGAAAGGTGTCCAAGCATGAAACGTCAGATCAATGAGTACAAGCCCAGTGCAACCGGCATATTACAGTATACGATGACAGCCTGTATGAATATCTCTTATAGGACAGTGTCACCTAATGGGAGAAATTGCACGCCCCTCTACATTCTGTGCAGAGCTTAACTATGGAAATGACTCTTAAAAACCTATCCACTTCCTTACCTCTCTCCTGGCATTGAGCAGAGAATAATAATCTTCGTTATCTACTTCCAATTCAATTTCCAAGGCAGCCGCCATGTTCCCAGTATCCCAAAACCCTCCCCCCCAATTCCTACTACGGCGAAGGCCTCTCTCATGAATATTAATTACGCAATGTGACGTTCGGCCAATAGGTCCATCTGATTGTTGAAAGACTGACGTTGGAAGGTAACGTTAGGGGGTTTGTTGTGAGCTGGCGAATGCTGTTTCAGCGAAGGCTTGACTCATGAATATTAAGTATTTTGTGTGTATAGGAACTCGTCGAGGAAACGTCAGTACGACGAAATGAATATTAATGAGCTAAGCCTTCGCCATAGTAAATTTGCCAATTCGTCTGTGGATGAAGCTCAGGATCCATTTGTTCTTCTGCCACCGTGTGTTCTGGAGAAGGAGGGCGCAGATTTCAG
The DNA here is from genome assembly GCF_019924925.1 of Ctenopharyngodon idella. Taxonomy (NCBI): domain Eukaryota; kingdom Metazoa; phylum Chordata; class Actinopteri; order Cypriniformes; family Xenocyprididae; genus Ctenopharyngodon; species Ctenopharyngodon idella. The sequence continues at coordinate 28,477,448 of NC_067230.1, forward strand.
GGTGAAAATTTCCAAACATTTTATTTAGCTAATTAAGTAAAATTATTGGATTAATGTTATGGATACATCTTATTAGTATAAATGTTAAATAAACATTTTATTAATTATTATTTTATTATTAATAATACAAATAAATATTATTAATAACGATTATATAGTGATGTCATCGTCCCAAAACTACAAATACATTGGCAGTAATCACTACACGCTGTATTGTAGTGGGTAAACATTCTTAATTCGGCTTCATTTGGGAAAACGGACTGTTTGTGGTCGATGAGTGGAGCTGTTCTTTCAGCACCATCTCCTTCAGCACCCACGAGTGGACAGCGCTCAAGAACTCATGAACGAGCTTGGAGCCTCCACGCACGACCTGACACATCTTATCCAGATGTTTTTCTTTTTCTTTTTCTGTGGCGTCACTGCTGACTTGCAATACAATAACCTTTTAGAGTAAAACCTTCATCGTCTCTATGCCTACGTCCATATCATTCTCGTTTCACAATCATCTTCAGCACGAGTGGCAGATTTACGACTCTAACATGGCTGTTAACATCTAATTATATGACACAGTGGGGCATGTTATTAGTACTTAGACTGCTGGACACGTATCTCGATTAGCAGTGTTACAAAATAGTTCTCTCACGCCGCTCGGTGGGCAGAACGGATATGGGTGTCTTTCAAGCATGAATTCATAAATATTTTGTTGTATGGACTTAAAAGATTCATATATGTATGTTATAGTCCAGGTTTCTCCCTAAATCTGATAATCGCATGATCCTTCCAAAAAAAACAAAAACCTTATTGGTCGCTGCATTGTAAAGGTGTCTCCTAAATAAAATCAATTCACCAATGGCGTGGAAGGGATGGGGATACGGATTTCGCAAATTCATGAAGCATCACCGAAAGCACCATTGTCATTTATGGCACTTTGCGGCCAATAGCTAACGCGTATTCACGCACGCGCCTCCCGCCTCTCGCCCCCTCCTCTAGCCGCGTCCTCGCCGTGAACGCGCGTGGTACCCCCCCGGTCGCTAGGAGGAGGAGGAGGAGGATGTGGCGCGCGGAGGGGAAATGGCTGCCGAAAACAAGCCGGAAGGTAAGAGAGAAATAACAAGATTATTATTTTTCATTTCGCAGTTTTATCAGCGTTAAGCTCCAGATGATAAAGATCAGGATAGGGATGCGCGACGGAGAAAGTCAGTGACATTTTCGCTTAGCTTATGTTTGTCACGAAATGGCAAAAAAGCTGAAGCGCTGATGGGATTAGCCATCTCAGAGACGGCTATTAAAATAACGGGAACGGAGTTAGGTAATCACGGGTTACGTTCATTACGCGACTCCTTTCATCTCAAAGCACACAGAGGTTTTTCAAAGTCACACGCATCCAAGTCAAGCCGAGCCACAGCCTTCGTTAGATGAAGAGAAACATGTTTTTCTTATAACTGAGACGCGCACATGAGCGCATCAGACGAAATGAACGCGTGAAATGACTCGCGCGCGTATGGTTCAGAGTGGGATTCCTCCACACCGCATCCACGTTCCCCGTGGGCTGACAAACAAGCGAGCTCCGTGAAGTCAAACGCGGTCAACTACTTCATTTTTCTTTCGCATTGAACAGGGCGACGCTTTTAACTCCAAAAGCGATAAATGCAGATTTATGGTGATGCTCTAAAACGTGATTGATTTCTTTCCACCCCCACCAGAACCCCCCTTTAGTGACTGAACCCACCGACAGCTGCTCGATATGCTTCAGTCTTGTGTGGAATATTTTCCCAGAACTGTGACTGTTTGGCCGCTGCTGTTTTGAAGCTGTCAGCAGTTATTTTCTTAGATAATAACACATTGAAACTGGATTGGAAAGGACACTGGGATAATTGAAGCGGAATTTTAATGAGGCAGCAAAATGAAAGGTACGTCTCTCCTCTTTCCTAAAGCGATGCTCGGCATCTAAAACCAACTTCATTTGTTTTGAGTGTAATTATGACTAGTTTTTATATAGTCGAACCTAAAGTTCACTTTTTTTTGCATTAACGGAGCGCGTCTTGTATATCATTATTCAAGGATGCTTTTAATGTGGCCCTTACGTCTTTATGAAATTCTTTGAGATTAAAATGCATGCATTTTTTTATTATATAACGAATTTGAAGGAAGACGTAAATAATTTAAGATCCACAAGACGCTCTCTCGCCTTCAAAATCCCTCGTATTCTGTTTACTTTGATCCCTTTTGGAAAACGTTTTTTTTTTAATAGGGGTGAGATAAATTGTCAGACATTAGTTTGATTCCAAAGCATCTTGGGAAGAAAATGCTGATTGTTCAGTCATTAGCCGTGGAATAGCTTAAAATATCAACCACGAGTTTGTCAACATTGAATTATTTATTCAACATTTTTTTTTTTTTTCTAAATCAAATCAGTCAAGGAAGTTTTGGTTCGTAACAGCCACATGGTGGTGCTATTGAGCTGTTCAAATCAGTAACCCCCCCCCCCCTCTCAACCCCCCAACTCACACACATTGGAACTAAGAGTGATAACTAAGCTTGCCTATTAAGGAATTCCATCAAAGTTGCCCTCAGTGATTTGGGTGAGCTCGCAGAGTGCCTGTGTGGGACGGTATAGCGTGCATGTGTCCTGTTTCTGGAACATATAGAATTATCTTCTAGAAAGAAAGTATTAATTACACAGTATACTTCGACTCTATAGGCAATAGCACAGTTCTGTTTTTTTCCGCTTGTTGTTGGATATCTTCATTTTTGCTATTGCTGAGAGATGACCTGGCCAGAAAAAGGTATTACCTTTCTTTATGTTTCGTCGTGCACATTTATCTATGTAAATCCAGTCAGGTAACGCTTTGCTCTTGCTCTACTTCTCAGAAAGAAAAATGTGTCATAATGTAACATAAGTTTGGGGACAGAAAGATTCTAGGCTATTTTTACCCATACGAGCTGCCACAGAACAGGAGAAAACATTGCCTCTTTTGACCTGTACGGCCTAAAACTGTGTCACGCATTTGTATCTGACAGTCTTTGCTCTCGCCAGCTTCCTGGATCAGTTCTATTCTTTTCCTCCACACAGGAAGCATATTCTCCAGTGGTTCTTGCCAACATGATGATGGCAGCTTACATACAAGGATGTGCTCCCCATCAGCTTTTAGATGTTTTCAAAGTCGTGTTCTGAAATATTTCTTTGGCTAGAGAGTGCATGAGAGTCTCTCTCTCCATCCATTCATCCATTATTTTGCTCTCTCACATACGTGCTTCCGCACTCACCTGTATTGTGCTGACAACCGCAGGCTGTGCAAGCTCAATTGTACATATTTGGTTGCTCATCAAATCTCAATTTATCTAATTTATCAGAGAAGTGAAATTTTCACTGTGTGGTTTTGCTTAAAATTAAGCTCCTGGGTGTTTTTGATCTGTTTGGCGATGCAAACAGCAGCACTCTTATAAATAAAAAAATACAACTGATACTACTGGCTCTTCCAAACAAATTGGATTGTGTAGAATTTCTCTGAAGTTTTTCCTGGCTAAGTGAACATAGTAAGCAGTGCTCTCTGTTGCTGTGTCTCCCACTTTTACTCTTTCTATCTGAAGTTCTTTTGACTCAATAGACCTTTTCTAAATGATTGATCATATGGATTGATTAGCCAACTGGAAGGAGAAGGCACAGTGTGTCCAGTTTACCAGTGATTCTGGTACTAAATCCTTGGCCATCACTGTTGAAGAGTCAATATGAGCATAATGGTTACCAATGTTTAGGCGACAACAGGGGGAAATTAAAGTGCTAGTTTAGCTCTTCAAATTTCAGTTCCAGTAATTTGCATGCTTTTTATGGCTTGCTTTATGTGTTTCTTACAGCATCAGACTTTGCTGCTGTATACTTAAAGTGATAGTTCACCCAAAAATGAAATGAATGTAGTATGACTTTGATTTTGTATGACTTGCATTTTGGAACATTAAATGGATTATTTATTTTTTATTTTCCCTACACTAAAAGTCAATGGTAACCAAAAATGTTGGGTTACCAACATTGTTCAATGTTGGTAAGAAGAAAGAAAGTCATACAGGTTTGGAATGAGATGAGAATGGGTGAGTGATGACATTTTTTAATTTTTGGGTGAACTATCGCTTTAATGAGCAGCAGTTTTGTTCCCAGTTCCATGCTAATGTTGTGCATCCATGCTCAAAAGTAGGCTTTTTCCCTGCCAACTGCATTTAAGAATCCAGTAAGCCACAGAAATTAGTAGAACCTCATCATGTGGTATGATTCAACATGTAGATTTAGCTCCTCGCCAGCCTAGTTGATTGCACTCCTACATTCACATCTTGTATGCAATATGTGGATGCTGGAAAAGCTCATTTAGTCAAGTGTGATGGCAGCTATTTTTCTTGAACTTAAAATAAACCTGAATGACCTCTTGACCTCTAGTGCATGTACCAGTCAGTTGCAGAAGGGCAAAATATGTATTGCAACATCACAATCATAATGCGCTGGGGTCATTCAGAAGGCGAGAGTAAAAGCAATTAATGACCTCTGCATGAATAGAAAGTAGAGGGCTTTGTATTTTTGTACTCCCCTCACTGTTCCCTCCCCCACTGTGTCCCCTGTAGGACTGAAGAAAATACGTAATCCGGATCGAATGTACAGAACCGCCGTCGGTTACACCGGCCACGTTCCTCCTAAGAGTGTCAGCGATGACACAGACAACAACAGTAAGAGAGCTGGCTTCCTTTTCCACTGCATCCCTCAAAACATGACAACGTTATGAAATGCTGTTCATCTTCTCTGCCCATTCGTTTACATACTGTATAACCTCATTGTCGCAGCTGGTATAGTTCTTCAAGAGTGTTTTTATAGTATTACCAGAGCCCAAACCAGAGAAAGATCAAATTATTACAAGACTTCAGAGTCTCTAGAGCATATGATCTAAAACCTTGCTTTCAGCACAATAATGGTTGTTTTCCTGGTGTGTTTACCAGGTTCAAGAGCTTAGCAAATTCTATCAAAGCAATTTGTAATAAGCCAACGTTCAGCTGCTAGGTGACTTTTAGTGCAGGGTGTCGGGAGGGAGAGGCCATTCTTGGTAGATCAGCTTAAAAAAGGCCAGTGTCTCATTTTCATTCAGTTCCATTACAGATGATGTTTATTCATGCGTAGCCATGCTGCTCCGGAACGAGCAGCATATTTTTGGAAGCAGCAGCTCGTTGTCATGGCTAATCAACGCACAACGCTCTTTGAGCAGAGCTCAGGCGTTGGTTTGCGTGGGTGTGGATGAGGGTGTGTTCGTGTTGTGCTTCTCTCTCTCCAGCCATTCTCAGTGATTTCACTGAGTGATCAAGGCTGTTTCAAAGAGACACTCACTTAATGAAGACACTCCGACATGGACACTAAGTGGCAGGAGTTCTGCTGCCCAGTTGTTGAAGGCTAACAGTGTAATTAGCAGCTGGAGGGATACACATCTCAGCCGTCTCTGGCCATGTTGGCTCTTGGTGTTTTAAAGGATTAGTTCACTTCAGAATTAAAATTTCCTGGTAATTTACTCACCCCCATGTCATCCAAGATGTTTATGTGTTTCTTTCTTTAGTCAAAAAGAAATTAAGGGAAAACATTCCAGGATTTTCCCCCATAGAGTGGACTTCACTGGGGTACAGTTGGTTTAAGGTTCAAATTTCAATGCAGCTTCAAAGGGCTCTACACGATCCCAGTCGTGGAATAAGTGTCTTGTCTAGTGAAACGTTCGGTCATTTTCAAAAAAGTAAATAAAAATGATATACCTTTTAACCACAAATGCTCGTCTTGTAGTAGCTCTGCGATGCGCCACGCATTATGTTATCAAGTTGGAAAGGTCACGCGTGACAAAGGCGAAAGTACCAATCCAGTGTCTACAAAGTGAACGTGCAAAGACTAAGTCAAACGCCCTTTACAAAAAAAGGTAAAACAACGATGTCAGATGATTTTGAAGTTGGACGAGAAAATGAGATGCAAGTTTTTTGCCCTACTGCAGTACTTCCACCTACATCACGTTTCCAATGTGATTTGACCTCAAACTAGTGCAAGACGAGCATTTGTGGTTAAAAAATATATACTTTTTTTTTAGAAAATGACCCTTATTCCTCGGCTGGGATCGCGTAGAGCCCTTTGAAGCTGCACTGAAACTGAAATTTGACCTTCAACCCATTGGTAGCCAGTGAAGTCCTCTATATGGAGAAAAGTCCTGGAATGTTTTCCTCAAAAACCTCAGTTTCTTTTCAACTGAAGAAAGAAAGACATAAACATCTTGGATGACATCGGGGTGAGTAAATTGTCAGGAAATTTTAATTCTGAAGCCAACTAATCCTTTAACTGCATGAACTCTTTGCAGACATGTTGGTAATCCATTGATTAGCCTACATGTTGATTTTCAAATGAAATGGGCCGTTAGTTCTTATAATGCAGTGGTAGATGTTGCTTGTGAGCCTTGAATCCCTGGACGTGTCGGAATGTGAGGATAAAAGGAGATCCAGTTCAGGCGGCCCTCTTCATGGACCCCATTTCAGCCTGATTCTTTTGCTTTGTTGAGCCAAGAAAAGCTTTGGGAGCCAACTGGGACAGAACCAGAATGTCGAAGTGAGCTAATTGGGAGGAATCCTGGTCTGCTGTTCCTCTCCTTCCCCCTCTCCTCTTCCCTAGTGTCCAGCATAGCCTTTTTTACTCCACCAGTGGAAATCCCCAGATGAACTACACCCACTTATTAAGGCAGCCACAATGCACATCATCAAATCTCTTTAGAATATGTTTAGATGTGCAGCTTTTTTACTTTTAGGCCTATGTGTGTTCAGTTCATACCAAGTATTTTGCTGTCACATGAATTTGCAGATTTTTTTTTCCATTGCATATTTTCTTGGACAAGAGTCAATAGACAAGAAGCAGTTAGCCTCTGGAGACCTAGGAATATTCATCCCTTGACTTCAATGGAAGGATGATAGTGCATTCATTTGCTTTCTTGTCACAAACACAGTATCCCATATCTTCAGTGTTTTATCAGCAAGGCTTTATTTTCAAAAAAACTCCCTAGCAATTAAGAGAGAAGTTGCTGCCGTACAGATCTTTTAAATTGGCTAAGATAAAATTTAATTGAGATCCTGCAAATAATGAGAGGTTTTGTTCGTGTTGCAGAGACGCAAACAGTTGACTGAACTGCTCTACCAAAGAAGAGAGCAGAGAGAGACGCTGGTCTCCTGGGACACCCAGACACGAAAGTGAGGTTATCACAGAATCGGCCTCCTGTCTTGGAGGAGTTTGAACTCTTTGCTTGCATAACATCTCTCGTTATCAAAACAGTTGGCGGTAATTGTGCCAAGCTCTGGCGTGTCGGGCGTCCGGTGACGCTTCACTTGGCGCAGGCTTATGTCACTCTTCATAACAATCATGCCTTATCTGTGCGTGCCAGCATACATTTGGTTTACTCGTCTCAGGGAGCAAGTCACGACTGAGCCAGTGCAGCAGAACTTCCTTTTAGGTCCAGCAGGTTTAAATGAAGCTGACCTTGTTGTTTTTGGAGACCTTTGACAAAATCACACCTAGAGTGAAAGGATGTTGTTTAGCTATCCAATCTCTCACTTTCAATGTGGTTTTGGCTTCGGTGCTCACACCGTGTAAATGGCTTTTGTGTACCGTGCTGTTATTAACACCGAAATGAGGTTATTATGAGTCGTCTAAAGACTCAGACATTCAGTACATGATTCAAACAAGGAGCTATTGAAGAGCATAGTGATGATAATATGCAATTTTTGTTACTGTGATGATGGCGAGAGAGAGAGAGAGAGAGAGAGAGAGAGAGAGAGAAAGAGAGCTCGGGTAGGGCAGAAAACAGGACCAAATTGTTTGCCAGAACTCTAAAGTGCATTTTGTATGCATAGCTCAACTCTTTATCCATTTGTATTCATACACTCATTTGCATGATTGAGTCCATGTGTATTTGAGCATTCTCATATCCTCTGTCTTGTTTATGTCTCTGAATGCCTTTGGTAGTCAGTGTTGCATGGATTTGCATGTTGGTTTTATGCGTCCAGGTGTAAGACAATGGTTCAAGCTGGTGTTTGCCTATTTGTGTGCTGTTTATAGGACCTGCTTCTGTTTTATAATTCATGTCAGAAGCATATGTTTTGTTATCACTTCGTTTATCTTATGCCTCAGAATGTCTATATAATATTCGCATATTATCTAGTAGTGAATAGTTATATTACATTTCTGTAGATTGCACAATACAGAATATTAACTAGGAAAAAATCTAATTCTTGACTAATATGCTTTTATGTCCTTAAAGGGATAGTTCAGCCAAAAATGAAAATTATCCCATAATTTACTCACCCTCAAGCCATCCTAGGTGTACAGTATATGACTATCTTCTTTCAGACAAACACAATCAGAGTTATACTTGAAAATATCCAAGCTTTATAAAGGGACTGAATGGGGGGCAAGATTTTGAAGCCCAAAAAAGCACATCCATCCATCATAAAAATAATCCTTACGGCTCCAGGGGGTTAATAAAGGCCTTCTGAAGTGAAGCGATGAGTTTTTGTAAAAAAAAAAAAAAAAAAAAAAAAAAAAATCCATATTTAAAACTTTATAAACTAAAATAACTAGGCAGACTAGGCAGATGACCATGCACATACTGCACATAACCCCTGACGCGATGTATGAGGTAGGATATCGTAAATTTAGATGCCTCTCGCGGTTCAAACAAATAGGACTGTGCAAAAAAACTCAAGCTCTTCTTCTCTTATATCGAAATCCTCCGATATTTCTGTTTAAAATTTCTCATTTTAGACTACTGTCGTGAACAGTGTTTTGTTTTGCTCTATCCCTGTAACTTTTTACTCTTTCACTGCAAATCGGCCGTTTGCCAGGAAGCTAGTTATTATAGATTAGTATTAAATATGGATATTTTTCTGACAAAAACGCATTGCTTCGCTTCAGAAGGCGTTTATTAACCCCCTGGAGCCGTATGGATTGTTTTTATGATGGATGGATGCACTTTCTCTGGGCTTCAAAATCTCGCCCCCTATTCACTCCCTTGATAAAGCTTGGACATTTTTAAGTATAACTCCGATTGTGTTCGTCTGAAAGAAGATAGTCATATACATCTAGGATGGCTTGAAGTTTCATTTTTAGGTGAACTATCCCTTTAAGATTTATTAGTGTTAAAATATGGAGTTGTATTATTTGAGCATGCTAGAAAACAATCAGACAATGTCTGATTTATTCTTATAAGAAAAAGAAATAACATTAAAATGTTTCTTTAGAAAATAGTTGAGAACTTTTTTTCTAATGAACGTCTTATTGTTTTCTTTAAGAATGTTAGTGAATTCAGCCCTTGGATTTTTACCAGAGAAATGAAAGAACAAACAAAAAAAAAGACAAGTATGAGTAGATGTAACTTTCCAAACTCCATCAAAACACAGCTCCCACGCAGGGAGATGACAGTGACATTAATTTACCTTTTTAATGTGTAAAAACCACAGAGAAGCTTTGCATTTTTATAACCTCCTCTCTATAAACAATCTTCATTAGCCAAATGCCAGATAGCTATCTGGCGAATGATCTATTGAATGGCGCAGATGTGGCCGCTGATGGTGATGAAGGCCCGGAGCCAGTGAAGGAGCTGTAGTATTAAGCAGAACAATAGAGCAATCACTGCTTTGATTGGTATTGATCTTGGAGCGGGAGGGACGAGTGAAATTGAAACTGACCAGTTGGACCCGGATCCCATTTGAATCAGAAAAGGTGGTAAAACAGCGTGCCAAATGATGTCATGGCTCTGGCCGGACACAAGCTTCCTTTAATGGCTTTAGGACGGCACATTATTCTCTGTTAAGAGGAAATGTGAATCATTGTCAGGCCGTTTCCCTGTGGGGAAAAAATAGATTTATCATCCTCCCTTTCATTCTTTTATCCTCATATTCCCTTCTTTATGTCCACTCTGTCACTATGGTTTTTATTATGAGGATCATGATCACACAATCATCCTGTCAAAATGCTTTATATGAGCATGATTAGTTATGATAAAGCATCGCATACAGTGTGGTCCAGAGTTGATCAGAATTCAGTCAACATCATCCTTGGTGCTAGTGAAACACAAATCACAGAGAGAAAAAAAAGAAAAAGTGAGTAAGGAAAAGGTATCCTATCATTGTGGCACAAAAGCAAGAGGACACTATCGATTTGAGATCTGTTTTTGTCAGCCCTCTTTATCCTATCCTAAAACAAGCTTTGCTCTTTTCTCTGAAGTGATGCTTGCTCAAGCTGCCATGACAGATACAGTAAAACAGCTCTTCAATGTCAAGCCTTTTAAAGATGAGCCGTTAAACCCCAGATTAGCACCAAGATTCACATGTTTTTCTGGCTCAAAGGGTTTTGAGGAGGAGGACCAGCGCTGGAGGTCACGGCAGCACTCCTTCTCGACTTTTCCTCAGATTTGTTGAAGAATCTCTCCACACCTCCTGCTTTAAAGAGTTCACACTGCAGACTCTCTCTCTGGACGAGGTCTGGCTCCGAGCTCCGTGACCTTGAGTCGCTTCAGTAGATGCTAAATCAATTTGACTGACATCGTCCAACCCTTCAAGTCATTGCTAATTCAATAGAAATTTTATTGCATACAGAAAAAGATCTTGCGTCTCATACACACAGCGGAATGTGGCGTTTTTATCTGCTGGTGGATTTATAAACTGTAGTTGTTCTGAGGTTGATGTAGCACAAAGCGGTCAAAGGTAGTTTTGAGGGGATGCCTTTGGTGAGGGCTGGGTCATACATATTATATATTGGTGACATTATAAAATTAGGTAATATCATGAATATTGTGGTGATGTTAAAAGTTAAGTTTATAAAGACATAAAGCCAATTTAATTTCCCTTTTCCTTGTGTACGAAGATTACTTATATTTGTATCTTTAAGTAAATATTTTAAAAGTTCCATTTGTGTTCACTTAGTAAAAAACAGTAAGTGGTCACTATGTCTAAATAATAATTTTTTTTTAACAGTAAAGCAGAAAAAAATTATGTACTAGGGGTTGTCAAAAGTACCGACTTCAGGACCAAGTCAGTACTAAAATTTTGAGCGCTGTTGAGCAGATTCTTAAACACACCTGATTGGCCATTGTGTTCACACGCTCAACAGATATGTCTATGATTGGCTACAATGATCAGCGCTTAAAAAATCATGTTATAGACATCTTCACCGAGTACTTACACAAATATACATGGGAGCGTTTAAAAGCAGGCGTCTATCAACGGATATATTAAGTAAGCGCTCAGTGAAGAGCATCAAAGATGTCTATTTCCAACATGTTTTTGAAGTGTTGATCATTGTAGCCAATCACAGACATATCTGTTGAGCATGTGAACACAATGGCCAATCAGAGGTGTTTACGAATCCGCTCTACAGCGCTCAGAATCCTAGAGGGAAATGCTGGTGTTGTCACATTTTTAAAACTTCTGTACCGATTTGGTACCGAAGTAGGTACTTTTGACAACCCTAGTATGTACTTCGTAACAATCCACTCTTTAAGTATGATGTCAGGCGTCACTGCTTCCAGGTCCAAACGCTCTATCAGATGCCAAAAGCAAACAAACGTTGCTAATATACACTCACAATGTGATAAATATACACTACATATGCATAAATTAGATGCATATGATCTCTTTGCGATCTGTGCATGTGTTTAAGTTGTTTCTTATGTTATGGTCTTCCTATTTGTGTTTTGCTTGACCAGACAGGGATAACACTGTGGGTGTGACTCCAATGTCTGAATATTCACCTTTCGTCCCATGGAAATTAGCATATAGATAACTATACCACTGATTTTCATGCAGTGCACAATTCCCTGGAGAGAGGCGCGGAGGAGGCTTGTAGTACGGAGGTTGGAATGCCAGCTTGGTAAAAGACCATGTCAGCCCGCTGCGTTCTCCTTTCTTGTGCTGTCTTTCATATCAAAGCCTTTCCTACTTTCACTTGAAAGTCAAAAGACCTCCCTCTTTCCTAGACTGCCTTCAACTCATGTGGCTAATAAAGCAGTTGAGGGAAGACCACTTGAAAAGTTTACCAGCACCATTGATGAATTAACATGCAGCCCCATCCTTCTCCCTGTCTGCTTGGAACTACTGTGCAATGAGCCCTTATTTCTGTCACATTAATTTTGTTTGAAAAAAAAAAAAATGGAAGAAAAAATCTAAAATTTCCCTAGACACCCCTTAATATCTGTACTGGGAGCTGTAAATGTTGCTTTTCCCAGCATTTTTCAGTCTTTATTATACAAAGTTTTATAATTAACTGACACCTCATCTCACTGGAGGATTTGATTTTTTCTTTCCATTTTATTATATGTACGGCATTTTTTTTTTTTTACAAGCTAAAAAATTAATCAGTTGATGAGTAGAATCTATAGCGTGCTGGTTTGCAATTTGCATTTTTTTATTATAATCTAAAGTTTCATTTGAGATGCGAACGGCTATGAGATTTGATTTTCTGGAACATTTCTCACGAGACAGATTGCGGTCCTTGGTGAAACATCTCTGTAATATGACAGATGGGCCAAAATCGATCCATTAACAGAGGCGAAGCGAAAGTGACGTAATTGATCTCCATAACATTTACTCCTTTAGGTTTTTGTTGTCTTTTCAGACGTCCTCTATGCCCCTATCTGTTGTACAGAAATGGCTCTAGATTTACTTGACCTCCATTTGAGCAAACGTTTTTTTTTGAATCTGTACTTATATCAGGATAGTTTAATGCATTTTCTCCAAAGCCCACATTCTCCAAAATGGGATCAAAAAGTCATGGCAGACACTACAACGACCCTTGTGCAGGCTCGTGTCTGCTGTATGATGAGGTAGAGAGAAAATCAAATCTGTAAATGTCACCCTCTCCTTATTCAGACAGGCTCCAAATTTGCCTTCTGAAGCAGATTTGCCGCTTTCAGAGCATTTGTCATTGCACCATTCTTAATTTGAAGAGTTTCTAAAGGAGTGTTGGAAGCGTACACCCCGCCACGATCTGAGACAAAACCGCTTACGGCAGGTGAAATGGCGTTCCGTGGAAAATACAGTCTACAAATAAACAAATGCAAACAGAAAATGTCCGTCAGTGCTGACAATTTAATGGAAAAAGAGACGGCTTTCATTAAAAAGTGACATTGGGCTGATGAGGTGTGGAAAGTTTTTGTGTCCATTCTTGTCTTTTTACACTTTGCAGTGGCGAAGCTCCATCTGTTTCGAGACCGACCCATGTACGTGCACACGATAGATGCTTACAGAGTCATTAAAGAGCGCAGATATGCGGTAATCCTCAGAGGGAGAACCTTCTTTGTGCTTGCCTTGGGTGAACAGAAATGTGGCTCTGCAGATTTAGAATACAAAAACTCATTTTGCACAGTTAGCCTGTTTTGCCATTTAGATCCGTTCGCTCAATTAAAACGCATTAATTATGAATGTGTGTGAGAAATGTCAAAACATTTCAACAGACACCTTTGCAGATGATTGTTCTTTATAAATCCTGTTTATCGGTTTACCTCTTCAGGATTGTATTGTTCCAAGGAGATTAAAAACTGAGAGGCCCACACACAGTGGTTGTGTTAAAGTCCCCCTGTAGTCAATAATTTTATCCCTTAAAACTCGACATAAATGACATATTTAAACGTTTTTTACCTGCAAAATTTCTTTATCCATTAAAATAGCTTGAATGTAACACTACACCCTTGCTTCATTTAGTATACATGGATCTATGAATATGCAAATTAGCCCCACCTCCACTCAATCACATAAGATCAGAATACCCGATCCACTCGGTCAACTTTACTGTTGTAAACGCTGTACAATGGCAAGCGAAAATACTGGTTTAATTCAGTCATAGGCCTATATGTTTGAACATACATGCTCATCTACAAGTTGATGTATCAGAATGGTAATGTGTTTTATGTATCGCTCTCTATAACGTCGAACACAGAACGCCAATTAATATGATTAGCCTTTTGCTTGACTATGTTATCAAACGGTTAATAATGTGTTGCTAATGTTGCACAAACCATGTTCCGGTTCGCCATTTCGGTCTGCCTTCTAAATATCAGTATATTTTCTTAGAAACACTTTGAACAACTCAGAACGTCAGCGGAGAAAGGCATGTAGTTCATCGTAATATACATCATATGCATAATTCATATTAATATTGCTAAATGTACCCGATTTTTCATATTGCCAAAAAAAAAAAAAAATATATATATATATATAATTATAACCTGGCTTCTCTTGAGACCCCTCTGCTTCAGAGCGGTCATAGTTAATGATATGCTAAAGCCCGCCCGCACGTTGACGGGATTGGTTACAACATATTTGTGATGTAGAGAACAAGGATGGTTTCAAACCATGTTTTTGCGTCACTACAGTTTTAAGGAGAAAAAAATACTCAGCAATGGTGCTGACTTATGAATTTGCACATGGTTTGTCTTAAAGCATATTAAAAACACCACAACCTTAAAAACTTGATTTTCACCACAGGGGGTCTTTAATCAACATAGTCTGTAATTCACTGAATTTTAAGAGAAAATTTAATAAAAAATAAAGACACTGCTCTCTATTAATTGTTTTTGTGATATCACTGTCACTTTACAGACACACACAAAGCATTGTAGTTATGGGTAAAAATAGAGCTTTACAGAAATTACAATCCATGAATAATTATTATTCTTAGTACAAACATTTTTTAATCATTTTTTATTTTATTTTTTTTACAATATGCAACTTTGTATGGAAGGTTGAGTGTGTGCAGCAGTACCTAGGTTTGTGAGGAACTTTAAAACCTTTGTTCCTCTTTCCATTTCTGATGCCTTTTAACATGATTTAATGTGGAAAAAGTTCAAAAATAGGGATATTTCATGTTTTTTGCCTGAAAGCTTGATTTTGGAAGGCCCTATGGTTTATCTATGCCCAATGCTTACCAACCGTTTATCACCTTAGTGAATAGTATGTTTCGGCTCATTTGTCATGTAAACACTTTCAGTGAAAATAAAGCTGCTTTTCAGCCACTGCCTTTAGGGCTTTTCTGTCACCATCAGTGTTGTTGTTCTTATTGGGGTCACTTAAAGTCACATGTGAGATCTGTAGAAACATGCTGCTTATTGACAGAGAGAGATCCCACAGTGGCTTTGCGCAGAAGTCACATTCATCACTTATTTCAGCCTAGAACGTTCCGTATTTAGTGACCTCCAATGCCTCCCGTTGAAGAGTTCAGTCTATCTATCTGTCACTTTAGCATATCTCACGGCTGCTGACACAGAGTTTCTGAAGAATTTAAAAGAGCTCTTTATGGTGAGATGATAAAGAGTTAAGTTACGCTATACCTTTGTATCCTCGGTTTAGACGAGACTCTCTGATGCTTGACATTACTTTGAAGGGCAGGTTTGATAGGTGTTTTTCAAAGATTCCCTCAGATCAAGAGTCGGACATCAGTTAGATGAGGGCCACATGCGGGTGCGGCGCCTTGGCATTTGCGCTGAATGTTGATTGGTGTTCGTGTCGAACATGAATGTGTTTTTATATGTCAGTAGAGTTTGAAACGGGAGCGATTCATCTTAATACATTCATAATTAATTATAGTGTGTGCGCATGCCTGTGTGCACCTATAATTGTTTACATGAGGAGGAGCAAAGAGTCCACAGCGCTCTTTTCTGTTCTATCTTTCTCTACCACCTACATCCACACATTATTTATATCTGTGTGAGCATTAGCAGTGTGTACGTAGCCTTGTTTTGTTTTTCATTTTCTTTGTTGTTAAGCCGTTTTCCCTCAGCTCTGCGTCTCATTGGCTACTCTTGGGAGATGGTCGTGAAAGAGAGAGAAAGGCAAACGCTTAAGGCAGCGCTTGGCAGACGGCGACTGACTCTGTGATTAAAATTTGCCTCTAAAGCCACAGTTGTCAGAGTCAGCATAATTTAAAAGCCCCTTACTTTGATGCAGAACAATGAGACTAAATGGCAGTCTTCAGAATCGCTCACTTGTTCTGCCAAAGCATGTAGCAAGATGAAGGAAGAGACGAGAAATGACAAATAGGAATAGGAAGGGATATATAGTCTAGTCTTAATTACCCTGTAAATAAGTTGCTCAACGCCTCGTTCTTTTATAATTCATCCCAGTCGAGTTACTTGGAATGAAAGAGAGAAAAACTTTTCAAGAGAAGCCACTCATTTATTCATTGTCTTATGCGAATGTACTGTGTGTTTTTCTTCTAAATCTTTGCTTTAGATGGAGCATAACAGCCACAGATCTTCCAATTTAAAATGTGAAATGGTCATTAGATCCCAACGGAACTGTTGCCAAGAGAGAGACGGCGCTAAATAAAAAGGCAAATCGCAAATGAGATCTTTTCAAACTCAATAGTTTCTCCTAGATACCAGTGAGGTTGAATGAGAGCAAATGGTGACTTTTGCTTAAGTCTCCTGCTTCTCAGGTTTTTCTTTTGAGTAAAATGCGCTAGTAATCGCAGACTCTATTTCTCAGTGTTGAGGGTAACGCATTACAAGTAACTTGAGTTATGTAATCAGATTACTTTTTCAAGTAACTAGTAAAGTAACGCATTTCTTTTTCAATTTACAACAAAATATCTCAGTTACTTTTTCACATTTATTGACTGACAGCTCTCCTGTCCTGTTCATGTTGAGGAATAAAGTGCAGAGGTGTTGTGTGCGCTGTGTAAACATGATGGTTATTGTAGTTGTAGACTAAATGTGAACATGCATTTACTCATCTCACTTGCACGAAAACATTTAGTATTCCTCAAAATTAATATAAAGAGTGAAATGCAATCTCAGAATTTTATGCAAACCTGTAATAGCTAACTATATTAAATTACACAAATATACTTTATGTATTTAATCTCACTTTATTAAGCAATGTGTTTGCTGCTGACCTTCAATGATCTAATTCAGCCATACTAATAAGCAAAAATTACTTCAGATTAGAAATAAGAGTGTTGAAGTTCCTTCTCCTGTATCCTATTCTTCTGTAATCCAGAATGGCAGCACAGCTGAAAGGTTTGTTTGAGGTGCGCCCTCTATTGCACAGGTGTAAATATGCATTTCCTTCATCCTGCGGCTTATTCATTTCACTTTTGGTGTGAAAGTGCTTTTACATTTGCCAAAAATAGAACTTTTTTTATTGTTATTAAAAAACAAACAAGCAAGCCCAGCCCAGTTGAGGAAAAGTAACGCAAAAGTAATGTAACGCATTACTTTTCATAAAAAAGTAACACAAGCAGTTACTATTTTAGGGAGTAACGCAATATTGTAATGCAGTACTTTTTTTTCAGTACTTACTGCTCATTTCTGTGCAATTCATGTCATTGTATATACCTCTACATACTTATTGTATACAACAGTTGCTTAACTTTAGGAAATTTAGGTGAAACATCTACAGTTAAAGGTTAAAATCCATGAAAAAATCCTGAGCCAGAAAAAAAGCTATTCTTCTTGAATGTCACAAGGCTACAGACTAAGGCCAGAAGCATACTTCATTCAAATACACATTATGCAGGTGGACAAATTCAGACAATTCAGGTTAGTTGCTTTAAACATTACAGTAAGATTCTCGTCATATTGTCATTGCAGAAAAGTCACTGTAAATGCAGACATTTATGGTTTAGTGCCCCTTGTGGGAACTCTAAGAATTAGGGATACCAGTATCGGTATCGGGCCCGATACCAAGCTCATGTACTTGTACTCGTACTCGCAAAAATACCCCCGATACCAAAGACCGATACCTCACGTGGCATAACTGACAGAATTTTCGTGCACAGAGACACCGACGGCAGCAGCAGAAACAATGTCAGCCTCAGGGGTGTGGAAATACTTCAAAATTAATGATGACAACACACACATTGCGAACTGCATGCTTTCAATCACAATTCGTTATCGATTAGTGAAGGCGGGATAGGCGGAATCACGCTGAATGACACAGACCAGAAGCGCTCTCTCTCTCGCGCACACTCTCTCTCTTTCTTGCATGCGATCCCAGTTCTCTCAGCCAGCGCGCAATCAGTTCTCCTTGCGCCTGAATGGTCAAATGCACACATAGTTGTCAAAATGTCTATCGTGTGGAGCATCTCACGTGAATACAGTCGGTTATGGCTTAAGTGGACGGAAACATTTGGGTGAAAACAGGATATGTGTCAGTATCCATGGATTCGGTCTTAAAGGGATCGTAGCCTATATTTGTCATTAATGTTAATAAAACTACAAAAGATGAATGTATACATGGTATATAAACCTACTGTATCTGAAAAACAAGTCGTATCTCTATAGTATTTGTTGTATTGTTTGTAATTTGTTTGTAAATTATTTTTTTATATAACAACAGTTATATATATTGGTAATTATGCCCTTTGAAGGTTATTGGACAATGTGAATTTTTTTTGTTCTTTAAGTTTGTGACAAGCACATAAAAATGTATTACTTTTTTCATTAGAGTAATAATAAAGAAGCTGTCCTATACATTCATTAGTCTCACTGTGCTTGGAAAACTGCAACATCACCAAAAAAAAAAAGAGAGAGAGAGAGAATTACAATTAATAAATGTATAGGCATCGGTATCGGCGAGTACCAGAAAAAAAATATCGGTACTCGTACTTGGTCCTTAAAAAATGGTATCGGTGCATCCCTACTAAGAATGCACTGCGTACTTGAACTGCAATATATGTGACATATCGGAACGCAAGTACGAAATTGAGCTTTCAAAGCTTCAAGCATGCATAGAGTTTGTTTCAGGCGCAATTGTTTAACTAACCTCTTTGAATGGTGATTTGAAAGACGACTTGATGGACTTGGGTGTTTTCTATAGGGAATTGAATTATTTATGTGGGTCTAAGTTCATGCACAGGTAAAGCACAAACAATGTGCATTGGTTCTGGTTTAAGACTATGAACAGGGGAGTGATCTAACCCTCTTCATGTGTCTCTTTCCCTCTGGCTATCTGTTTGTCCTTAATACCAGAGTGGGAGTGGTTGCTAAGCAGTGTCTCTATGGACACATGGGCTTCATCTCACTCAGATCTGCGTCTCTTTCACTTCTCTCTCGTCTTATACCGAGGACACACTCTACAAATCTCAGTCAGTCTCTCATTCTCCTTTTCTTTCAGTCTCTCTCTTTTTTTTATATATATTCATAAGCAGGCTCAGCACGCAATATGGAACTACCTTCTCCCACAGGGCTAAACATTGAGTTCCTTAAGAAGCCTGAGCCCTTGATGCAAACGGTTATCAATAACCTTGAAATGCTTTTGCTCTGTTGCCCAATTTTGTTGTTATGTATTTGAGCAGGCACTCTGGCATGATAAGGGAGAGAGAGGGAACGAGAGCGTTTAAAAAAAAACTCAATGAAAACAAAATCACGACATTTCTGGATGAAAGCCTTTTGCACGCCTTGTGCTCCAAATATGTTCCCTTTCATTTCACAGTAACATCTTAAGTTTTTTTTTTCTTCATTGCTTTCTGAGTGCTCCCCCTTTGAGGTCTCGTGCCTGTTTTATAGTTTTATATTTCTAAAAAGGTTGTCACAGCTATTTGCAAACATAACACCTGGGCATGGAGGTTTCCTTAAAGGAGTCCCTTGAGCAATAGTGACATTGGATTCAAACAACTCAGTAATTTAAAAAGAAATGATTAGATCTTTGTGTAAAAAAAGAACAGCTCCTAGTGTTTTACACTCTGGAGAGCAGCACAGCTTTGTTTCAATAATCCTGCTCGCTCCCCATATTAAGTAATCTTTTTGTGTTGTTCACAGATGAACATGGACATTTGAAAATCTATCTGCCCAAGAAGCTTCTGGAATGCCTTCCCAAATGCTCCTCCCTGCCCAAGGAGAGACATCGCTGGAACACCAACGAGGTAAAAAGCTTCCATCAGTAGTTTTGACGCTTTTTGTTCCACAGGAGTTTGCCGTTTTGTTTGTCCATATGTTATAATGCAATGTTCACATTTTAATATTTTTTATTGGATGCTTATTTTATGCAAATTGTATTGTTGGTTGTTCTTTTCTTGTTTTACAGCAAACTTTGATTTCTAATTGTTCTTAAGCAGAGAACCGATTAGGACTTGAGTTTCTAGATTTGATGATCTAGCTAAACAGAAGTGCATCAACATTTCATTCAATATTATATTATAGTATATTATAGTATAGTATATTGTTGCTGTCGGGTGAAATACAAGGGCGAAACCTTGTATCTCCAAAAACGCTACTTTTCAGGAAATGGAATAAAACACTGTATTTTTCAAATAATTAAACACCATATTGTCAATATTTTGGCTTTATATGTGCTTAGACACTTACATGTGTCATTATATTATTAAAATTGTACCAAAATCAAGCTCAAATGGAGTTACTAGGTTTTTGACCGCTGAATTTTGAGAAGGAAACCCTTGCATTGCAAACAAGCAGAGATGGTCCAAAATGTGCAGGCCACTTCATTCAAGATAGAGGCGGATGAAGTTTTAACGACAGTTTAACGATTCAGTGGAGTTATGAGGTTTAGTCACATGCTCTTTTTTAATACTTTTCATTGGTGAAATATTTGAAAAACCCACAGACAGACATAAAGTGTGACCAAAAGTAATTATGGTAACACTTTAGTATAGGGAACACATATAAACTATTAACTACAAGTTTTCCCTCAATAAAATCCTAATTCACTGCTTATTAATAGTTAGTAAGGTAGTTGTTAAGTTTAGGTATTGGGTAGGATTAAGAATGTAAAATAAGGTCATGCAGAATAAGGCATCAATGTGTGCTTAATAAGCACTAATAAATAGCCAATATTCTAGTAATATGCATGCTAATAAGCAACTAGTTAAAAGACCCCCAAAAAATCTGCCCAACAGTGACAATATTATCTGAATCTGATTCTCATATAATATAAAAATTACTTAGCAAAAATTTGCCAATTGAATATTAGTTATCCACCAAGATAAAAAGATTTCTCACAAAATGTACAGTTTTGTTGAATGCCACATTGCAATGTTTTGATTTCCTCTGTAAATCTGTGTCAGTTTTATCTAACTGTTGGACTTGTATACAAAGTGTATCTGCATTGCTTTGAACTTTGTCTTCCTGGCCCGAAGGCGTTCTGACATTCAGAGACAAACAAACACACTCAGCAGAGATTAGGTAGGCCTGTTTGGACTGATTCCACACAACACACCTAAAGTCTGACACAAACCTCCTACCGTCTCGCTCTCTGCCAAAGTATAACACCACTTGAACATGCACCAGATCGGTTTTCATTTTTTAAAAATCGGAGATCTGATCTCAAGTGGGTAATTTAACATATTGAAAGTTGCTACTGTGGACTCTGCCAAATTTAGAGAGATGAGATTTGTATTGAGCTGTTCTGATTTTCTGAAGGAATACCATTACAAGACATATAATGGTCTAAAATTCTTGTTAAAGAAATAGCTGACAAGTTTTTTTTTCTTAACTGTCTTGTTATTATCGGTTGATATAACATTTTTAATCTTTTTTTGCCTGTAATGTTTTGAAGCAGGCTAAACCGTGGACTCACACTGAAGCTTTTTTTCAGCAGGTTATCTGAAGATTACAAAAGTCAAGCAAACTTTTCTTTCATTTTCCAGCCCTGCCTTAAATTCTTTAGCATGATGGAGATGCTGCTGTAGATGCATACCATGACCTTTCAAAATATTTCAGATTCATTTCCATTTCAAAACTGCTATAACTTATGAGAGAGGAAACCTCTGATGTCTTGCACATATACGTTTATTTACGATAATAGTTGAAAGTGCAGTTTGATCTGGGGAATGCAGGTGTGTTTTCTTTGTTTCTGTGCTTGACTGTGTTGTAGTTGAAGAAATGATGGTGAGAGATGCAGAGAGGTTGATACTTCACTCTCTCTGTTTCATTTGTGCGTCCTCCGTGTTGGGAAGCCAGCAGTGTGGCTGTCCCTCTGTGCTTTCTGTCAAAGCCTCCGCACTCCCTTTCTCTCAACTTGCAAAGAGTTAGACTATAAAGTTTCCCAACTGTTTTTAAAGATTGTTTCACCCTCCCCAGCACCTCTTTATAGTTCTTTTTTTTTTTAGAATTGTGCCATTGTAGAGGAAGATAATCTGACCCCATGCTGATGCAAACTAACCAGCCTCAAAGAAAAGTCATGAGTGGTTCACCAAGAGAACTTCAGCGATAGGTATTTGTTTCACATCAACAAAACTATTACATGTGAACTTTTTTTGCATTGTATTTTTGGCCTTTTGTCACTTTCAAATGAAAATTAGCCTAAGCTTTACTCACCCTTAAGCCATCCTAGGTGTATATGACTTTCTTCTTTCTGATGAACGCAATCTGAGAAATATTAATAAATATCCTGTCGCATCCGAGCTTTATAATGGCAGTGAACAGGGGTCATGAGTATGAGCTGAAGAAAGTGCTTCCATCCACATCCATCCATCATAAAAGTGTACTCCACTTGGCTCCGGAGGATTAATAAAGGCCTTCTGAAGCTAAGCGATGCATTTGTGTAAAAAAAAAAAAAAAATTTAAAAAATCCATAATTAACAAGTTATCAAGTAAAATATCTAACTTCAGCCAGACCGCCTTCCGTATTCAACATATGAAGAAAGTGTAAAACTCTTGCAGTTTAAAAAGCTTACGCTACGTCTTCCCTATTCAACTTACGGAAAAGCGTAACTGATGCGACGCCAGTTTACACTTTCTTCGTAACTTGGATACGGAAGGCGGTACCATAAGATTTGATTTGTTAACAATAAAGATATGATAAACTAACATTGTTATTTTAGTATTATTGATATACTCTTAAAATATTTGTTAATGTTATAATAAAATTATTTTGGATTGTGTTGTTTTCATTTAAATTTTAGTTTGTTTTAGTACTTTTAGTCATTATTAGTTCTTTAAATTTCTTTTTAGCTTTATTTTTATTTCATTTTTAGTAATTTTATTACTTAATTACCTCATTTTATTTTGGTTAGTTGCCAATGCGGTATTGCTAAATAATTTTTTTTTATGTTTAAGTTTTTCATCTAATATTTATATTTTATTTTAATTAAACTTTCTTTTAATTAAAAATTAAAATGATTTTTAATAGTTTTAGTTTTTATTTATTTATTGATCAAATTAATGTTATTTTATAAATATACTTTTATTCATTGTTAAATCATGTTTGTTCATAATACATTAAACATTGTTAAATTATACAACTTACCACTATTTAATGTAAAACATTAACCAAGATTAATAAATGCTTTGAAAGGTTATTTTTATTTCATGTTAGATGTGCCATTAACTAAAGTATTGATCTTTATTTTGAAGTGTTACCTGAACGGTTCAATTTAAATTATGTTTAATCATTTTAAATATGAATATCGAAACCACTTTTTATGATCCAATCAATTCCTGATGGATAAACTAAAATTTTCTGCAGTTTTACTCAGAAATGCACCACATTACTAACATAAAATAGGTTACGAATGTTATTTCATGTTCAATTTAACCCCTCATAATTTGTGAGGGGATGGAAAATAGAAACGATGCTCGGTTCTATCATCCATGATTACCTGTCCCTCAAGAGCCGCTGTTTGTGGTGAACATGCTCTCAGGAAATATTGGCTCCAGGGGCATTAGCCAAATCTGACATATTCGTGACTGTAGCAACTCGCTCCCAATTTTGCATCGTCGCAGGAAGAGGAACTTGTTACTGTCAGTAGCGCTATTGCTTTCACTGTTCCTGTCGTCGTCCAGGCTAAACATATCTGACTGTTTAAACAAACACAGACCAGAATGGAGATTACAAAAAAATAGTGAAGGACAGACAATGTGGACAGGCAAAGAAAGATGGAAGGAGGAGGTGTAGCTCTCCCTGCAGATGGAGACATTGTGTGGCCGTTGCTGAAGCAGAGCTACTTTTGGAGGCTGTTAGGAGCAGAAAGTCTCCCTAGTGACACACATAGCTCTTAATGAGAACGAGTTCCTAAACAGCACCGACTTCTTCCTCCTTCAGCTCTAGTGTCAGACTGAATGCCATGTTCCCAACGACCAGCGGTGAGGTATAATGAGGCCTCTAGCAGGGCCGAATGAGACATCAGGTCATACAAACAAGCAGAGCTCATGTCCGAGCCTGTGCTTTTCTGCATGCATTGGATATATCACACACCTACAGCATAATTTATCGGATTGGGAGCTAGGAAGAGGGTCTAAATTTATATAGTGTTTGTCAGTCACTCCATATAACGTTCCCACCTCTCCCTTTTCCATACGGGAAATGACCCTTATTGAACGTAATGACACGGACGTCTGTTCAGTTGAAAAATTCGTGTAGCAGAATGACCACGTTAAAGGACGAAACCGACAGTATGTTGGAAAGGAGGGAAAAACATCAAAACGATAATGGTGTTGTAATGAACACGAGAAGAAGGTGAATGTTGGGGGACGGCAAAAAGTCAATTCCTGTCTTTATCTCTTTTTCTCTTGCTCTGTCTCTCACCGTCAGTTGCTTTACACCCCCTGCTGTTAATTTTAAATACCTAGAAAAAGCGTGTATGTGTGTGTGTGTGTTTGATAGCTCTCCTATTCTACCGCACACCGCTGGGAGTCCTAGAGTGTTTCTAGAGAAGCTTTGTTATTACTGAACAAGAGATTATTATGCCTAAAAACCATCTGCAGAACATTTTGAAATAATCACAGTGCAAAGTGAAGTTGAAACAGGTCTCAGGAATCTTTTTTTTTTTTTTGACGATTTGGTCAGGAAATAGCGATGAAAATGTTGAATAGACAGACGAACGCCTCCACAACGTTGCATAGGACTTCAGTGCAGACTGTCCTTGATCTGAACAAGCCCAAAGTTCACATTCCCAGTTGAATGTCACAAGAAGACTCGCCGTTGCATTCTGAAGCACGCTTTGCTAAATGATTTTGTCTAAAAGCAATTTAGATGAATTCTCATGGCTAAATATGCAGCTAATACAGCGTGGGTATTACTTATTGACAAAGTGTCCTTCAGCCTGGGTGTTTTTTTTTTTTTTTTTCCCACTGTCAAGCATATGGCAATCGCTCCAAAAAGAAAAGACAGAGAATGAGAGATGTGCAGGGGGTTTTGTCATTGTTTGACCAATCTAAGCTCTTTGTTAGACCTTCTTCCACCTTCAGGGAAACAATTCCCCAGGATAAAGGAGGGCGTGGAAAATCACAATGCGTGTGTACCGAACCTAGGCGCAAACACTGAGGATGGGTACGGAGCTTACATGCTGATCTGGTAAGCTGAAGATTGAATTGTATTACCTTGACTCAATGACAAAATCCCCATGTTTTGTAGACTTTGCAAATGCTGAAGCCCGTGGGTTTGCTCTATAATGCAGATCGCTGGGACGATCCATGTTTGAGCCAGAGGAATAGCTTTGATATCGCCAAAAGATTCATAAGTCGCTCCCTAGCAGCAGGGATGAAAAACCTGTCAAGGTGAACAATATTCTCCCATTTTAGCACGCTTAAACATCTTGAGTAGCCTTGGCCGTTGGCGATAGCGAATGCTCCTTTACACACTTACAGAGAGATGCTGTGTCTGCGGCATTTCACCATAATCTGCCCCAGATGACAAACTGTGCATCTAAAAGTTTTAAGCGGCATGGAAAATTGCTGCTGCGTGCGAGTCCTTGTCCTGTCGAGTTCCCCTGGCACGATTGTTTTATTTTAAATCTCTCAGTTTCTCCTTCTTGCATTTTTTTTGTGTGAGTGTGTGTGTGTGCTCTTGATCTAGATATTGGCATCATGGATCCAGCTTTACCCCTGTGATAAGTGCCAGAAAAGTGGTTACGCTGCCTTAATCTTAGCTGGCACTACCCCTCTCCTCTGGGTCCCTTTTCTTTTCCGGTCTGCCTAAGTTTCTCCTCACATAATCAAAGGAAGCAGATGCTACTAGTCAACCCTTACCCTAAAGGGAATGCTGGGAAATTTAGTTTGTGTTTGTATAAGCACACCTTTGGCTTCTGTGGAGTGGAAGGGTCTCTTGTCGCCCAAACAAGCTAGGTTTACCGCTTCACTTTCCATTACAACAAATAATGTAGTTTTAGCAAGCACCACATCTGTTGTATTTTTGACCTTTTTGTGCTTGTTCAGACAGGGAAAGGACTAACTTAGATCTACATTCTGGATTTTCTGCTTCATGATTGTTTTTCAGAGTCTCAAGTGGCATTCACCCTCAGTATGTTCACATACACAGGTATAATAGAGCTATGGTGGGTTTTTGTGTAGTTGAGATACAATCTCCATCTGTCTGAGTATGGTATTCATTGTCTATATTTTAAGTACATTTTCAAGTAAAGATCATATTCACAACAAGACTTATAGATTCTGATTAGCACATACACTACAGTTTATTAGTTTGGGTCAGTAAGACATTTAAAATGTTTTTGACATTATGCTCACCAAGGCTGCATTTATTTGATTGAAAATACAGTGAAACAGTATTGTAAAATATTATTACAAAATGTAAAATAACATTTTTCAATTTAATTTATTCCTGTGATGGAAAGCTGAATTTTTTGCATCATTACTCCAGATTTTAGTGTCACATGATCCTTCAGAAATCATTCTAATATGCAGATTTGGTGCTCAATAAACATTTTTGTCATTATCACAGTTGAAAATGGAAAATGTGCTGCTTAATATTTTTGTAAAAAATCATGATACATTTTTTTTAGGAGTCTTTGATGAATAGAAAGTTCAAAAGAACTGTATTTATTTAAAAAAATATGTTTTTTAGGAACAATGTAAAAGTCTTTACTGTCACTTTTGATCAATTTAATGTGTCCTTGTTGAAAAAAGTATAATCATACTGATCCCAAACTTTTAAACCCCAAATCATGAGATTTTTTAACTCTGTATATAATATATATATACAGGGCTTGACATTAACACCCGCCAACCCGCCAAATGCGGGTAGATTTCAGCTGTGGCGGGTAAGACAGCCACTCCCAGTAGCCACTTTGGCGGGTTGAAAATAATTTCAGCCTACAGCCTAATCAAAGGTAGCCAAGCTGGTCATAGCACAAAATTACAATCCGATCACAATTCGTTATCGATTAACTTGCAGTTAGTGAAGGCGGGATTGGCGGAATCGTGTTGAATGACACACAACAGAAGCGCTCTGTCACATCTCCTTGCACCTGAATTTTCAAATACACGCAAACACAGATGTCAAAATGTCCATCGTGTGGAGTATCTCGCGTGAATACAGTCGGTTATGGCTTAAGTGTACGTAAACAGGTTGGTAAAAACTGGATATGTGTCAGTATATTACATACATGCAATTCAGCAGCCCAATTAAATACCTGTCTGTCATTAATTTCTATATATCCTAATTATTGTTAATATGTAATTTATTTTTCCAGGAGCTCTTTGCTTCTACCTTCAACTAAATTGCTAACAGTGGTTGTAAATTAATTGCCTAAATTATTACATTATTAGCTAACTGCATTCTCTAAATTGTAATGATGACATGCATTCTCTGTAAAGCTGCTTTGAAACGATATGTATTGTGAAAAGCGCTATACAAATAAATGTGAATTGAATTGAATTGAATTAATGTTAATCAAACAACAAAAGATGTTAAATAAATGTTAAATAACCCTACTATATCTGAAAAAAAGAGTTTAGGCTATTTATTTTACTATTGTATTTGTAATTTGCTAATTTACTTCTTTGTTCTTTTTATATAGCCTAACAAAATAACTTATACAATTATAAAATTTATTATATTATGGTCATATTAACCACCCCTTGCCCATCTGTACATACCAGCTGATATATCATGTAGGCCTAGTCTTGATTTTGGTGGTCAATCTGATTTGAAAGTTTGAAAGGGTTTTAAATCTAGCTAATCAAGTAAAATGACTCAAAATCAAGTAATTTTAGCATGTCAAAGTCAACTTTAATCATATAAAATGTAATTTCCCAACAGCAAAATTGTGGCCAGTGAAAATGCTGAGTGGCTAGTAACTTTGGAAAACCACTAGCCACAGTGGCTGGTGAGCAAAGAAGTTAATGTCAAGCCCATATATATATATATATATATATATATATATATGTATGTGTGTGTGTGTGTGTGTGTGTAGTGAACAGCACATTCCAGGGCCCAGTTTATGGCCAGGCCCCTCTCTGTCCATAACAGCAGACAAAGGTTTGCTACATTTTGATTGGATCTTGGTGGACTAACACAAACAAACTGTCCAACGCCATCAGATTAAGATGTAAGGACAACATCCAGACACCTCTTAGAGGGCAAGAAGAAGACCTCTTGTACCAAGCCTGGGAAGGACAGGACTTCTCATTGGTCCACATGCAGTTTCTGTCCTTCACCCATCTAGAGACTACTTCCTAAGGTTGGCCAGAGACTGCCATAAAAATTCCTCGGGACCTCAGCAGCAATCGGGGAAACAAAGAGAGATCACAAAGATCCATCCAAATCCATTCAAAACTATGTTTGAAAACCTTAGAACTGATGCAAACTACACATCCATTTCATACTTATTCACAGGAATAAGTATTCTCAGTGACAGCTATTTGTAGTGCAACATCTGACACAAATTCAGCTGTTAATGTACAATTGAATGAATGCATGACAGTTCAATCTTTTCCCATCATGTTTAGTCTCTATTTGTTTAGAATATTGCCAAAGGTGTTCTGGTGGTGGTTTGGAAAGTGAGAAATGCATTGGTAAACTTTAAAGACACTGTAAAGACTTCCAACTTTGTGCTTTATGCAAATGAGTTCCACAGGGGAAAGAAGGGTGGGCCACACTGTGTGTATGTCCCCTCTGATGCCAGCAGCCAATCACAGCACTCGAATGGAGAAGCGCCAAATTGCAATCTCCTCCTCATCGGAAAGGGATAAAGGTACCCTTTCAACAGACACTCCTTGTTCTGAGTCTCCCATCGGATGAGACATAACAGATACACAGTTCTGGGTCTCAACTCTGTAAGGAGTGAGACATTAACAGATATATCATTCTGAGTCTGCCCTTCAAAGGGGAAAGACATAACAGATATACTGTTCTGAGTCCCGGCTTGCGAAGCTGAGACACTAACGGATACAACAACGTTATGAGCCTCTGGTCCATCCAGAGAGACAACAACAGGTCCCACGATCTGTTCAAGACTGTTGATTATATATTATAAGATATCACAATTAAAAATTGTGTTGTCACTGCAAATAGTCATCAGTTTAAGTGACTTGTGTTTTTGCTTAGACTGTGAGTGAGTCTGAATGATTATGACACATCTGCACAAACAGACTTTGCCCTTATTTCTCTCTGACATGTGGATGCTCTGTTGGCGTAATCAGGCTTGTTAAAAAGAATCCACCGGATCCCCTCCGGAGTGGGTTTAGCCATGTCCCGCTATCCCGGGGATTACAGCTTCCTTGAAAGGATTAGCACAATGCTGATTAGTTTGATTTCATTCTTCAAGCCAGAAAAAAAGCCAGTCCTCTTGATGTTTATGAGATTTATTTTAATACATTTCCTCATGTGGAAACAAATTATGCAGACTTTTTTTTTTCTTTTTGAAACTGTCAGTACAGGCAGAAGCCTGCGTTCTCTCACTCTCGTTCTTGCTTGCTCTTCGTCCCGTTTTGAGAGTATTTCCCAATCGAGTTGAAGAGCAAAGCTCCCTGATTAGTAGAAATGAAGAGGCAAAAAACAACAACATTTATTTCTCTTTGCGTCTGGGACGGGGAACGCGTCGCCCCCTGTCGTGATAATTAAAGATGACTCCGTGCAGGCAAATGTTTGAGGAAATGGAGGCTGAGCCGCTGAGGAGGCGATGAGGGGAAAAAGGAAAGGTCACGCTGCTTTGTTTTTGCAAACGGGGAGGCTTTGGGCTGTAAGGAGCTGATTTGTGAAGGTGCTTGGATCATGATCGGAATAGTAATTCGAAGAGAGGCTGCTGTCAGTCTGTGGTATAGGTGTATCTGTAGGTCCATGAAGGAATGCGGAAGGATGCTAGCGAGCGCGCGCTGACCGATGCGGTGAATTGTAAAATGCTTCAGGCATCTCTAAATTTTTTTTGTGTGTCTGTTGTGGTTGCACAAATGTACAGTATATGGTGAAACAGCTAAATAGGCAGCAGAATGCTTTTGCTTTTTGAGTGAAACCTGAAGGGATGTTTCTTTATACACTTTCCTGGTCTTATTGGGAATGATTTATTGATGCATGTCATTCCAAAGAAAGAGCAAATGTTTTCAAATTGGGGGCAGGAAAAGTGGTTAAAATATTTGTTTTTGAAATATTTAATATTATATAATTTTTAAATAATTTTAATAAATTTCTATATTGTTTTTGTTTGTGATTGCAAAAGTTAATGTTAAAGGGGTCCTTCATTATGATTTCACATTTTTAACTTTAGTTAGTGTGTAATGTTGCTGTTTGAGCATAAACAACATCTGCAAAGTTACGACGCTCAAAGTTCAGTGCAAAGAGGAGATATTTTATTTTACAGAAATTTGCATAAAACATTAACATGACGGCACATGCTAATCGATGAGTTGAATCATCTTCACAGCAACTACATAAATTTATCCACTAACTATTCAGAAACGTCCAGTTGCATTCTAAAAGTTGTAACTTCTTCCTGAGTCTCTCCATCAGTGTCCGACTCCGGTTTGAACAATGTAAGGCTGAACACCGTTACTGACAATCCTCATTTTGGCTGCGTGAGATTCTCCAGCTTTGCTTTTGTTGACCAACCGAAGCGCGAACTGTTAAAGCTCCACCCTCTACTGGTAAGGGGGCCGGGAGCAGCAGCTCATTTGCATTTAAAGGGACACACAAAAATGGCGTGTTTTTGCTAACACACAAATAGGGGCAAATTTGACAAGCTATAATAAATGATCTGTGGGGTATTTTGAGCTGAAACTTCACAGACGCATTCTGGGGAAACCTGAGACTTATATTACATCTTGTAAAAGGGTGCCCTTTAATGTGTTTTTTATTGTTTTTTTAATATTATATAATTTTTAATTTTTAAACAAATGTATTAAATTGACATTACTGTCAGGAATCATGCGTTTTAATCAAATTTATATTATTTTTTTTGTTTACATATTTTATATAAATGATGTTTTATATAAATTGCTTTTCTTTTAACATATTTTTTGTGTGTCTTTCTTTGTACCTGAACTTTTGTATTTTAGCATTTCATATTTAAGGCTCAAAATTGTCAGAAAACCCCTGATATATCCTTTGTACAGTTTAATCAATCTCCAATGAAAAAAATCAAGTCTTGCCCTATTTTTCTCAAAGAATTACATGACGTTATGTAAGTTAAATTGGTTGTGAGAGCTTTTTCATGTTGATTTCCAAGATCTACCTTCCAGTCAGATTGCAAGGTGTAAATGAATGCTCTTTTTTGTTTCTTGCTTTTTTTCTTATGAACCTGTCACTTACTGTGAGGTCAGATAATCTGTTGTGATCCAACCATCTATATAATCTGAGCTCTTGTGTACTTTCACCTGCATCTGAAGTAACCAGTGCTGTATGCTTCCCTTCCATTCCCCTTCACTCCTCCTGTTTCCAATCCCACGTTACCCTCATTCGCTCCATAACCCCTCCCTTTTTTCATGTCTCGTATGCACTGAGGTGTAAAATTATTCAGGGATAGAGGGATAGATTTCTCCCTGTTGAATTGAACTACTGGGTAAGGCTTTTGTGCCAGGCCATTGTAATTGACTGTCGCTTTATTTACGGAGTGAGTTTCTGTATGTGTGTGTGTGTGAGATTCTGGAGTGCTGCTTGCTTCCCTGTTCATTTTCTTTTTCCATACATGTGACTGTTCTCTCTCGCTTTGATCCACAGCATATTGGCAGCTCGTGCAATCATGAAAATGGCCCGCATGGCTTGTTCTTAAAGCGTGCTGGACAGACTTTCATGTTATTTAATTACATGAAATCCATCCCTTTTTTCCGAAGTCACTCACAAATGTGCGGGGAAAAGGGCGTGTTTCCTCTTCACACGTTCCATGATTGGCACTTGCTGGATCCAACTAATTATTCCCCTGTCAGTCTTCCCAGTGGCCTCTTGGATGGAGCACAAACATTCTGCTGCCCTTTGGAGGGATTTAACAGCAACTCTTGTGACTGCTGTTCTCTTGTAAAGAGGCCTTGCCCCCTCCGGTTGTTGACAAATGGCTATAGACTGGCGTGGTGTCAAGTTGTTAAAATGTACGGTGGTGTGGAGTCAGAGAAGTTAATGGTTTTTCATACTTCTCAATTTTCCACCCTTGATTGCGTTGGCCTGCTCACCACTCCTCATGGATGTTTACGAAGGCGGCTGGAACGCCGGAATGGATTTGAGCGTTATGTAAGCGGAAGGCTCAGGTAATGCTGTTACGGCGGCTGCGGCCCCAACATTTAACATATGATCCATTCACACTTGACTACCTCCGTGACTCCAGTAGATTGAACGAGAGCATCCGTTCAGTCATATGCTGTGATGCACTACAGCTGCTGGGGGAAGCTGTCAAATCTCATTATGCTGAATAGTGCCAGTCAACAAGCAGCTCCCATCTTCACCAATGAAGACTTTACTATCCGCGAGCCTCCCGACATGCCGTATTGATGGATCGCAGTTCATCGCCGGCGAGGAAACGGACTTAATGCTTTGAGTGCATGAGAGGGAGAGTGGGGTCATTTACTGGGGTTCCTGTAAACCACAATGGAGAGTTTATGAGGAATAAGGGATTGAGGGTGATGGTGAGCACATTCCCGTTGAGTGATGCATTGCTTCTTTTCTTGCAGAGCTCTTACCTGCTTTTCCTCTGATATCCTTTAAGCACATATAGATGATGGTCGTAATTTTTACATGTGAGAGAAATTGTAAGTGGAGATTTTCTGGGATTCTCTGTTGGGACTCATCTTCGGCCCTGTGATGGACAGGTGAACACTGGGTTTGTCAGATACTGCTGCCTCTCTCTACGGCCATTTAATCTGATAACACCACATTTAATTGTCATGTCAAGTGACTGGTCTGGGGATTTAGGACTAAAAGGCTCTCTGAATGTCCTTGAGCAAATGTCAAGAGTAGTATGAGCATTGTGGTTGAAGTAAGGACTGTTGCTTAAATGTGGCACAACATTTTTTTGGGATCCGTAAGGAAGCCTAACACATTTCCTACACTGAATCTGTCTACACTAGATGTATAGAAGCTGCACGTTAACTTGGTGTGTTCACTAAATATATGATTATAATTAATAATAATAATAATAATAATAATATATTTTTTAAAAATAAAATGTAATTATGTTAACACTTTATTTTAGGGTTCAATTCTCACTTTTGACTAGTTGCTTATTAGCTTGCATATTACTAGTATATTGGTTGTTCATTAGTACTTATAAAGCACATATTAATGCCTTATTCTGCATGACCTTATTCTACATCCCTTAATCCTACCCAATACCTAAATTTAAACGCTACAAAAACTACCTTACTATTAATAAGCAGTAAATTAGGAGTTAATTGAGGCAAAAGTTAATAGTGAATACATGTTTCCTATACTGAAGTGTTACCATAATTATTAATATAATTGATTTTTATATATATATATATATATATATATATATTAGAGTTATATAACTGTATAACTGTTATTATAATGTTTGTATTGATATAACTGTATGATTAGAAACAAAAAATGATTTAAGACAGTAGAAACACCACAAGCCGTTATTTGATTTTTGTGCTATATTTTTATTTAAGACTGAACAATGCCCATCAGAAATGGAAATGGTTGCTTCCAGTGTAGATGGCTTCTTTAATTATAATGAGTATGATTTTTCTGTTAACATTTGCTTGTTGACACTTTCTTGCATGGTGTCACTCCTTGGCCCAGGGTCCATCACAATGTTCCCAGCCACACTTTCCGTTAATGCTTCAGTGAGGTTTGTAAATTTGAAAGTTTAAATCCTTCCACAGATGATGGCAAAAAAACCCAGATTGCTTTAGAGAGGCTGTCCTTGTCATATAGTAACTGTACTTTAACTGACTTCAGATGAAAGTAGCAGCTAAATGGCAAATTAGTTTTTTTTTTTTTTTGAGCTTAAGTAGATCTATACAAGTTCACAAATCCTGCATAGTCAGAAAGACTGTGGAAAGTGAGAAAAACAGAAAGGTCTTGCTTGTTGGGAAATAAAAAGTGGTGCCTCATAATGTCCTCTGCTAAGACTCTTGCAAGGTTCAATTTATACTGTATTCACTGTGCCGGTTCCTCAGTTTTACGACTTTTATAAAAGTCATCATTTTTCTCTGCCTTTGAGAATGTGTTGAGTTGACAGGCCCGGGTTGGCTCTCCATAAAGAGATCTCTTTTAGCATTGAGCAGGTACCCTGTCCAGTCTTAACAGTGGCAACAGCCTTATCCCTGCTTAGCATTTATGAGTTCTGCAAATCATGTAGCAGCTCAGCCTTTGGCAGCCTGACAAAATTCTCCAGACTGGAGGCTAACGGGCCTGTCACTCGGCGCTGGTTCGGCCCAACAAAGGCTTGTCAGGCAAGGTGAGGTCTGTTGCTCGCAGTTAACGAGATGCTGAACTAACTTGAGAATTTCTTTATTTTTTTTGTCTTGAGTGAGATATCCACCCTGAAGGACACGGATGGATGGTGACTGAGATTCTATTTCTGCTAGATTCAAGGCAGGTGCAGACTTCCCATGTAAAGCTGAGGAAGGTGAGATTTCAGAGGTCATATTTGCAGGCGTTATGGGTTTAGGAAGTCTAAACCAACATATTTTTTTAACATGTAAACTTTGACTGCTGTACATTGGTGGGTTCTTAGGAATAAAGTGTAAGTAAACATGCAAAAAGATGCGAAGGAGTGAAATAAACAACCGCCTTTGTCACGGATGCTTGCCAGCAAATGACTAATGCAACAAGCATAAAGAAACTTGGAAATTGGAGGCCGGAGGCACTTTGTGTGGATGTCTGGGCCTTTAGAATTTGTGCTTTTACAACCACAACCATGTGGCACCTATGTGTGCATTGAGACGAGAAAGCACTTTTCCATGACACAGGATGTCACCTGAAAGATGACTGGGTGTGTTTTTGCTGCCTCCCTCATTTTCAGAGTGTTGAAAATGGCCGTCATTTCCCTATGCTGTCTCACAGAGCTGTGTTTATCGAATTTCATAACACACTCTCTGAATGCAGTTCTGGCACAGAGTTAACACAGATAGTGACACAACCCTTGCTTACTTTTCTTGCTGTAGAAAGGTACCAGTAAACAAGTTGGATGCACCTGACTGAATGTATATGCTCATGATCTTAAACTTTTTCATTTTGAAATGTTAATTTTTTTTCTTTGCATTTATATAAATATTGAATTATGGAATTCAATGCAAAAGATCTAAAACATAACATTTTTGGTCACTGAATGATTATTTCATAGTTTTGGCTTTATTATGTTTCCACATTTTAGAATAATAGCAAAGAAGGAGTAGGTATGTTTTGATTTTGAATATTTTCTATTTAACTGCAAACTGACCAGCCATTAACTATTGGTTGTCCACATAAGGGGAAATTACTCTTCTTCTGCTTCCATAAATTCTCCACTGTACAAGCATAATGTAATTATGCTGCATTAAAGAGGCTTATTAGATAGGATTATGGTAGACTAGAATGAAAGAATTAAACCAGAACCTTTGACCCTTAATCAAATCCTTTTAAATGAGTGATTCAATGAGATAATCTTCTGCCCCTAGCGTGAGCCACGGCCATATGCAATAGGGTCTAAAAGTCTGAGACCACTACTGAAAATGCTTCTATTTTGCAACATTTTCAGTGAAAAGTGAATATGGATTTTAGAATGTTTAAGTGTTTGGTAATATATTTGCAACACTCGAATGTGTGTTGGCAAATTTGAACATATACAACCATATATAACATATATATACATTCTGCTTGTTCTGTGCTGTAATGCCTCCTCTCTCCATCTTCTCTTCCTGCTGTCCTTTAGCAGAACCTTGAGGCTTCATTAAAATTCTGCTGAATACCCCCCAATGTGCAACACACTCTTTCAATCTCTACACCGCACACACCCATGCACACAATTGCCCTTTGTTACGTATACATTTAAGTGGAAATTCATAGCTACCGTGGCTTCTCCGCCGCTCTGCATTTCTCAAAGTCATGTTTACATAATTAGTGTGTGTTTCGGGTGCCTCAGCGATTTCGAACAATGAAAAGGTTAGTTTGTTTTGTGTAGAGATGGCCACCTCCATTAGAAAAGAGGAGCACACTGCTTCTTTTAAAGTCTTTATTTCCCCACTGCAGTATTGTCTAGGTCCAGTAGTACTCAAATGACCTTTTCACCTGTGATACCATTGGAAACCATTGTTTCATGATACTAAATATGTGATTTAAAGGAGTCGAGGATCAAAAGCCGGGAGTAGAGGTGTGTTTGACTTTGCGTGTATGTCATAACCGATGTCAGTTTGTAGTAATTAGGAGAGAAGGTAAATCCATTAAGTTGATCTGGGGAAATGGCACGTCCCTCAATCTGTTATGCTGTAGGTGGTGAACAAATTTGCCAGGCCCCCCGAGGTCACCTGAGATATATAGCCCTCCCTCAGCTTGTGTTCCCTCACTGCTGTGTAGAAGCGGGGCGTAGGGCAGGAGGAAGAAAAGATATTTCCCTTCAGAAGGAGTACCTGCCGTGCCCTCCACTGTTAATTACCACAGATTGACTTGACTTATCAAACGGGAGCAGTGTGTAATTCATCGCTGCAACTCATCTCTTTGGTGAGAGAGGTCTTTGCTTTTTGCTCAAAATATATGTAAGGGCGTAGACGTGGCAATGTGGCATTTCAGTAGAGAGATATGAAGAGGTAGGAATAACTGAAGAAAGTGTGAAGGCTGCTTTACATGGGGCTGTCAGGGTTCCTTCCCATCAACTCTTGCTGCCAGGCATGAACTAAGGACACAACACAACAAAATAAACTCTCTCTCAAATTACATAGAAAGTAGTTTTTTTCCAAAGTCAGATTCTGGAAGTAAATATCCTGCTCATGTTCTCTGTAGAGAAATTGATTTTAATTGATGATATATGCTTCTGTAGAAGCCACAAGTCAGTGTGAATTCAAATGTTTTAGTTTCCAGTCCCATCAAGCATTGCGAATGATGTAATTGAATTAGTCTTTCTGCCTACATCCATCTTAAACAACTTATATAATTGTATGTATTTGACTAATCTGCAATAAGCATCAAATATACTGCATTTCAAATACATCATGTGGGGAACTTGTGGCCTAATGGTTAAAGAGTCAGGCTGGATATCCGAAGGTTGCAGATTTGATTTTCAATACAGGCAGGAAATAAATGAGGTGCCCTTGAGCAAGGCACCTAACCTCCAATCACTCCCTGGGCGCAACAGCAAAATGGCTGCCCAATGCTCCGGGTGTGTGTCCTGGGTTTGCAGTGTGTGTGTAGGTGTGTGTGTGTACACTACTCACTACTCCTAATGTGTGTGCAATAACTTGGATGGGTTAAATGCAGAGGACAAATTCTGAGTATTGGTTACCTTACTTGGCCTTCAGATGTCACTTTTACTTTCATATTAAACTTTGTAATAAATAAGTGGCTATAAATCAGTAGTTTTATTAGTTTTTATTCAATTATGTAATTTTCAATGCAATTTAATGCATTTTTTGTCTTTTCTCTGATTTTTCAAATACTTTTTTGCTTTAAAACCATGTGTGTAATGTCATGATTCATTTATGGGCTGGTTAGTTTGGTTAATGTAGTCCTTACTGAGTCCTTACTTTCTGATATGGAGAAAATAACTTCTTCAAAAGTTGGCCATTACTGTTGTGCTCTGTTTGGTTCGCTTAATTAATTTGATGTATCCAAGTATGACCAAATTCTATTTCTGTTCTGTTTCGAGACATTTTTTTCTACAAGATCAAGACTGCAATGCAGTTTCAAATGGGTCATGCCATTGTAGTAGAATTGGTTAAATTGTAAATCTCCTTCGACTCTTTCTGTCTTGTAAGATCCCCTTTGCTCATTGATGAGTGTTGGTTTAGAACAAAGGCAGACCACACGTTGAAATCTGAGAGAGGTAGGCCGATCGAGCATTAATCCACATGTTTGTGTGTCTGTATTTGCTTGCATTCATCATTGTACACCCACAAATCCTGGTAATCACGTTAGGTGTGACAAAGTGGCTATTTGTATGCTCATGGACAGGGCGGAATATAAATGCTTCGTATGGAGTAAAGCAGAGAACAACCCCCGAACTCTCAGTTTGAAGGTTTCTATTTTCAAGTAATCCCCGACAAACCTGGCAAATGTACCTGCCGCTCTCATACGTTCCATTGCTTTGAGTGCGTGCCGAACAACATGGCGAACTTTCAAACATTACCCACAAGCCCTCCACAGCTGTTATGTTGGAGGTGTCTAGGCCTTCAAGAAATTTATGGTCTGCATCTTCCTTTCACGCTCAGACAAACCCCAGGGCTTAGATCCAAAGGTCCTAATCATACGCCGTCTTCCACTTACACCATTTATCAGAGTGTCTCCAGCCCTGAATTATTCAGCTTTTTTGTTTCAACAATAAAAACTTTCCTCTTTTTTTATAATTATTATCATTTTAAAGAGCAGCCCACAGCTCTTTTCCCTTCCCGTCTCTGTTTGGTTTGTGGCCACAGTCGATCAATATCTGCTCTACAAGCTGCCAATGAGGAAGCAGAATTCCCTCGCCTAATTACAGCGAAGGGCTACGAGAGAGGACTCGTCTGTGTGTTTTCTTGCGCGTTTATTTTTAATCCATAGTGGCCGGGGTCTCCGGCGGCTCGAGGGCTGCCTGTGGCCATAACCATGCCAATAGACATTTGACTTGTAGCAGTGTCCAAAAAAATATCGCTCTCATTTACAAGAATAAACTCTAGTTTTTCATAAGGGCACAACTTGAAAATACAGCACCGGAGGGCCCCTTTTTAACACTTCAGTGTATGTATAATTTATCGTCCTTTATTTTTTAATTATCCCTTTCTTTCTACTTTGAGAAATATTTCATGTGTTTTGCGAGTGCCAAGTAATAATTGCTAATTAGTCCTTCAGGCTTTTGAGCAGAACGAGAATTCTTCACTCCGGCGCCTGATGTGCAGTGAAAACAGAATAAAGTGGAGGCTTGTGCCGAGATAAATACGTAATCACTCTATCAGCAGGTATCAAACAAACAAAGTAGAGAGCTTTGCGATGCTAATCTCTGCTTTTCGAGAATAGAGTACCCTAGCTCTGTCGTTCTTCACTTTGTGTCTTTGTTGAATGGTGACACTGTTTTTTTATTCTTTATTCCTCGTCTTTACAAGGCGTGCACCGCCCTACAACGTGCAATCTAGTGGCTTGGATTTGTCAGCACTTCTTGCTGAGGTCTCGCACAAAGGATTAGCGCAAGGGGAATTAATGCAGAGTTGACAGGAGGGAGGCAAAGGCAGGATGTAGCCAGGCTCCGGATGAACCTCAATCCAAATTTCCCCCTTGGCCAAAGTGCTCATCCACAGATGAAAGCCAAACCCGGCTCTGATATGTTGATCAAAGCCGTCCGGCACAGGACACCAAAGCGGCACCTGGAATTTCAATGGAGAAATACCGATATTATGATTCATAAAAAGGAAGTTGGATCTTCACCCATGTAAACAGCCGCGTAGAGTGTTTATCAGTGGTTCATTTATCCGGGAACAATGCGGAGTGCTTAGCTCCCTTCAGTGCTGTGTTTTCACGGCAAGTAATCTAGCTAATTAAGGAACATTAGGAAAGTTAGCCTGGTGGTGAGTGCTTCAATCATACATTTTAATGGGTAGCATAGTCCTTTGTGCTTAAAGTCATCAAAACTTTTCACGCCTACAGCTATAGGTGAGTTTGTGATGTTCTTATTACCGGTCAGGGTGGTGTCCAGACCCTCAGCTGCCAGAGATCATCGTCATCATCGCTCATTAGGGTAGCAGATGGCACCAGCTCGGCTATTTTTCCCCGTACACATCACATACATTAAATAGAGGAGCTCAAGGATGGACGTTAATGTCATTTCCCAGTCACAAAGTCAGATCGTTAGTCATAAGCACATGCGATGGCGTTTCTGTCCGTACCAGCACAGCCTGGAAGTGTGATTTCCATCAGAGGTGGTAATAAAGACACTTTCTTCAGTAGATAAATCTCTCTTCAGCTCTTCATGTTTGAACACGTACACACATTCATGCTCAATGTTTGATCGGATGAGCTTGCGCCGTAGAGTGATCTGATATCACCCCCGGAGTGCCGTCCACCTCTGATCGGTTTACACAGTCCATAAAAGACTACATAAAACAGGTGCATGTCATGGCCGGTAAGGGTGGGGATGGGGGGCATGAAAGCAGCCGGTGGTCTGCTACTAAAGCAGGCTGAGTTTTTATATGCCAGATCACGTGCTGATTAGTCAGAACAGCTGCGTGGAGTGACTGAAGCAGGGGTTTTCAAACTAGGGTCTAGGACCCCAGAGGGCCTCAGTGAGTTCTGTGAAAATTTGAAAGGAAAATAAATAAACAAATGTATTTTTAGGGGTGTAAAAGTTAACATTTCAGTCAATTACATGTTAATAGATTATTTTTAAGATATTTGTAATGATATTTCCTTTTTTTTTTCTTTTTTTTTTTATTCTGCTTTTTTAAAGACATGAGATTAATCACAATTATTGACATAATGACATACATTTATGTGAAGAAAAATAGGTATTTTTCAGTGACTTTTTCTGCAGATTACATCATGTCGCCAGTAGGCATAATCAGTGAATCAGTCATTCAACTAATTAATTTGAAACACTGATTCATTTAGGAACAAAACTAGTGTGAGTGAGTTATGAGTGAGTAATTAAATCATTCATTCAAATTACAAAAATAATGATATACATATACAACAATATATACTGCTACATTCACACTGTCAGTGTTTGGGATTAATATATATATAAACAAAGATTTCTTAAACAACCACATCTTGGCCATGTTCCCCGATGACAATGTCAAGATTCCTCAGGCTCAAATTAAGATAGAATGGTTGGGAGGGAGCATGAAGAATCATTTTCACACATGAATCGGCACCTCTGAGTCCAGACCTTAAATTCATTTAAAGTCTTTGGGATGTGCTGGAGGAGACTTTACAGAGTGCTCACCTCTTGCATTGTCAATACAAGGTCTTGACCAAAAACTGATACAAGTCTTGATGGAAATAAATGTTGTGATGTTATTTCCATCAAGAGGTGCAGCAATTTTTGGTCAAGATTATGCTCCCAGCCATTCTTTCACAATTTGAGCCCGATGAATCTTGGCTTTGTCATCCTGGAATATGGCCATGGTGTGTCTTCCTACATGGTTGTTTAAGTAATGAAAAGATACACACACCATCAATTAGGGTTAGATGAACTGTTCCCAAACATGCTAGAAACATAATAATCACTGCAATAATGATCCAATCATAGACTCTTAAGCATTTGCCTATTTAAATCCAATCAGCGACTTTTTTTGGTCAGGCAGTGTATATTAGGAAGTGGGTTCCTTCTTCATATATGGGAGTCCTTTGCATCAAAAAGTTGGAAAATCCCTGTACTACTGAATGTTAGAAAATGAAGAGCTGCAGAGAAATGTTTTACCGATATAGTGCTTTGTCTACATTTCTTGAGGTGCTTTTCATTAAGATTCTCCTTTCTTTTTGCACGAGAAGCAGGATGGTGGTTGTATTGCTTCCTTTTTAAGTGGGATTCCATCTGGAGCCCACTGCTAAATGCATTTGGAGGGAATATTAGCCAGAGGCTCGAGAGAACACCTGTCTCTGAACAGCCTGTTCTAACTGCTCCACTCCAGGACAGTTTTACAACAACTCAGAGGATGACATTAAAGCGTAGAAAAAAATGAGAAGTCAGCACCTGAAGGACATTACCCGCTCTATTATAGTGCTAAAATGCACCGGTGATTGTAGCACTCCCTGTGAATGTCATATGTGCGGTCTCATATCCTTCCCTCATGCTATTTATCGACCCCTGGATGATAAGTTTTATAAGCACAACTTGCTGTGCTGTCGAGGGTGAAAGGATGGCACATCCTGAATGCATAACACAAAATGCCAAAGCAGTATGTAAGCCCAATCTTCCTTTTTTTTCTATTCTACAATTTCATCAACATTATTTGCTTTCTGACTGCAAATATAACCAATGGATTCTTTGTACTCTTCTCTGTGTGACTCTCAGAAATCATGTCCTTT
This sequence comes from Ctenopharyngodon idella, assembly GCF_019924925.1. Taxonomy (NCBI): domain Eukaryota; kingdom Metazoa; phylum Chordata; class Actinopteri; order Cypriniformes; family Xenocyprididae; genus Ctenopharyngodon; species Ctenopharyngodon idella. Next base: position 28,519,754 of record NC_067230.1, read on the forward strand.
AGTAACACCTTCGTATTAAACTCTGCCTCTGTATTTTGACTTCAGAGACGACTCCGTCCCCGGAGTCTCGGCAGCTCCCACGGACTGGAAAACCCCGCGACGTGAAAACAAATAGCGGTTCCACACACCCGGGGGCAGAGGTGATGGGCCGCAGACAGAGCAGAAATCTCCAGTGCTCTGAGTCAAATCTGATGCCCGGCGGCAGGCCACGAGGCAGAAATCACATTCTCACTTCCCACGAGAGAGAGTCAACAGGAGCAGCGGGGAACAGAAATGTGAATATTGGATATCCCTAGGCGACAGGCAAACTCAAATAACCTTCAGTACAGCTGTGGATCAGTGAATCCACCTCAGGAAATAAGATGGAAGGGAAAATTCAGAGCGCGGGATAATAAAAAGACAAAATAGCAAAATTCAGTGACGTGCAGACCGTAGCAGAGCGATAAGGACAGACGGGGTCTGATTACTTCATCTAAGCTTTTATAAGAGGATAACTCAATATCTTTCTCCTCTTGCACGGTGTCATGAATAATACGGGGAGCGTGTAATTTGCGGATCTGCATGTGAAAATGCGTGTTTGCGCATGCAGTCGGATCTTATTATTCAGCCATTGCACCGCACGGCCGTGTTCAGCAGCGTCGGGAGCTGTGAGATTAGTATTTTCCTTAAATTCATGGCAGTGAATAATTTGACTCTTTCGTTTTATATCTGAGTGACTTTTGACAATAATACAGTGATACTATTATCTTCGACGGGGAAGACTCGTTTCGCCGGCTTAACTGCAGCCGTCTGTGCTTTACGCCATAAATTATTGTTCTCTCACACAATTTTATGACCAGATTCATATTTTGCCAATGCAGCTGTGTGGAAATGTCTACATCTATATACAGCACTCAAAGCACATGCACACTTAACAAATTCAAGTATTGACCTCACTGTTCAGGTGATTGATAAAGCGAAGAAGCCTTGGAAGAGATCAGATCTATAGTCTTGCTTTCCACTAAAGTGAAACCCATGGAAGCGGATAAAACGAAGCATGGTTTCTTCTTTCTTAAGAGGTTGTGCGGAGCTGTATTAGTGAAGCTCACAGAGAGAAATCTGCGAGTAATAACTCAGAAAATCGAGTAATTAGCACGAGCAGCTGTAACACAATGACCCCTATTCATCAAAGCCATTTACTCTAGGTACAATTTGAAGCGAACCCTTTTCCTGCAGGGAGTACTTATCAGGTTTTTTTTTTTTCCCAATGTTGTTTTTCTGCTACGAGCCGAAGACAATGAGCTCTCCGTGTATAGTTAAACACCCTGTGGTTGGATGGAGGGGTTGGAGGGTGGCGAGATACTCAGAGGTCAGGTTCGGAGGATTTCGACATAGAAGGATAATCATCTGACGCAGGGAAAACGGAGGGATAAAGTGTGGCGTGGGCTAATTGCAATAGTTGTAATAATTGCACATAATTCAGGGGTCGTTGAGAATTATGCTGACTAAAGAACTCGTAAAGACACCGATTCCACGGCACTTTAAATCTACTGGCAGGAGACAAGCAGAGAGGCAGATGGCGCAGGGGTGTCCACAGATCAACCCCAAGCCCAGATCTTTGTAACATCAAGCATAAAACACTAACCCCTTTGAAAAGACCCAATAGAAGGACAGATAAAGACATCAAATGAGGTTTATTGTGGTCCATCCAATAAGTCAGCCTCTCAGCATGGTTGTGCACTGCCGGTTCATTGGCATTCAGAACTCGTTTCTCCAAAGAGAAAAACCTGCTTGTTTTTTTTGTCACGCAGTCACCTATCAGAGCAGCATGTTAACATGGCAGTGTGTTTATCCTGTTGAGTGATAAGGTGCCATCACATTGGAAGCTCAAGTTGTCGCGTCCCTTTTTGTCTTTGCCATCCCCTTCAGCCAGCAGTCAAAATCGAATCCTGGAAATCACGATTCCTCAAGAAAGCGATAAGGTGCTTATCTGTCTCATCACAATTTGCTCTTGTTAGAAACATCAGTGGTCTCATGTTTTTTATTTAATTAATTTTTTTATGCTTGGCATGTGGGACAATGACGTTCTTTTTTTCAGTCCAGATCCATTAATTTATTAAAAAATGCACTAAAAGTTCAAATCATACTTAAAATGACTAGAATATGCCTCCTCTGTGACAAACATGTTTTTTATTTCTGGTTTAAAAGGCATCTTGATATTTGTTTTTCAGGATATAAATCAAAATGTAACAACTGTCCTGATATCATAATGAAGAAATAAATCCTAATGAAATGAAGCCATAATTCTTTTAAAGAAAGTCTTATTATTAAGTGGTTTGGCGGCATTTTTTTTGCCCATTTAAAATAAATAATCAAAAATTAGATTGTTAAATTCATTCAATGAATATGCAAATTAGTCCCCGCCTCCACTCAATCACTCCAGATCGGACTACCTGATCCACTCTGTCAACTGTAGTCAACGCAACAGAATGACACGTGGAAATATTGGTTTAATTCAGCCATGTATGTTTGAACCAGAAACTAATTCAGAAGATGAAGAGTGATTTAAACAGGATCGTCTACAAGTCAGTGTATCAGAATGTGTCTTATGTATCGCTCTCTACAACACTGGACACAACGGTAATTTACATGATTAGCCTTTGGCTTGACTACGTTACACAAGTGTTACACAAACCATGTTCCCATTTGCCATCTCAGAGTCAGACAGCTGCCTTCTAAAAATCAGCATCCTTAGAAACGCTTTGAACATCATAGAAAGTCAGTGGAGAAAAGCCCCGCCCCGCACGTTGACGGGACTGGTTACGTGTTTGTCATGGTAGGAAACAGGGGTTTTTCTTTGCTACTTCCTCCAGAATCAATTATTATTCTGCCCCCCATTTCCTGTTTTAATACCTCGCAGTTATGTTTGTCCCTACAGGCCATTATTTTTATCATGAATGTAAATTCATTTGAGTTTTTTGCTGATGACATCCTCTGTCAATACAGAATTGAGAGAGCAGGAAGAGGGGATACGCCTAATATTAATAACACTCATCGATAAAATAATAATCACAGATATGTTTTCTCCCCTTCAACGCCCTGTGCATGCATCAGTCCGTCTGGACGTGGATAAGCAGTATTTTAATGAAGTCTCATCTGAAGAGGTAGTAATGAATGTGGCAGGGATTTGTTGGAGACCAGAATGAATGGATTTCCTTCCGCTTTTGCATGCTGATGCATACGCACTTCTCTCATTTGATTGTAATGCAAACGGCACGATGGCAACCGTTAATCAGTGCCAAGGTGTAGAGATTAGTATCTTTAAGTGGAATAGATGGAGGGGGATTTGACCTAGGCTAACTTTGATAAGTTAACTTTGGCACTTTGTCTCTTGGGTCTGCAGGCCATTGGAAGAAAGGGCCAAAGACTGGATTAGCCTTTAAGATATCACATTGAGTCTTAAAGATTTGAATGGACTTGTTTTGGCTACTGAGACTGATGCATGACTCATTTATTTTAACAAAAGAGCTTTTGTGGCTCGAAATATTTCCAGTTTGCTTTGTGATTGTCAGTATGACAAATTGAATATTATATCTCCTATTTGTTTAATCCTCAAACAGTTAAAGTAAGAGGTTTTTCAAAGAGATCGGTCTCCTAAATGTTTGGTGATTAATTTTTCATTAGGTATTGGTGTAATTTTCAGGGAATTATGGTGTATGATATTTTAAAATAGTGTAGTCAACCTTTACCAGGCAGAAATGAAGTGGAGGCTTATCTCTGTGGAGACCATCTATCAAACAGTAATGCATGTTTTTTTTTTTTTTTTTTTTTTTTTGCTGACAGGTTTTTGTACCCATAATGACCAGCCCTCCCCATACCTCTCTACCCGCAGGACACAATTACCACCTTTACGCAGAGGACAACCTCTGTCATGTAAATGGTCCAAACCCCTTGCATTAGACTGAAAAAGGTTCTCCTCTGCCCCTTGAATAGATTGTGTTTTTTTCCTGTGAGCTGAGCCACATTTAAACAGACACAAACAGCTCCTGACTTCAAAGAAATGAACGTGAAATGACCTTTTCATGGTGTGCGCTCATAGATGCTGAGTGCACATAAACACACAGATTTAAATTGACCTCTTCCATACATATTCATGCCCAGAGCATTCACAGAACCTCACATACATGGCCAGAGAGGGTCCGCTGTAATTGAGGTGTTTTGAGTCTAAAACCTTGAGTGCATTTCAGCCTTGATAAACACAACAGGTCAAAAGTACCTGTGTGTTTTATAACAGAGCTTGGCTGAGGCTTTGAAATAAAAGGACTCGTTTATGGAATAGTTCATCTGATGGGGACGAAAAAAGCACACATTTATCCATATGTACACATACTGTATAAGCTCTTAAACCTTGCTATCTGCTGTCTAAATACAAAGTTCCCTTCTAAAGCTCCATCCTAACCTTCATTGAAGTGATTAATATAGGTAAGCAACTCCACACATGCTCAACTCACTGATACTTGACGTTTACGTTGGTAAATTAAAAATATGAAATTCTATTAAACAATTAAATACCACACAAACATAGTTTAAAAAAAAAAAAAAAACAAACAAAAAAAAAACTTCCAATATAACTTTTATATTGGATGATTCACTGTAAACCTGAATAAACCTGAATAACTCAAAAAAAATTTGAGGTAATCAGTTATGATGTTCCCAATTTTAAGTAAGCATACAACTCATACATTTTGATAGCAATTAACATAAAATATTTAGTTAATTAACTTTTTTTATTTTGAGTTCTTGCAAATCAAATGAGTTATTTACTTCACTGTAAACCTTAATAAGTTGTCAGAACTCAAAGTTGAATGAGAATTTAAGTTAAGAAACTCAAAGTTTAAGTAATATTTTTATTTTGTATATTTTTATTGTTCTTAACTTGACATATGTGAGTACACTAATTTATACATTTAACTTAAAATTATCAGGTTATCTCAATGTAAATATTTTGCTAGCTATAACAAACTAATTCAGAAAATGCCAACTTGCTAATTTGTCAATATGTTAACAATACCATGGTACAGCAACCTAAAACATGTACCTCCTGTACCATTAATCTTGCACAAAAAAAAAAAAAACATTATACAACACTTAATTTTAGCATTTACTAAGTTTCAGGTAAACTGAAGTTTGTCTAAATTAAAAGAAATTAGTTCATACAACTCAAAACAATGAAACAGTTCAGTTTACTTGAAATATCTCAGTGCTGTGAACTCAAAAGAAAAAGAAAGTTCTAAATACACATTAAGTGTGTCCTACTCAAACCAATTAAGTATTTTGAGTGTTGCTGTGATCGACACCTCATAGGAGGGCCATTTTAACATTGAAGCACAGGAAAGTGCAAAATTTCTGAAAATTTACTTTCCTTTGCACTATTTCTCATTTACTTCAAATTTCATTATTAAAATATTTTTGCCATACTTAACAAAAAATGTAAACAGCAGTGTCTCTATCATTGTTACATACAGTATTAGTTTTTAACAGTTAGTGCAAATATTTTCCCTTACTTTATTTTAGCTTAAATAACATCAAAATCTTGCACTGAACAAATGCAATCCCTGAATACATTTGTACACTGTTCTATTTCTTGCCAGACACCTGGCAGTGCTTCTGCTCACACAGCTGAGCCACATTTGCCCAAGATGCCGTTTGAGCATCGGTAACGTTTATTGGAAGCATCGGACGCGTTTCAGTGGTTTAAATCTACGCTCGTAACTTGCGCGAGTGCTTTTACTTTAATTTAGGCAAGCACGCTCATAATAGAAGCGGCAAAGTCGCGACGCGCATGCGGTGTGGCGCGCTCGTTTTTCCAGGCTCGCCTATGCCATGGCGAGATGAAAACATCTCAACTTTTCAGAATGCCACAAGTGCACCATAGGTCATGTGACAAGGACCAACCAATGAGCTTTGGCCTTTCCTTAACAACATCGAAAGCTCAGCCAAACAGCTGATCATAGCTGTACAGGGCGGGTTTTTATTTCACATCTCCATAAATATATCTAGTAGTATAGCTAATGCAAATTTTATTTTGCTGAAACTTCCACGTCATCATGGAGAGCGCAGTTCATTGTTGCATAGCAAAGACAGACGCTATGATGTTTTATTTTTGAGATCAGTTGTGGGCTGGGTGAAGGGGGAGGGGGGCCTTAAATAGCCTGCAGGCCGGCAGTTTGAGACCACTGGTTTACAGGGTATCAAATCATTTTCAATTCTGTCAATCTTAGATTTTTATTTTACTAAACTGGTGCATTCTGGGATAGCCATCTCCACAAAGGATACTTGCAATGCTGCCTTCAAATTTACATTTGCATTTAGTCATTTAGCAAACACTTCTATCACATTTAGGTAAATTGAGGTATCTTTGAAGGCAGCATAAACTTGCTGCCTACTTTTTTAGATACAACTTTCTGTTAAATGACTTCTGAGCATGGAGAAAACTGTATTGTGTGTATTGTACTGGATGAAGTGGCTTATTTTTTGGCTGGTTTGTTAGAGCAATCAATACATATTCATACATAAAATATAAACATGCACTAAAACTGTGTTTGTGTATGTGTGTGTCTGTATGTGTGAAACAAATTGTAGTAAGACCGCCTCAGTAATTGCGTCTGAGAACACTCAAAGGCTGTCTCGTTGCTATGTGACAACAGTCATTGAATGAAGGCTTTTTCTTGCCTTTGATTTGATGGACAGGTCTATTGTGGGGGGGCGGGTGTTGACGACTTTTATAGCAGAAGAAGATAAAAGACGATGACAATATGTTTACCCATATCATAGAGATTTCATACGTGGAACAGAATGCTGCTGCTGTTGCAATCTGCTTCCTCAAACACCGTCCACTAATATTGGGTCTGTTACATGTTCTTTGTTCTTGTGAGGGAACATGGATGTCTCATCAAGAAACATTAGAAGTGGGTTTGAGAGTTTCCAGGGATGGAAGTTTACATCCCAGAGACTGTGAAATATCCTTTGGATAGAACATCTATTACAGCAGAAAAGGTCTAACGTGTGATGTTTCTCCGCATCTAACAAGAGCTATCATGGTTGGCAAGACATCATTAGTGAGGGTGTGTGCTTGCCTGATAGACTGTGGAAGGACAAGTGAACTCATGAGTATCATTTTCTCTTTACTTTCTCGTGCCTAATTATCTTAGAGAAGTTTCTTTTTAAATGCCTAAAACCAAGAGTCATAAGAGACAAAACCGCTCAGCCTTCTGTCTTTCTACCGCTGTCACTGCTGATTCTGAAATTTAGACATTATACTGCCTATTTTTGCCTTCCACAGAAGCTATTTATCTTGCAGTTTCTAATTTGACACAAAACAATGTTAAACCCAAGGAAATTTTGAACGTGAAATTTTAAAGTGTACTGGCTGGAGATGATGGTGGGCTTTTGACGATGTTGATTGACAAAAGGTGAATGTGATCATTTGGACCTGGGAGAATCTCACAGAACTTGTCAAGAAGATCTTTCATCATGGTATAAATGCAGTTGGCTTTATTTGAATTTAAAATGATATATTAAGAATATTTATGTGTTTATTTATTATTAGGGCTGCCCCCGACTAAAGATTTTTAGGCATTCATTTAAGCCATTAGTCGACTAATCGCACGTTTATATTAATTACTTATAAATATATACTGAGGAGAATACTAAACCATAATGAGTGTTCAAGCGATCAAGCGTACACATAAAGCTTGCCGCAAAGCACCGGCAAAAGTAATGATTATGATTGTGTCAAAAAAAAAATATCAAGACATTTTAATTATTTATTAGTAAACTAATGTTTTCTGAGTAAGTGTCGGCGAAGATGAAGTTGATGATGCTGCCTCGTCATCTCCGGAGTATAGTGAATGCGCCTATAGAGAGAATATGGATTACATAAGCAGAGAGTATTTCTTTTCGTTTTGGATTAGTTTGTTTAAAAGTAGACATTTTAAGCTTTCTATAGATACATTTTTCATCTCTGTGAGGCAAGTAGCCTATACGCTGAGTTTTGGTTCATTTTTGTGAGCGCTCCAGTTCATGGAGACCGAGACGGCAGAAAGCACATCCTGTTTGTTTTCTTTATTTTACAAAGGCACATTTTGTTGTTATTGTGAGTGTACACAAATAAAAATAGATTGTTTACAGTTGCGAATGATTTATTACTCTTATCTGTATCACGAAAAATAATGGAGTATTTTAAGTTGTTTCTGCAGTTATCAGAAAAAATGCAAGTGATCGCGCCGGCGCCTCCATGTCTTGCAGTAAGCGCAGTAAACGTTAGCTTCCACACTGCGCACAAACACTTGGATATTCGGCTAATAATAGCACACATTTATCTAGGTTAACGTTAGAGCGATCAGCCATGTAAAGTTGCTACTAGTTACATGTTTCAAATGATAAGCCATATTTGAGATCGATGGATGATAGGCGAATGTTTGGATTTCCTGCCCGACATACTGTAATTACCATAAGGACCTGCCGTTAGCGATCTATCGCGGACTGCTTGACTTCGCCACAAGTTTTTTTTTCTGCGACTAACGATTAGCCTAACTATTTGGGGGAAGCCCTAGAATTTATTTAATTTATTTGAGGTTATGTGCATTCATGGGACATGTTTTTGTGGAATTCACCAGGGTACGTCTCGAAATGCTACAGCATAAGCCCCATGTTTAAATGAGCCTTGTAGTTGTGCTGGGAATAGCACAAAATGTATTCACACAGCACAGACCAGAGTGCTTGACTCCGTATGCACATTTTTTCACTCATCGTTTAAGTTTGCATATGGATGATGCCAAACAACCCTAGCAGTCAGCATTTGGTTCACCCACAGCTTCACCCAAACGATTTGGTGCAACAGTCTGCCAAATCATGAGCGTCGCCTCACTGCGCCGGGCACACAGCTTTGAAGAGGGCTACGACGAAACCCCCCACTACACCAAATCCGCCCCTAATCTAAGTATTTGTTCAGTTTTCAGACAACAACGCAGGCCATCAGTGTATCTGCAGTTTTGAGCTAAGAGCTTTGCAGCAATGAGGCCGTGTAGCTCTTCCATCCTCAGCTGTTGGAACACTGTGTCTGAACAGCTCTTGACACGTGTATATCCCCCCTTTCTCTCTCTCACTCTCCCCAGATATTTTTGGCTACCGCCTTGAGCTGTACCTTACTTCAAAGATGAGCAGAGGTGCTTTGTTTTTATTTATTTATTCCTTCTTTTCTCTATTTATTATTCATTTGTTCCTCCTTCAGCTGCTCGCAGACAGGCAGGTTGAGCTGATGTCATGGAACTGGCCGGGACTGTTGTGAAACAGAGGAGGAGCTTTTGCTGGAGTCCGTCGCGATCTGGACTTGATGTCCTTCTGGCTTTGGAACGAAGAGATCATTACTTAAAGCTAGTCTGTCCTTGTATTGTTGTTTTGAATGATTTACAGCAAAAATCTCTTATTTTCAAACTAACACCTAATGCCATCGATCATCATAAGCATTTTCTGAAGAAAATACCAGTACTACAAGTTGTAAATGTGCATTTTAAACATTTATTTGCGATATACCCGCTTACTTTCTTATTTATCGCATGATCTCATACACTAAATTTTTCCTTCTGATTATTTCAAATAGCACTACTCTTATTCAGACATGTCAAATCGTAATAGTCCCCTAAAGAAACAAATATCTGTTGCCTTTTTAGAAGTTAAGATTGCAAAAGGTCAATTGCAGAAACCTCCATGTCAGAAAAGGTCAGCCACTCCATGTCTAAGTGCATAACAAGAGATTTTGTGTAATCGTCCTTTCAAAACATTTATGCGGTAGTACTGGGATTTCTTGACATGAAATTCTGCAATGATGACAATAATGGTTGTAAACGATTAAAAGAAAGTTTAAGAGGGATATAGGCTGTAGTCAAGTTGAATGTATGTATAGAAAGCGTGCTGTCAGGAATCTGTGACCTGCAGCTGAAAAAAATGAAAAAGAAAATAAAATAAATTCGCACACGCTGGGCATTGTGGGAAACAGCACTTTCAGGGGCATTATACTGTAATGCCTCCACCAACCTTTAACTCCCCTCCTGTGCTCTTTCACTTACGGGGAGAGAGCAAGAGAGGAACAGCGTTCATCATCAGTGCCTTTTTTGCGACTGTGGGGCTAAAACAATATAAATAACGGGGGCCTTGAAGGATTGGTGCGCTGCACTCTGACAGTGAGATAGAGTATTGATTCTGAGCGCAGTGCTAAAATTGCCTGCCTTCAGGCCTCCAGGCACACATGTTGGCAGTTCTCAGAGAATGTGAGGCATCCTCTGAAACACGAGAATGCTGTCAGTGATAGCCATGTAGAAACAAAACACAAAACACGGGAGAGCTGCAATTCGGCTTCTTTTTTTTTTTTTTTTTTTTTTTCAGCGAGCAACTACGCAGTGAGTCCATTCATCAGAACCAGCTCCGTTCTTGTCTTTTCCTTGAAAAACAAATTTGAGCTCCAACTTCGACGCAATCTGTGAGCGGTGACCTAGGCTCTTAAGCTAACCGGTTCTCATTTAGAAAATGGATGCCATGCTGTCAGGGCAATTTTTACATGATTAAAAAACCCCTAAGACAACCTTGCATTACCTTGGCGCTCCATTAATAATGTACAGGAGGTTGATGGGACTCTAACAGTGTGGAGAGCAGCAAATCATGCCACCTCAATCTCAAATTCATAACCCGCCTGTCCTCTCCCATCCAGCCTGAGTACCGTGTTCTTGTGACAAGGTGTGATGCTTTAAGCCTTGATCAAGCCCCCAGACTGCGGCTGTTTGGAAAGGATTTTAAGTTTCTTCTGGGTTCAGAGGGCCTTGCTGATGCATGCTTTTTTTTTTTAAATGTAGTCTGTGTCTTTGAGTCTGGACAATACAGTGACTATCTGCAAGTTCATGGTCGAGAAGGACACAAGTCCCTGTGATAATTGGTAAACTGATTTTTTTTTTTTTTTTTTTTTTAAGAAACATTCAAATCGTTTTATGTAGAGTGAAGTGGTTTTGATATTCATTTGTGCAAATTGTGTTCTTGAAATTTTCTACTTAAAGTAAATTTGTTTGTTGATTTAAAAAGTATTGTTGTTAAAGAGATAGTTTGCCCAAAAATGAAAATTCTGTCATTAATTACTCACCCTCATGTCATTCCAAACCAGTAAGACTTTCGTTCACCTTGGGAACACAAATGAAGATATTTCAATGAAATCTGAGAGCTTTATGTCCCTCCATAGACAGCTACGCAACTGACACTTTGATGCTTCAAAAAGTTCATAAAGAGATCGTAAAACTAATACATGTGAATTGAGCGGTTAAGTCCAAATTTTCTGAAGAGGAACGATTACTTTATATGATGAACAGATTGAATTTAGGCTTTTATTCACATATGAACATTTATCAATTCACACATCAGATGTGGTAAACGGAAGCTCAAGCATGTTCACTTGATGTGTGAGAACCAATGAGGTTCATTCTCATGAATTACGCAGCACGTTTGAGTTTCCTCAAGAGATTTGTTCTCGCACGTCAGGAAAGTTCACTTGATTATGTTTGCTGATCAATGTTTATATCTGAATAAAAGACTAAATTAAATCTGTTTATCATATAAAGCGATCGAGTCTCTTCAGAAAATTTGGACTAAACTGCTCAATTCATATGGATTAGTTTTACGATCTCTTTATGAACTTTTTGAAGCGTCACAGTGTTGCATAGCTGTCAATGGAGGGACAGAAAGCTCTCAGATTTCATCAAAAAGATCTTTATTTGTGTTCCCAAGGTGAATGAAAGGTTTGGAATGACACGAGGGTGAGTAATCATTTTTGGGTGAACTATCCCTTTAATAATAATAATGTAGTTTCTTGTTGAACATACAGAATTGTAATGCTGTTTTTGGTTGCAGTTCCTAACAGACCTATTAAATTATTATTATTAATTAAACACATTCATATTAAAAACATTCTTGATATTAGTATTTATTTTTTTTTTCAGATGCGTTGTATTGTGTTTAGCTCAATATGATGTGCCGCTGATAGAGAAAATGGGGGTTAACACCGTCTATTTCCACAAGAAGCTTTTTGAGTCTATTCTTGACAATATCTGCATGCTGGTCTTTAGTGATAAGCTCCATCATGTTCGTGTAAAAAGGGGAGAGAACTAGGGGGGAAAACATCGAATGGCTTTTAGGCAAGGCGTTTGTCTTCTCAAGAACACAAGGAGTAAGAGCATGACCTGAAGTGCCAGTCCTAAGTGACAGACAGGTCGCTTCAGTCCCCCCCACCCCCAAGCGACAAACGTGAAGCCACATCACTTCAAATCTTCACTCACTTGGCTTTAGGATTTAGAGCTCTTTTATATCCTTCTAAAACTGACAGTACTTTCTCCATATGGGCAGGAATAGCGTCAGAGTTTCACAATCCGTCTTTTATAGCGCTACTATTGTGCGGTGAATTGCCTTCTATATGGCACTCTCTGAGTATTGCAGTTACTCTGAGAGGACAGCTAAGCTATATTATTGTGTACTTGGTACAGGTCAAGTTAAAACACAATCACTTTCTAACATCTATGGTTTTTGTGGGACCAAAACAGATGTCCATTTTCCCAGAATATAGTTGGATTTTAAGACTCCCCTTCTGAAATGTTCAGGTAACATACATTTACATGCTAGTCCATGATAGAGGTTCTTTGTTGCTGGTAAACTAAGTAGTTTGAGAAAATATGGAGACTCTATTATGTTATTCACAGTGCTTTATAGGCATGGATGAGCGCTACAGAGTTTTTTTGGCGTGATTTGCTTGTTTTGATTCTCTGATTGGTGGAGATTACTTATCAAAGTTATGGGTAATGCAGTTTTTCACCAGTAATTCTGCTGTTATTTAATACAAATTGAAATAATGCATGTCTGATGGCTTCAACAGAAGCATATACAATTGATTAACAATCTCTGAGCTCACAGTTAGTCTGTCTTTAATGGTTTATTGTTCAATATCAGTTCCCTTATGGAGAAAATGAATAGGATTTTTACTTCTGGATTCCATCTATTTTGGTTGTGGTCGATTTCAGCACGATTTCAAAGGTCACTCACCTCTTCATGGCCACAATGAGCGTACTGACCACTTTTGAAAGCCAGACCCTTTGAGATTCATCTCTGTGGCAGACACATGTCTAGTCAAGATGGGGCATCTCTCACCATCTTGACCTACAGCTCTTGCTGTCACTCCCCAAGGCGATTTGCATTCTCTGAGTCAGGTCACGCATTGGGAAGATATCCCAAAACGCCTTGGGGTTTTTGGCCCCTTTTTATGTCTGACCCTTCGATTCCTTCTGCTAAAACACCTTTAGCACTCTCTGTTAAAGTCAAGCACTGCTGGGTAAAAGAGAGGCACACACTGTCAAACCACAAAGATAAACCCAGCAAACATTCTTAATTATCCAGCGCTTCCCCACAACGGCTGTGCTCAAAGTGCACATCCGGGGGAGTTTAGGCAGGGAATGAATAAATCTAGCTTTGGTGTCGTACAGAAGTAACAAGTATTGATGAGCTATTCAGAGTGTATTTCCCAAAGGACGGGTAATTGCGCCCCGTGTGCTCTTGTACTTGAGAAACTGCATGGGCTAAAATGAGCTCCTCACGTGACGTCACGTGAGAGGCCCGTGCTGATGAATGTTCATGTCTTCTCTGATCCGGAGTCCGTGTTTGTAAAAGTCACCCTAATACAATCTCGGAGATTGGTCGGAGGGTAAGTGGGAGAGTAATTTGAACATATACATCGTTGAAGTGGAGCTTGCTGGAGGGAGGACGCTCCCATCAGCCTAGCATAAGCACTTGTATTCTCATTTTCATGCTTTCTAACCACCTTTATGGCACCGATCGTTTCTTAAATTACTATATGCATGCATTTGATTCTAATGAACGCTGTTGGGATAATGAAATGAATAGTAGTAGGCAGGGCGGCACAGATGATTCAGCAGTTCTTAGAGTATGTGAGGGAAGTACAAAACACATCTCCTTATTGCTTTAATTTTGTGTACTCTGCTGATCTTTTATTTTCCCAGTTGCTGCGAGGTGAAAAAATATCTCAAGGACACCTGCTAATCTTGCTTTTGCTTATGTTTTAGTCGCGGGATCCGAATAATTCGCTCATCATGATTATTTCTGTGCTTATTTACAACGAAGCGGGCTATTACTGTGCAGAACCTTTTCTGTTCACAATCATTAGGTGCGGGAAAATGAGATTCCTGAATCATTAGACGAGGGGGGATTTTTGTTCAAGGGGCAAGAACAATAGACTGCTTTTGTTAGCACTTCTGTCTGGGTGTAAGAAAGCATCACAATTACGCACACCGAAACGGTTGTAATTATGGCGAGAGCATTCGTCTTTTTTTCTTCCCATTAAAGCTTCTCCACGTATCACCGAGGAACACTTATAGTCCACTGAACGGGAGACATTACTGGAGCTGTTTTTCATCCAGCTCGGCCTGTAAACACTATCTCATTTTGCTGATGGCTTTTCACTGGTGACAAAACAGAAGAGAGGGCGAAAAATGCCAGCTAGCAGTCTTGGGTTGTTTTATTGTTCTTTTGCAGTTGCCGTGCGCTTCAGGACTGGTAAAAGTAGGAGCTGCGCTCTGGCTAATCGTATTTTAGCTGCCGCGAGTGTTCATTAGCATGCGGATCCACGCCGGGCCTGGAATCAAAGGCCTGACCGTGTCCGGGAGGTGGGCTAGCTGCACCCTGAACACACGGTCGGTTTGTTGTTTCCGTTGTGGTTGCAAATGAATGGCTTGATGCTAATCTACATGGGAAGATAAGAACACAGCTACAATTAAAAACACATTAAAAACGGAAAATAATCGCAAGCCCAAAACATTCCAGGCGAGTTCAATAATTACATCAAGCAGCGTATTCCCTGTTGGAGGAGCAATTTCTGATTAGACTTGAGCGTAGTTTATGTTAATTTCATTATGTTTGAACAATGTGGAGAAAAAAAAAAAGGCATATCCGTGCGATAAGTAACTTTTAATGTTCTCAGTGGGTTAAAATGGAAAACAAAGAGTCTTTTCTTACAGTAAATCTCAAAGGTAATTTATAATGGGTTAGTGGAGCATATGTAGCATGGGAAGGACAAAAGGCGGAAACGTGCATAAATTGACCAGAGCGCTTGTGTTCATAAAGCAGCCAATTTAAATGTAGTGTTGAGCTAATGAGGCTACTTTCCCTTTTGAGCACAGAGTACTTTCCTCCCTAACTGACCTATTGTTGACAATGTTTGTTTGTTATCTTGCTGTGCTAATGACATCTAATCTCAGTTGTAGGCCTGCTCCTTCTGGACCGCCTGTTTTCATAAAGCTGTCTTTGGCCAGTATGACGGCTGCATTTATTCATTTTCCCTGTACTTTTGTTTCCTTCAGAGACGACAGAACATCTGCCATTGTGGTTTCCCAGTTTTTTTGAACTCGCCATCTGAACCTTGACCTCCATCATAACCTTGGTAACCATTTCATCTTTTTATTTCTCCCATCTTTGATTATTTGTTATTATAAATTCCCCTGTTATGTTTGTTTTAGTTAGTCATGTGCATCAGTGTTGTTTTATTTATTTATGTTAATATGTACCCTTCCTCCCTCCAAACCACATTTAAAGTTATAGAAGGAATATCTTTTTTTTTTTTTTTTTAATTCATTCATTCTATTATTTCCAGACCTATTTTCTATGATGGAATTTGTACGTTATTTTGGGCATTCTATTTTTTTAATTAATTGATACTAGCTAACGGCCAATTATATATATATATATATATATATTTGTTGTCGGTTTCAGTTCCAAAATCTATACCATTTTATTCACTTTAATAGGATTATATAATTTACAGCAAAATGAACTGTAGTAAAAGCTGACTAGAGTGGTTGGACTACCCTGCTTTAGAGATTATAGTTCATTCATTCCTGACTGTCTCCCAATCCTTAAACGTCCAGATAACAAAGCAGCATCCCACTCGCACTGAAGCAGATGGGTAAACACACACATGGGTGTGACAGCTGACCTTAATAAGCCCTCGTCGGGTCTGACCTCCGCATCCAGGCCTGTCCTGTGAACACAATCGAGACGGCGATCCAGACAGCTGTTTTTTATCTGCTCTGAGCTCTGCCGTCACGTACATGAGGCCAGCGTGACAGGTGCACTATGATGTGAAGAGGATTCAAGGGCGGCTCATCAGTACGACAGCTAGCTTGTCCTCTTTTGTGAGGGTTCAGGAAGCCAGGGAAGGATCGGTACAGTTGTTTTGGCGATGCAACACCAATTTGTCATGATGCTAAGCTCTGCATTAGTTTTGAATTCATAAGGAAAATTAAGTGTCAGGTACAGTATAGAGTAGGCCACAGTGCTTTACTGATGTTATTAAGCCAAGTGCATCTGTATTAAAAACCCACTGATGCCATTTACCAACATGTTTAATTAAGAACAGTTAATTACAAAACCTAAATCAGTGGGGTCCTAAATTATGCTCTCCGACATTGCTAATTATTGCTAATTATGTTTTGTACATAGTTTATCAGATTTTCTTGGTCTAAATGGACATGGTTTAATATTCAGTCAGGAATCAGATGAATTTCAGTAGGTTTCTTTATTATTTTATGCTCATGGTTGAATCGTTTATAAACTTTTCATGGGTCATATTTCATCCCAAAATTAAAAGAAAGAAAACAATATATATATTTCACAAAAATTGTGAAAAAATAAATAAATAAATAAATAAATAAAAAATAAGAGTCTATTTTACTAGACATTTTATAGATTTTTTTTTCTTTGTGGATATTATGACAATTAAACAAATAAAGTATTTATAAACAATTATATTATTTGTTATATGAATTTTATTTATATTTGCTGAATTATATCAGTATTGCATTTAATATAAATATAATATTAATATGTTTACTATTTCATATAATATAATTTTTTAATATACTTTTCACTATAAAATTATAAATCTATTTTATTCCAGCAATGTGAGAATGAGAATGAGAATTTATTTTCATTTTCATGAAAATAATGCAAAACGCATTATTGGTCCTAAAAGAAACTAATTTCTTTGTGCAAAATATAATTTTCTTCTTTTTTTTTTTTTTTTCTTTTATTGGTTTTGGTGTGAAATAACCTGGGCAAGTTTTCATGAAATTCACGCTCATATATTAGAAGATTTCACAATCATGTTTTTTTTTTTTTATTGTTTAAATAGGTCCAATACTGATCAATTTTATGTGGTAAATGTTGGTAGTCCAGCGTTTAGAGAAAGAGCTGCAGAATAACGCTGCATGCAGAAAGCCGCTCCATAATACGAGGAGTTGATGTCGAAATGCCTCAGCAGTTTTCAATTTCCGACAACACCTAGAAACAGCCAAGACCCCGAGCCAGCTATTATTTCCCACACAATCATCAGCCCCATACAAACCCTCTCCTGTGACAATTTTCAAAGCCTCTCCAATATCACTGTGCCGTGCACCTACTTACAATTGCCATCAATTAGCTTTGTGTATTAATGTTCCGCTTTGCGGCATTGCTACGATGCAGCATAAAGATGCTGTCACTCGAAGGTGCATCGCTCATTTGCGAGATAAGGTAAAACAAATTGCCCCATTGTTTTATGCCGCAGCACCGGTGCAGATAGGTTTCAAATAGAGGCTGTCACAAAGCGAACACCAAGCGTTTTGAACAATAGATCAGAGAGATTTGTCTAAGCTGCGCACAGGGGTCGGATCCTTCATAATCCACCTCGACCTCTAACGCTTTCCTCACGGACACTTAGTCTTTTGAGGCTGTATTCATATAACCTTGCTGTATGGCTAAGTTGTTAGGTCAGACTGACCCATGTGACTGATGTCCTCTTTTCAACGTATATGTCCCATCGGACTGGGCCCTCCTGTGTACGGCACTACAGATAGAGGTCAGATAGTTTTGATTACAATGCCCTGCTCTGTTCACGATACTATCTGCCTTTTACCTGAGAGGAAGCTCTTTCCGCATCATTCATCTTTGCTCTTTGAGTAGCTCTGGTAAATAGTACACATTGTGTTTGTTCTCTCCGGGGGAAGATGGATTTAATAAATCTTTGTGATATACTACTTGTCTTATCATCGGCAAGTACCTCACTCAACCTTTTAGCAGGAAAGGAAAAACATATAAGTAAGCCAGAGTCAATAACAGCATGTCACAAGTGTTTCTCTCAGCGGCAGTAGCAGAGGTTTGTTTGCTCTGACCCTGTTTGGAGACATATGAATCTATAGTATAGCTCTCATACTCTAATACAGGATTAATACAAGCTGTACCATGTCATGAACAACTGAAGTTTGCCTGTTGAAGACCTCAAAGCGATCCCATTGGCTGAAAGAATTTTGAATAGTTACTCAAATGGTGGACCTCGGTCTAGTTCTGGACCTTGGCTTAGTTCCATCTGGACCATGGGACATAATTGCGCCATTTTACCATTTCTACAGATTAAAGTGAGCAGAGTGTCAAAACAAAGGAGCGGTTCACACCACAAGCACTTGGGGTTGTTTACTGTAATGAAATTTTGGCGCTACATCCTCTAATATTTTCATCTACAGCCAAACACGCTTTATTCAAGCTATTTCCGCACCATGCGCGTTGCTCTCTCCCAATAAAGACGTAAAGCGCACAGTGACGTAAAGAAACACAGTGAGCAGAAAAATACTTTTTAGTACTTAAATTTTTAGTCAAGATACTTTTGCTAAAACGCTGCAGTAAATGAGAATGCAGCAAAATATAATTCCTATTTTTATCCATAATACAGATTACTCCGACCGTTTAACTAAACAGGTTTATGACAGCTAAGTTAACATGTGGCACCTTTAGATGTTTTTTTTTCTTCTTCTCATATTTAGCTTTATTAATCAGCATATTAAGAGTATTTCATAATAAACAATGTTATAATTTGGAAAATTATTTAGAGATGACAAGGAAAGACAAAAAAAATCTGAAATTACTAGTTAGCCTAATTTTATTTTGTGCTCATGATGAGAGTTTTGCTTATTAGATTATGTACGTTGTTTTTAATAGTTTTTTTTACTCTGAGAAAAATATAAAAATTGCCTATACTTTTCTTAAGAGGTAAACCCTGCACCCCCAGTATGTTTTCTCTGTCCCAAAGCCTTATATGTGCCATACATGTAAAAATGTAAATCAATTAAATAAATAAATATATGAAAATAGCCTGATAAAACATTTGATCTGACCTTTTATATCCATATCAAGTTGGGAAAAATGTTTACTTTTTTTGATGAATATTGGTAAAAATTCTTTGGCTCTCAGGGCCCAAGATTCTTATCTTTGATGACTATTTTGAGTGTTTAAGATTTTTTCTATTTTACAAAGTACTACGGCTGCCCCGATGGAAATGTATAACTGATCTAAAAAAACTCCGCTGGGAAGGAAATATAGAGACTGGACCTCTTGGAACTTTAATTGAATACCCATGCTCTATACAATGCCTGATTAAAAATTCCAATGAAATGATCTATGCCAGGGGTTCAGGTGCGATTGATCAGGGCTGGAGCTGAACTTTGCAGGAAGGTAGATCTCTAGGAACAGGATTGGGCACCCCTGATCTATGCCGGCTGAAGTATTTTAATACGACTTTTAACCGAATTGTTCATGATGCCAGAAACTTAAATGACAATCTTTTAATCTCATGCAGGAAAGCACATTTCAGTTTGGTTTCGTACGGCGAGATTTTAAAATTCAGTGCATTTAAGCGCATAAGCATATAATTATTTATTGAGTTTCGTGTTATGATGTATGCATATGCCCAGTCATAACCAGCTCTGTTGGGCAGAAAAGCTGGAGGAAATCAAATATTAGCGTGAGGTCCCTCGTGATGTGATAAGATCGCCTCTAATGATGAAGCGCCTTCGACTACATACCCCACCAAACAAAACCGCGTATTAGGACTGCCTCACTCGCTACGTCTCAGCAACTTTGCCAAATATGAAATATTTATTTTGAGCTCAGAAAAAAAAGGAGTGACTCTTGTGAGAACCGTCAGAAATACTGTGCACATGAAAGATGCTCTTTGCTTTTAAAGCTCAAGTAATCTTTACAAACCCCGGTCATGTTCAATCATGGAAATAATAACTAAATCTGTCTAAAAAGAGAATCCTCGCTCATTAAACACGCCTTTGCGGAGCTCAGAGGCATGCCAAGATTAATATACCTTGCCTATTTGGTTGCATATTGCATATCCCTCCTCGACTCAAGTCTGTCTGGGCCAGCGGGCCCCACAGTAGCACAGATCATTTTTAAAGCGCTTCATTATTTCACCAACCAATCTCTCTCTCTCTCACCCAGGTCTCTCCATTGATTTAATTAGTGTGCAGAGAGAAACTGTGCGTTTGAGATGTTACATGATCTCTATTATGTATGCTGGAGCATCATTTGGTAATCTGCACCATGTCGGCTTTCTTTATTGGCCGGCGGTGAGGTGGACTCCCGAGGAGCCTGTTGTCTGACGGCCACCGTGACCATGATAAAGTATTGGTGGGCTTTAGAGTCCTTGCTTTTCATTTTTATTTTATTCATTAATTTGCATGTGCGCACGTAATACGGACTGTGTTTCATCAGGGCCGGCTGGAGAATCGGATAAATTCCGAGATTCAGCGGACGGACCCTTGAGGAACACCATTGCGCAGAGACAGTGATTAATGCGCACGACTTACCTACACTTTATTAATACTTAAGGCAACACTTCATCATGTTTCAGCAAAAATTAGTGTTTTTTTCTCCCTGCAGATAGATTCGTAAGAACAGCTGTGAGCCCAAACACATGTGGGTCCATGATTTGGTCAAGAGAGAAGGAATGCTGAGCGAGTTTTCCAGGCTGAACGTGTGTAGCATCTGCCTGTTTGGCGTGCTGGCAGAGTTTCTGAAACAAAATGAAATGAGCTAATCAGTTTGTGCCATGCTTAATTTAATCTCCCCGGTGCCGCTCTATCGATTTGATTTTTGACTCCTGATTTGCGAAAAGCAGAAGAATAATGTCATATAGCAATGAGGTCGTGTTATTAAACTGGTGCAGCTACTGAAAGGCTCTTACAAGTGTTTTTTTAATTATTTATATTTTAGAAATGAGTTGATGTATTACACAACTTTAAACTAGTTGAGGCTGATGTAAACCAAAAGAGCAGACAGAAACCATGCAATGTTTTAATACTAGGGGTGTGACGAGACAGTTAGCTGGCGAGACGAGACATGAGATTGAGTTCATGAGAACGAGACAAGACACGATTTTTACACAGTATTTTTAAGAAATCCTCAATGATGAAATTCATGACTAGAAAAATAGTCTGCTGATGCATTTGAAATGTTTTAACAAATCATCTTGTAATGAAGGTCATTTCGGTTCTACATTCTGAGTATGAATTATTATATGCAGTAAAAGCAACAATACTCAAGCACTGTAAAAGTTTTTTCAACTGAATGGCTTCTCTTCAGTATAATTTTATATGAGTCTCTTCAGACCTTAGAAGTTAGAACTGTATGTGATTTATGAGCCTCTACAACTTTTGACCTCCTAACTGAACCCCTTTCCACAGATTGATCATAGAAATAAAAACATATGAATAACAGTTTTCTCTTAGTCTCATTAAGTGTAAACAATAAGTGCAACCATAATCAAAGTACTCTCTCAATATTCAAAGTGCAAATAGACCAAATTTTTCTTCAAGCATGATACAGAGCTAAGAGATCGTTACAACTACACAGCCCAGCCTAAGATAGCTAAGATAGTGGAGGTGTAATGTAAACATAGTGGTGGCATATTCTATCCTAATTTCACCCTCACACTCTGTCATGGCAATAACGCAAGACAGCTTTTCACCTCGATGAGAAATCTCATCACACCCCTATTTAATACAGGTAATTAAATAATTGTTCTTGTTGAAGAGAGGTGTGCTATTTTCTAAGCGATGAGACTTTCGTAAGCAGGACTTTAGACTTATGTTGAAGGAGGGACTCACATTGTATCTAGTGACCAGAATACCATAGAGATTAAAGGCGGGCTCTTTGCGATCAGGTCAGTAAGCAACAACCTACAACACGCTTGAAACCACATAGCAAACTGCCATTCCAAGTTGATCCTAGTAGATTGTGGATGTCTTTGTGATTCAAATAATATACCAATTAAAATCCAGCGTGAAATGCAGCATGTTGCTTCGTGCATTAACTTCAGAGCTAGGGAAATCTGATTACGTTTGAACGTGACATATTTTGGTGCAGATTGTGTGTTCAGCAGGTCTGTTTTGGCAGTAGAGATGAACTGAGAAACAGACAGAGATGAAGTGGTGTAGAGAAGCAGCAGTAGATACCACTGGGTTGCGAGTTAGAAGCCAGACCAATATAAAACCTCATTACTGTCGCGTCATGGAAAATGTGTGCACTTTACACTCCATCTAGCAGCACTTTTGCTGGATAAGCACTGTTCTTGTTTGGCCCTTTGTAAAGGCCTGTTTCATTAAGGGCAGTTTTCAGCACCATCCTTTTAGTACAGGTGACACCTGCTGCCATCACCTCTAAACTTTTTCTTTGTCTTGGAAACCCATTCAAGTACTGCGTGTCTGTCAAAGATGGTTTATTAGATTTCAGTCAGTCTCTTCCGAACTGTTCAGAGAGTCATTAGCTGTGTTTGAAAACCTGGCGAGCTGCCTCACTTCCTTCTCCCTAGGAAGCATTCAAAACCAATGGAACATAGATCTGGAATGCTGTACAATAGGAATCAACTATGTAGAGAAATAATTTCAATACAGGCGACACTAGAGGCCTGTTTACACCTGGTATTAAGATGCATTTTGGTCGATGGGATCACAAGCGCACAATGCTAAATACGGTTGTTAACAGGGTCTAAAACGTTTTAAACTTTCGACCACTTCCAGAGGTGGTCGAAAACACATACAACTGGATTGCTTTAGTAGTGTAAACACTCGTGATTTGTCTTTTTCTGTGCAATGTTTGCTTGTGTTTTAAAGGTACTGTGATGCAGAAGGAGGCATGTTTCATAGTCACAGTCAATGTCTTTCTCTTTGGAAATTGAATCTCTCATTGAAGGCAAAGGCTGAAGGCCATAAATGCATACATTCTGAGCCTTGATGGTGTCGTGAAGGCATGGTCAGCATTGTGCAGAAATGATCATTTCACGTCTTCAGAGAAAGACTCCAAGGAAAATACAATACTGAAAAAGCAACAGTCAGTCCTGAATTGCAAATGTATCTCTGGTACACAGCGCACACACACACACAAACAACATTACCAAGCAGGACATTAAAAAACATGTCCTTGCATAAAATTTGCACCAATAAAAACTGCAGATGCAGAAAATGCAACTGAAAAAAAGGTCAGCGGCATAAACTGGCTGCAATTATAACAATACTGGCTGAAAAACCAGTCGGTACTCGGCTAATTAGCCAACAAACAAAATCTCTCCTGAGTCTGTATTTAAAACAGTGTCTGTGCCCTGTGCTCTAGTGTGTTAGAATACCAGATATACTCAGAGTTTTGTCGGGGTGTGCTCAGACTGGCAGACTGCTACGCACTTGTCTGCAGTTGAAAAATACAAATAAATAAATAAAAATAATAAAAAATTGAGATGATCGTGCCAGCCTCAGGCCTTAAAAGCATCCCGCTGAGTTTGGCAACTGGCACTCAGCACTGCTCCAATTTTAGATGGAGCTGCTCTTTGCCCAGTCTTTCTGAGGGACATTGGAAGCGTTGAAGTGTTGGATAAAGATCACATGCTGGATGGATTGGAAGGAAACTTATTCTTTATTAAGCACTATGCATAGTCATGTTCTAATGATTATTTACAGGTATTGAGTGTCACTTGCACTGGCAACCTTTGCAGCAGGGCTGTAACCACTATAGACATTGAGGGGGACAAGTCCTCCCCCATAATTAGAAATGGCCAAATTGTCCCGCCCAATATTTGATGTTGCTCTGCTGTACTCCATTAAGCGCCGCTCTGTTTGTTGTTAGGATGAAATTTTTTTTTTTTAAAAGTAACGTTTTAGGGTGGTCTGCCTCAGCGCTCACCTCTGTCAGAATGAGTGAGCTGGCCAATCAAATCAAAGAAGGCGGGGCTTACTGTTCACAGAAGACGTGTGCGAATTCTAATGCAACACTTTTGTTTTAGCAGTGGAAGAGTATGTGGTGAGTAAGTAGCTAAACATTAATATTTGACGACTGTTTTATGATTGAAATATTCAGTGATCGACAGTAATATTCAATGTTGCAAACTACTCAACATTTTTATGAAATTTCACCATTTTTAATTGAAAACATGCTATTATTTGATTAAAATAATATGATTAATGTAATTCATAGCTGAATGTGATGAGACAATAAACGTTTTAAGTTTCTGACATATTAAAAGACATAAAAATAAGAGTGAATATATATATTTTTAAAAATATAATTTGCAAATAGCTCTACTTTAAATTGATTACATAATAACTATAATAGACCTGGAACTTTTACCGTTCTAATTTCGTTTTTGTTATTTCCTTAAATCCCTTTTAATCTTTTAATTATTTAATTCCTTTTAATAAAAAAAAATGTTTAAGACATAGTTACGGCCTTGCTCTGCAGATCTGTTGAGAATTATAAATCCTGTCGAAACTATTTCGACTTTAAGGTTTAATAATAGTATTATGATTTATAGAACAAGAAAAAAGGCTTTTGGTTTAGCATTAGAAGGTTATTTGCACATTTTGAATTAGTGGCTGTTCACATAGGATTTGTTCTCACATTCGGAAACATCTAGACGTAGTGCAGTGAAAGCTGACAGCATCATAAATTAAGTTTTTATTTTTTTCTAAGCCAAATGAGTTCACAGTGTGCAAAAGGCCTAGAATAGTCCATACGCCAAATTAAAAATGGCGTGGCTGTTGAGATTACGACTAGTGTGCTTAGTTTTCGCAGATAAAATCCCCGCCCTGGTCATAAATTGTATTACTGGCTCTGGGATGCTGTTCTCTAATTGGATCCTTGTAATTGGGCAAGTGGAGCTAAACAGCCGGATTCCTGTTTGTTTATACCTCTCCCCCATATTAGTAACGTGCTGCGACTCCTCAAACAGGCTGAGGGGTCACTAGCATCTAGCCAAAGGCATAATTAGTCACTCATTCTTAACATATGCCTCACTAGTAGCCCGGGCCAATTATTCATGATTAACTCGAGTCACAGTGCGAGCGGCTGATTCATGCCTGCCCACACCGGCTCGCTATCTGAAAGATTCAGAGCAGAGAAGGAAAAAAAACAACCAAAACAAAGCCTATAGTTTTTTGAGGAGATGAAAGAGGAGCCCTTGATGCGAGGGGCATTCAGCCTGCCAAGTGTCTGTCAAGTTTCTCAAGCACCCTGCAAAGTGTGAGAAAATTGGTAAAGAAGAATAAAAAAACACTTTCGGCCCAAGATTCATAGTGTTTGAAAGAAAACTGAGTCCCTAATCTGAAAATAAGTGCTAGGAGATGAGATGGAGAGGAAGAAAGGTGAATAAGAATGACCCATCGGATACGTTCCGTATTGAATTTTCTCGACTTTGATCCGACTGATAGATATAGTTTAATTAAATCTAAATGGATGTCTCACCCTTGACTTGTCAATAATAGTAGTTCTGTTTTTAACATTACGCTTGGGAAAAAACACACACGGAAAACTGTATTGAAAAGCGTTTGAAAAGATATATGTCAAGGTAGTGAAAAGTATGGGATTTTAATGATTAGCCAAATGCTTAAGGGTTAGAAACAGCTACTTAAGACTCAGGCGTCAATGTGTTATCAGACCTGGGCTGTAATAAAATCGTGACTTCATTATTGTTATGAGAGCTTGTTCCACTTTCATCATGAGGCTCTAGCTGTGCGCCGTTCTGAATATCTATTTAACTGACACCTTCAGGTAATAATTCAGTTGTTACAGTCAGTTAGAATGTTTAATTGCAACCTCACATTATTTATAACATGCAGATATGCATATATAATTATGATATTATGATGTCTGTATATCTGCAAATGGAAATTTATGCTGAATGAGTTGCACTAATATGAAACCGCTTTCTCAACCCATTTTACAGCTGTAATGTGACATATTTCTGAGTGAAACATGATATTCAACAGTAAAAAAAAAAAAACTGAAAAAATTCTGAACCTGATTCTGTCAATCTGGAAGTTACTTGATTGTTGAAAGTGGACATTACACACCAGAACGGACCCAGATTTGAATTCAAGTTTGCAGTGCTATTGAACACCCACTTTTGGGAAAGATTTTTAACCAGGATGTTGACGCCGAAAGTCAAGTTCACCCTCCAGAGCGTAACACAAATATTTGCTATTATTACATAACCTTTAGTAAATTAACATTAACTATTACAATAATAATTACTGCATTATTGTAAAATTTTAGAAAGGCTAGAAAGCCTAAAATGCTTAAATGGTTATTTGATTTGACAGTTTTCATAAATTTTGATGAAAGATTATGAAAACATTTTTTTTTTTTTTCATTAAAACAATGTGCACTGATGAATGAGACTAAGAACATGTATTAAGAAAGTAAATGGGGTCGAATGGGATCACCTTTAAAGGCCCATATATATAAAGGATGTGCATTAGACTTGACTAGTTCCATTTAGGTGTGTTTAGAAAACCAATGACATGGCCATTCCACATGAGGCTTTTCAGCTCTGGTGATCAGCAGAGCGGTGGTCCAGCACCCCTCTGTGCTCTGGGACAAAGGTCTGGACTCCTTCGCATGCAACAGAGCCCAAACGGCCATGCATCATTTCCAGGCGATATCCCCCATGTTCTGATCATCCGTGCTACTTTATAGGGAAAGACACGATCCTGTAACCTTGACAGATTGTAGCCTTTGCACAAATGGACCAGAACTGTTTGTGCAAACTGATGTGAAATCACTCAGAGTGTACTTTCTTAATACTAATTTCAGTTGCACTTTATTTTAAGGTGACATAGTTACATTGTACTTACTCAGTAAGTACTGAGTAATATTAATTAGCTATATATACTCAGTTACAGTTAGGGTTTGGTTTAGGGTTAGTTACCTGTAATTATGCATAATTTACTGTTATTACTATAGTACATGCAGTAACATGTAACGTAACGTAGTCACCTTAAAATAAAGTGTTACACTAATTTCTGATCTTATTGTGTATGATAGATCAGTGCATGATATTTTTTGAAAATGCTGGTTAACAATAATAGCAAATAGGAATAGATTAGGAAAGTTTGTATTTATGAGGAGGGTGAACTTGACTTTCAACCTCCATAAACAAAAAGCCAAAAAAAAAAAAAAAGTGTTTTAGGAGGAAAAAATGTCACTTTATGAAAGTAAAATGGGTTGTAAATGTGTTTAGTTTGGACTTTAAGGCAGTGGGTCATTACACAGCACTGGACATTGGCAATTAACTGCATAAGTTTCAGGTCCAGCCTTGAAAGGAAAAGTGAGAGCGTCATTATATAGATGGTGAATTCCTGCCGACAAACATCCATTTTCTCTGTCATTGGTAGAGGAGAAGGGTAGCAAGAGAAAAAAACAATTGTATTTTGACCTGACACCAACTCCCAGATGAGAGCTGTCATTTCCTTTAAGGTCACGGAGAAATATGGGATACAGGCAAGTAGTTATTTGAGTTAGGAGATCGAGAGCTTGCTTTTTGTCACCGGTGTCTCTCCAGACACTCAAGCCACGTGCTTCTTTCCGTGCCCGGTGCCGCCCGGTCCGGGCTGCTCGGGACCCAGCGGGGAACGGGGGCTGTGACACTGACAAAGCTATCTAAGGCTAGCACCATCCGTCATCCCCTCCCGTTTAGCATGAGCTATCGCACAGTCCAAAAGATGTCAGTGAACCTTATCGCCAAGGAAACCTCTCAATAACTTATTCATGATTCGCAAGGCAATTGCCCGGGCTGCTGTTTCACTTGGCAAAGTAGTCGACATTGACAAAACATTCAAGGAATGCTCGACTCGACCTGTATCCGAAGTGCTCCGGTTGGCGCCGGATATCCATCTGGTCAAAATTCTCAGCACGCTCCCCTTAGGAGGCTTTCATAGCAGGTGATGGGTTTAAGATTCTTGGCAGGGAAGCATTTTAAGAGCAATAGTGGCTGTCACCAGACAATTTCCCTTGTGGTGGGTCTGCATCTTAAAACATTAAACCAAATGACTTCTTGGTCTGATTCAGACAAGCTGTTTGAGCAATGGCACCGTTCGAATATTTACACTTTAATATAGAAGCTCATCTCGGGGTCTGCGCTGACCATGGGGACGTCCCGCAGATGCTTCTCGCTTTAATGTTCGTGCTCAATTAAAGGCTTTTGATTGAACGAGGCAATGCGCTGGATACTCAATTGCAATCACATATGCAAAAGCTGTCAGAGATATGAAGCGCTTCCCTCACGCTGTGAATTATATTGTATGCTCTTTGCATTTTATGAGTGCCGTGCCCATAATGCATTGTGCTGTTATAAGTAAATATATCTGGAATGACCTTTCTCTACACGTCAGAGTTGGGACCACTGAGAATGCTTATTAGCTCACTCCTTGTGTTTTTTCCCCCCCTTTTGCTCTTCGAAAGGTCCCGCCAGGGTGAAAGATGGAGAAAATAGATGAGTGCAGAAAGAGAGAGAGACTTCACCAGCTGTGTGCCTCAAACCCATTTAGTTCCAAGACGGTGATGGTTTTTCATCGAATTCCCTGACCTGCCTCGGAATTGTCACTTTCCCCTCTAGCTACACAGAATTTGCCAGGATGTAGTGACTCCTTTTTTTCTCCTGACATAAGTTGTGTGGGTCCTTATATCCTCAAATGGGCTCATTGTCCTTATTAAACTCTGTGACAATTTTGGATTTGGTTTGCAAGTATAATTTCGTTTGTGTATGACAGGATTGTGTGAAATTCAGAACTGAGAAATTGCCTTCCTTTCAATTCATGAGTGTAAATTTAAATGGAATAAGCCAAACCCCACAGTTAGTTGAATTGGAATGACTGAAAGTGGAATTGACTGAAATGCAATTTAAAGACATTCATTTGAAGTTCAAAGAAGTTAATTTTAATAAATAATAAGAAAATTGTACTGAAAAATTAATAAAATACAGATTTCTATTGGTAGCATTTCAAACATTTGCCTGTGTATCATAATGCCTATAAACCTTTTTTTTTTGACACGTTTGTAGTTAAAAATCAGTTAAATTACTTTTGAATTTCAAATTTCCTTATTCAAATTTGTATTGGAATTCTGCATCCTACATCAATTCAAATTCCCCAGTTGATGAACGTTTCTCAGTTTAGTTCTAAATGGTGCGCAACCCTGCAGCCAGTTGCATAACCTGCTTAGACTAGTCTTACAAGTTGGTCGTCTATATTTTTTTCTTTAAAACTGGTCATCAATTGTGACCCGCGCTGGCAAAATGAGTCGCAATGAGCAAATTTTCAAAAACGAGTTGTTGTTATTCTGGTAAAAAACCTTCAAAATGATACATGATTTGTTGGAATCCTACAAAAAATGACTGAGCTACACCTGTTTGAAATCAATAGAGTCAGTTTTGAGAAAGTCAATTTTGAGAAAAATCAAGTTAAAGTTTTCTGAAGGTTCCAAAACAAAATCACCTAGCATTCTCATGCCATCGAGAATTTGCAATGAATATTCACAAAGTTGGAATGCTGCTCTTTACAACGATACCAAACTTGTACTGAGGGAAGTGCCAAGAAGTGAGCAGAGAAAAAGGGCATTTTTCATGGTCAAAGGAAAGGTACTCCTCTCAGAAAACTTACAAATAAAGATACTTTTAGATGTTTAATTGCTATTTGGAGCATTGGGATCACTAGATGAGGGCTTAATGAACTCATTTTTGTGAAAACCTCAAATTCAACCAAATTGACATTTTTCACTTGTTTTGCCTGTAGCTCGAAATTAACCTGTGTGCATTCCTACTCATTTTGCCAGCACGGGTCACATTGTTTAAAGTCAGTTACATAAAAATGTTAATTGGTTCAACGTAGATTGGATTGTAGTTCAGTTCTGCACATGCAGCATGGGTTTAAAGTTTTCAATAGTGAATCCAGTTCTAGAATTCAATTGTCAATTCCATAAATGAGCGAACTTTGTGTGTACAGAACGAGATTAAGCACTGGTTCTGGAGGAGTGACAACTGTATTTAGCTGCAGTGTGTACGTGACCTGTGTGCATGTATGCAATACTTCACTGCTGTTTGCTCTACTTCAACTTCAAATTCCCACAGTCCTAGTTTCACTGTGTTCCTGAATCTGCTCTCTGACGCAACTCTCCTCCGTCTGTTGCGGCTGAGCATCCCGTGGCGTCTTCCCTTCCTCCTCGTGTCCCAATCCCAGTCCTTCCCGGAGCAACACAACACGCTGTTCCCTTCCATGCTGAGATCACAGCCCCCCCAGCCACAAACCCAACCGCTGCGTATTTCCCTTCCTACCTGTGAAGTGAATTCCCTCCAATGGCACGTAAGGTAATAGAGGACATCCTTTCTTCCCCCTAGGCCTTCTCTCTGTTCAGTGTCATTGCAGTGAAAGTCTTCTGAGAAGAAGAAAAAAGCTACACTCAATGTGGTTGAGCATGATAAAGACACTGACACACACGTTGCATGCCTTCCAAGTGCTGTGATAAGAGAGAGACAGATATTTGTTTGACCAATATTGTTTACAGTTTTCACACTTTTCAACTTGATCAGTTATCAGATTTATCTACCGATAAATGGCACCATTTTGTGGGTCTCTAAAGAATGGCATTAGCGTTTTTGCTCACCAGCCACTGTGGCTAGTGGTTTTCCAAAGTTACTAGCCATTCAGTATTTTCACTGGCCACAATTTCGACATCAATTCCATGGGGAAAAACTGTAGATATTTTATCCTTCAAACTGTATAGATATAGATATACATATAGATATACATATAGAAAAATATAGATATTTTTAATATCTCATAATTTGCCAGCAGGTATATTAGGCTGCTGTCACTTTAAGAACTGACGCACGGATCTATTATACTGTTACACATGCGTTTTCTTTCTCAACTGTTTACGTTCATTTAAAACATGACTGACTGTGAATACTTGCCAAGACCAGCGTTTTGACATTATTTTGTGTGTATTTGACTGTTTAAGCTCAATAAGCAGCGAAAAAGAACTCAATTTAGTACTGAGAGGCGGCTTTATGTGTGCACACTTTGGGTGTGAGAAAAATCTGCGGGAATGAGTAAAATTATGTGCAATACTCGCAATCCCATGCTGAAATTCATGGCCTGTAACACCAATAATATTCATCCGGAGCAAATGAAATGAGTGAGTGAAGGGAGACGGGTTTGTGTGTCAACTTGCTGTCGGAGAGATGAGAGAGAGAGAGAAAGAGCAGCTGGTATTGTGTATCTATTCTGTGGAAAATGAGTATTGGAAGGGTTTCAGATACTTCAGTATCGATATGTATTGAAAAATTGATATTTTTGACAACACTACATTGCACTTAGTTTATTATTTCAGATGCCTTTTTAAAAGGCTACAAATGAAAAAATGTACTGTATATATTATTCAACTCGTGACTGCGTAACACGCCACAGCTGAAATCCACCTGCATTTGGCAGGATGGCGAGTGTTAATGTCAAGCTCTGGGCACCAGCATAATTACTTAACAGCCGTTTGATAAATAATAGCCATTCATTATCAAGCAAGAAATGTGTGGCTTAATAATTAGACCCAAATCAAAGATCAAAGAAAATAAGCAAGTATTTTGCAAAACAATAGGCAAAACTTATTATATAATATAAAATTATTAATATTATTTATGCCATTATATACATTTCTTGCATATTGTTTTGTCAAAATTTTTTATTTTAAATGCTAAATATTTTATTCAAATGCTAAATATTTTATTCAAATCTATTTTTTTTTTTTTTTTTATTGCAAACAGAACATGGTCAACATATATGACACAAATGAACTATATACAAAGTATATAGTTGCATAAGTAAAATAAATAAATTATCACCAATAATAAAAGTAATAATGAAAAAAATACTTTTCATAAAGCGTGTTGTTGTCTAATGATTATCTAGTTATTGTGGAAAAGAGCAGAAATAAAAATAATTAAAAATAATTTTTGCATTTTGGCTATTGGACAGTTATACAAGAATAATCTGTATCTGTATTGGTCAAAAAAGCGTTATCTGTTTATCTGTAGTTGAGCTGCTGGGGGTGGAAATCTGCACAGGAAATTTTTACACTTTTTGACTCGCTCACCTCTTGTAATGAATAGGATATGATCGTTTGCATGGTCTTGTTGTTTTGCTACTTGATTAGGCTTTGGTGCATTCTCTCATCATCATGTCACATTAACACAGTGTTTAGCTTAATTAGCCTAAGTGTGGGGAGGGGGGGTGTTAAAAATGAGTCACCGGTGGGAAAAAAAAATGATGTCCACATTTAGAGACAAGTAATTAAGAAAACACTGGGTTTCAAAAATAGGCTTGAATGAAGCGCTTATGGAGCTAAACAAGTGCACCTAATTACATGCTCACAAGGTGTTCATGGCAACATAGCGTTGTTATGGAAACACAGAAGTCTGCTCTGTATCCATGGAAAAAACTGACCCCAGCATTGTGCTCGAGGGCATTTCCTCATCAACACGGATACCTGATGTGTGTGTGGGCATTCGTATTTACGTTATGGTATTTTTATAACCGTATAGATATTTCTCCTAGGGTGAATCTCACTAAACCTGTCAAGAACATATATGTGCGGGTCATATTTCACCACAAAATGGATGAAAAAAGATTTGACTTATTTTTTCAGGGCCATTAAGAATATTTTCCATCGTGACATTAGATTATAACAGTTAAATTCCCACTATTCTTATGCCTAATGTGGCTAATGTGAAAAAAAAAAGTAAAGTGTTTATATGCCTTAGTAGTATTTGTTCTAATGCCTTTAATCAAATACTTTATATATAGAAAGACTGTGCACTCGTATTATTATTATGAATGAGAGAAAGTGCAATGCACAATATGGCGAAATAAGTCCCGCCTTCTAAATAAGCTCCAATCGCTGATTGGCAAAGTCATCGTGTCACTGAAGCGGCCATTAGAAGCTCCGGTTCCTATAGAAACAGTCGGACACGTGCTTCCTATAGAGTCCCCCACTTAGGGCTGCGCATGCGCATTAGCATGATCCAGCCTGAAAAATGCTTTTTTTTTTTTTTTTGTCATGATTCAAGCGTTTAGAAACAACATTTATGAGACAGTTTTTGTCAGATTTCATTGGTGATTTCAAATATGAAATTTAATCGGAAGCTTGGCAACAGCTTTGGAGAATTTGATGTTTCCCCATTCAAAGAGATAGGAGCTGCACGCCCCCAAAGGCGTTTCAAAGATGGCTGCCGTGTGAAATGACTTGTCTTAAAGGGACTTTGCTTTAATCTAAGTAAAACATATTGTATTACAATAATGAGAATCACAACTGAGAATGATAATTCATCCAGATGCATTGCTGTAAAGTTTAAATTTGAAGGTTTAAATATGCTTAATTATCAAGATAATAATGTCACAATGCAAAAATAGGCTTCATTTGTATGCTGAAAAAGCAATCAATTTCCTGTTACATAACACATATTCATAATTTGAAATAAAATTGTGAACTAGACGTGTTTTCGAGAGGAATAGAGGCTGTAGCTTGAAAGTCTGAAGTCCACCTATCCACTCAGATAATGGATAAAAAAGAGAAAAATAGATCAGAGCATAAATTGTTAACAGGGGTCTGTCAGGGACAGCGAAGCAGTCAAACTGGCCTACTAACAAGCTTTCCCTCACCATTCATTTGCTCTCATCTCTTCTTCATCTCTACTCACCTCCATTATACATGAGCCCTCTTATGAAAAAGTCATAAACGGCAGGAGTGGTTTCTCCACGCACAATCTCGCACCACACCGCCTGCCTTGCAGATTAATTAGAGGCAGCTGTCGTCCATTTCCAATAATTAATCACTGGAGTGGGAAACTCCTATTCCAGGAGAGCTTGGCAAGCTCATGAGTACGTTAGCTCCAGCGTTGCCTGTATTTGATCTTCCCCTGTACAGGACCAGGCGTGTTGTTTCTAGATGGACCTTTTGGCGAAACAACTTTCTCAACTTTTTCAGAATGTTTCTTAACTGGACTATGCTCATTCTCATATCATTGTAATTGATAGCTAATTTGCAAGGACATTAAACAGCTAATGTTTCCCAATGTTCAAAGGTTGGGTGTTTTTTCTAGAGAAACAATGTTCTGTAAAGTACTCATAACTGCCTTTTTTATTAGGTTACAACAAAGCACAGCTGCTTGACACCTCATTTTATTAGAGGTGAACTTTCTAAGCATATGCCTTACACCGCTCTGCTGACCAAAGGTTGCACTCTTCTGGTCTAATTTCACAGGCCTTTCTCGAAATATCAGTGGAGTGCAATCTCAGCACCTCCAGCAGCATCCACTTTTGGCTCATGGATAGGAGCGTGTGCTATGAGCCTGGGGAGAACACAATTCTTAAGAGAGGGGCATTCTGCCCAGTTTTCATTAAACCAGGCACCCATGAAGGGAATTTATGAATGACAATTAAAGACATGCTTCAGCATGTTTTAATGATGGTCTCCTAGCCAAAATCGGCAATAGATACAAAAGTTGCACTTTTAAATGGCCCAGTGGAACAGGGCTGACAGATACAATTTTGGTTCACACTTTTTAAACCTCTATTTAAACACATTTCAATGATACACAATTTTTTGTTGTGATTGTTTTTGTTGGCCAGTTATGAGTAGATATATATTGAATATGTTGGGTTTATCTTTTTTTTTTTTTTTAACTGAACTCTAGAAATCTACTAAAGAAAACAATTGTGAAAAAACTTTAGTTTTCGTGTATTGTTGTAATTTCAGAACTTTGTGATGAAATGATCTAGGCTGGTTTTTATAGTTTACCAGTCATTTGCAGGATATGCAAAAGGTTATATATATATATATATGCTAGGGTTGTGCCGATAGACGATAGTATCATGTATCGACGATAGTCAGAGATACCGCCGATGGCTGATGCCTTTGACGATATCAAGACGATAATTGCCTCATTTTTCCATTGATGTATTAAATTATTAGGGCCAAGCACCAAAGGTGCGAAGGCACCTATTGTAATCATTGGCATTCTTATTATTATTCTTCAGTTTCCACTCTGGAAGTCTATGGCAGCCCATAGAACCATATGGTAAAAAGTTGTGAAATTTGGCACAGAGATAGAGGACAGTCTGAACTGTCCCCATAGCAAATTTGGAGTCTCTAACTCAATCTCTCTAGCACCACCAGCTGTCCAAATTTGCACTCACATTTATGCTAATGACTTTTGAACCGTAAGGGCTAGAAACAAAATTCTTTTTTCCTCTGATTCCTTGACTCAAGACCTTTCTCACATTATGACACCATTTTCTGCCATTTTGAATTTCTGAAAAAAACTACTTTTTCGAACTCCTCCTCAGCCATTGCTCCTAAAATTGAACCAGATCATCTTCAGACCATGCAGACAAAAAGTTATGGAATTCAAGTTGATTTGTCAAACCATTTACAGTTTCCATAGCACATTAACACAACATTTTAATGACGCTAATAACAATACAATTACTACAAAATTATTACAAAAATGATATAGGCCTAAAAACAGTCTTTAGGTCCGAACACAACACAGTAATCAGTCATAGATGAAAATCAAAAGCAGCTTCAAACGCTGATTAAAAATAACAAAACTTGTACAAGAAATATTGATTATTCACATTTTTCCACTATCATTAATGTATGGTCCACAAAACATTATTAAGCCAGTAAATTAGTATTGTGTATCGGCGATCTCACAGGCTGACGATAGGACGATATGACTGTGGAGCATATTGCCCAACACTATATGCATCTTGCCCATTTTACTGTAGTGCCACTGTAGTACAACTGTAGTTCAGAAAGTGAGTGTTGCACCATTTCTCAGGCAGCAATTACTGTACATGTTGTCCTCAGCTGGCAAACGGCAATCTCCAGTGGCCTTGATTCTGTGAGGAAACCGCTTAATTCATTAGCCCCCGGATCGTGAGATGAGAAGAGGGGGATTTTAATTGCTACTGTGGATATAAACATTTAAAAGTGCATCACGGACGTGGCCATTTGGGTGTCAGGACTATTAAAAGATGTGCTTACTGTGTTTATTCCTGTCAGACCTGAATGGGACTGGGGTGGGGTGTGTAGGGGGTACTAGCACCCTGCTGCGAATAAATTCAGGTCAACATTCAGACATTTTCCCTGTTTTGTACTTAATTAAATGCCAACCCCCTACATATATGTGCTCTCTCTCTCTCTCTCTCTCTATATATATATGCTAACAATGAAATTGGATAAATGTATTAAGCGATTTGCAGCCTGAATGTATGTGTGTGTTTGCATGTAAACTAGATATGGCAACACCAGCTTTAGTTCAGTCCTCCACTGGGTTATTCAGCAAAGCCAATAGTTTCATTGTCTCTGCTTTTCCTGTTTTTATAGCCTGCACACACGAAGCGGCGGTGGCCGGTTTTGGTTCAGTGTCATTAGAATGGTAAAGCGTGGCGTCCCGCTGGCAGCAGTAAAGCGGTAGGCATGAGAAATGAACGGCTCAGTCTCGTCTGGGTGCCTGTTTGAATTTTGTTTATTATGCATTTGTTCTGTGCACTCCTACGCAGTCGGATCACACAGAAAACACACACCCACTCAGAGCAGTTAGCGACAAGGACTTCTAGTATTTTCTGATGACAAATATTCACCTCGTGGCTCTTCTTTACACAATAAACATTCATTGCACAAATGGGTGTGGAAATGAGGAAATCTCCTTTCTTTGTTTGTCGACAGTGAGATATGGCTCTATATTTCTTTTTTATTAGCTCCATTTAATTTGTGATGGTTTGACACATTGAGCCGTAGAGCTTATGTGGTTGATGCTCGTTGAAGTCTGAGTTGTGTAATTTCCTGATCATGTTGTTTCTACCTTTTCCGGTCTTTTTACTGTTCCAGTTATTGAAAGAAATTTAGATTTCTAAAGGATTTTTAGCACATTGTTCCAAAGTTGGATTGTTCTGGTCATTGCTGATGTTCTAGGAATAGAATTAGAAATGTAACAATACACTCTCTTTGACAAACCACATGATTTGAGGTATTATCGTCATTCGTAGCACTAATTATGAGCAAAAGAAAATAGCATTTCACTCAATCTTTGATCATTCTGCTAATTTTTTTCTCCTTTTAGAACTCCAGGGATATGGTACCCTGAGCATTGTCCCATGATTCTGTCATCATATGCCTTCGTACCTTGTTCCTGTGAGTTCAGATGTTTCACTGTGACGCACGGGACACGCACAAGCTTTTGGCTCCATCTTCAAAATCCCCTTCGCTCAGAGTGCACGAAAAATCCCTCCTCTCTCTTTTTTTTTCTCTCTCTCTCTCTCTCTCTCTCTCTCTCTCTCTCTCTCTCCATTCTTTAAATAACTCGAGTTAATGTGGAGCCAGAGGAATCGTGATGCTCAGGGAATGTGAGGACACGCCATGCAGACGTTCACACACAGCTTTGCTTCCATATCTATCCCTTAAGTCAGGTGTGTGTGTGTGTGTGTGTGAGTGTGTGTTCAGTCACTGCTGGCACATTTGGCACAAACAGCAGCAGAGTTGAGGGTTGATGGAAAGGTAAATGGAGCACTCAGTCCTGAAATGCTGCCAGGAAGAGATTGGCTGAATGGCTAACAAAAGCTTTGTTTCTAATGTTTTCTCACCATTGTCAGATAAAAATGATGTACGGTGATCCCAAAAAGTTTTTGGGCACTTAAAAATGTCTGAATGGCATTGCATTAGACATTAGATATCAAAGCAAGTGTCTTTATCTTAGGGCTGCACGATAATGGTTAAACTGATATTTTTTTCTCAAAAAGTATAATCATTGTTCTCACAGAATTGTCAAATGAAAATATGTTTTTTGGGTAAATAACCAGAGGGAGATTATGCTTAATCGAGAAAAGCAAAAACCATGATTAAAATACTATTAATTGTGCAGTCCTGCTGTATCTGTTTATCCAACCTAACACTTGGTTTGATGTTTTGTTTCAAATACAATGGCATTCAGATATTTTAAGTGTGACTTGAGTGTTAAAATATTTTTTGGTGCCACAGTATCTGATTGGGTTTATTTTAACTGTGATCTTGTGTTACAAAACACAACAATGCTGAAAACATATCTATATCCCACTTAAATTTCCAACCAAATACAGGGCTCCAGACTAACATTTGAGAGCAGTGGCGCTGGTGCCACTAAGTTCTACAAAAGATGGCATCAGCACCTGATTTTGTGCCGCTGGGTTCTCTTTTCTTTTTTTTAAATCATAAAGGTAATTTAATCATATTACCATTGTTTTGCATTAACAAGTGCTGTTACTAATAATATAACATTTTGTTTTTGACAGCACTAAGCTTGAATTGAGATGCAGATAAAATTAACTTTAACGTGTAACGTTAAAATTAACAGTAACGTGCAAAAACATTTTTATATGGAAAAATGTAAATATTCTACTCTTATTAAATGTACCATACTGAACTGACCTACATCTTCATTTTATTGAATGTACACATGTGGCTGATTTAGTTTTCTAATTGTATAATTGTATAATATTTTAGTGTTGTAAGTTTATCATTCGTGTCAACTGCAGTTTGAAATGATCAGACTTCAAAAACATTTAGCTTTAAGTTATGTAGTTGCATTCAGCCTTGTGAAGAACTAGTTAAAGACTTGTGCCCCGGCGGTGAGAGTGATGGAAACGAAAGTGACAGCAGATTTTTGGGTGAAGTGAGAGGTGATCTGGAGACTGGCCGGAGTCATCACACACTTGTCTTCTCCCTGCTTTTCTTCAGCAGAGATCTGAAAGGATAATTAACAATGCTTATGGCTGTCTCTCCTCAATGTAGTCTTCATTCAGATCTCCCCCACGAAGGACAGAGACTAGCCTGACATCCACGTCAACTACCTGGCGAGCTTTTTATTGATATCGGAGGTAATATAAATCAGTCATATTGCGATTAATGATTTTTGAATGCTGTTTGAAGTGAGTGCAGAGTGATTGTGGAGAGAAAATGCATGAAATTAGAAATCAAGGTGTTGAAGTCTATTCATTAGATTGGTGGTATTAAAAAGCAGTGTGTCTTGACATGGCAGTGAGCATTATTAAAAATACAGACAAAGCCGATGTGCAATATTAGCCAGATTTGTAAACTCCCAAAGGTCCTGAAAACGAATGATAAGCTTCTGAGAGTTGCTTTGTCCATCTAAAGGTCATAAGTCAAGATATCCATCCAGTCCACCTTTTTTCACATTGTGTCACCTAATTTGTCTGTCCAGGGAAAGTGCGGGAGATCTCCCCCTCCTTCTGACCCTGCGGTCAACTGTAATCTGCTAAGAGTTATGTGGGAGGTGACGTTCGCCAGCATCCAGATGAAGGAGGCAGGGACATGATAAAGCTTTTTGAAAACTCCAGCAGAGTTTGGCGTAGGAGAGAGATTCTCACCAGCTGTGTCCCCAGAGAGCTATTTTTTGCTATTAATGTGTCCGCTGCTCTCGCTTTAGCCTTTAGCTGTACAGCAGAGCAACGTGGGTAACTGGGTTAGCGGCCTCCCATTACTGAACTTTAGGAGGTGGGAGAGGAAAGGTGATGGGGTGTTAAAGAATGAGAACACTTTCTCCCGTTAACCTTATCACGCCATTCAATCTCAGCGTCCTTTGGGAGCTCAACCAGATGCGGGAAGAGGTGGGAGGGAAGGACATCAGAGCGACAAAGGCAATGTGAGGAAGTGAAGGAGGTGAGTCAGGCGAGGTTAGTTAATGAGTGAAATTGCAAGAATGGATTGGAAAATGACCTATGTTGTATCGGCCCTTCATTGTCAGGATCCAACTTGCTTCGCCCACATGAGCGTCGCACAAAACACTGGAGTATGCGTGCTAACCCCTAAGCCACAGGTTTTATGAACTTAAAGGCACAATATGTAATGTTTTGCCACTAGAGGTCGCCTATTCAAAACAAAGTCGTAGCTTGATGACGCCGAGATGGAGCGCGTAATCATGGGAGATGTCTTCACCTCACAGCCAGTGGAAAAGAAACAGGATGGGACTCGGGTAGAAATCATGTTCATGGATGAGATTATTAACGTTATTGTAGTATGAAGAAGAGCAGGGCCGAGTGCTGTGGGAGCTGAACGAGGCTGCTGGAGTGATTGCTAATGAGAGACGAGTGCGACACACGGCTCGAGAGCAGCAAAACTTTTATTATGCCACAGTTGCCGCTTCCGCTTCTTCTGGTCAAGCGGATGTGGGGTAAAGCAGCACTGTTTTATCATATTATATACATTTAAGTGTGTTGAAAATGATGTTATAACTCTACTCTGTGCGTTTGCTGGGCGGCTGCTACGAGACACTTGTTGCACACTGCAGTAAGCTAGATCGATATTAGAATATCATATTAATATATCAAGAAAACGAGATTCAAACAATAAGACTAAACGTGTTGAGCTAAATAACAATGATTAGTATTCTGTCTATAAATGTATCCAAGCAGTTGTTCCCTTGTCTAATAAAACATATAATATATTAAAGCGTCTTTTGTTTCTACAAAAAACAAATCGAGGTTAACGCGGATATGATGTCATTGATAGGCGACGCACGGACATGTTCCGTGTCCTGGTTAAAATTGCTTATTTCTCTGGATTTAAACATTGCTTGGAAACATTTGGGATAATGTAAGTACACAAGTCAACAAAACATATAACACTGTTCTAGTTGTTTTTGGATATTTTAATCCAAAAATCTTACATATTGTGCCTTTAAGAATCTTTGGGGAACCAAAAAATGTTTTGTCTGATTAGTGATATGTTTGGAGATGGTACGGACACCATCTTAGAAATGTTATTTTATATGAGAATATTTAAATATAATTATTCATAATTAGATATTTTATTATACATTTAAATAAATCAATCATTTAATTTGTGAAATGAAACAGAATAATACAAAACAAGTTGAGTTGACTACTATTGACATTAGTAATAATGTCAATATGTTAATAAATTCTTACCATCAGCTTTTTTGTGAGAAAACTGAACTGAATACAAAGCTTCAGTCGATAAATCAACATTTTTTGAGAATGGCCCTGATGCAACCGTATACCCCAAGCCATTTGAAAACATTTATTTATATCATCATTTAAACATTTATATCACCTTAATCTCAAAGAAACAGACTAAACCATTAATCATGAAGAATGTACTTTGCTAAATCATTTAGACACCTTTTTTTGTAACATTTGACTCATAAATCGGGAAAAACAATGGTAAAAACTCTAATTCTAATAATTTACAGAACGTGTGGCCTCTGAAAGCATTCCTTCCCAGAAGGCCGAATGCTGATTCAATGTGTAGTTTTGTTTTGTTCTTGTTTTACCAAGTAGGGTATTTTTACCAGACGTACATACCTAAGAACAGATCGAAATGTACGACCTCTTGACAATATCAGTAGGATGGCTGCTTTGAATATAGGAGCTGGAGAGCTTCCCTAGTGAAGGAGAGCATGAGCGTCTCTGTGTGTGGGACTGGATGATTCAGCAGCTAAAGAGAGCCTCCAAGTGATTATTGGAACAAAAGGAGGCACAATGGGGTGTTGCGGGGTAGGAGGTTGTCCTGGAAAAGGAGGTAAACTTTTATATAACTGTGTCGTGACATCGTTCCAAGGAGGACGCTGTGGGTTTTTGTTCTTGGAACGTTATCTGTCACCAGTGTGTCATTCCGTGTCACAACATCATGTGGAGAGGTGATTTCGAGGAGGGACTAGGTGATTTGCAGTGCTCGGTTGCTGTAGGGGAAGTCTCAGGCGATTAGTGTGGCAGAAATGTTGGATATAATTATAGGCAGAGATGTGAATAGTGTCAATTTAAAGTCTGTCTCTAAGACTTTTTGTTGTACACATCTAAAAGGGAAATCTTAATTGGCCAAGGTCAACAGGTCAAAAATTCCTCCCGTCTCCCATTGGAAAAGACAGATGAGACACATAGGAAGGCAAACTTGGCTGCTACAAAGTGTGCCAGAGAGCAGCCGGATCAAAAGCGCTTTTCCTGCCAAGACATGAAGCAGATCCGTACAGTATGTGCTGCCACTTACACCTTACGACCCGAAAATAGGGACTTTGAGCCAACAAACTTTGTTGGTTGTGTTTGTTGAAGCTGTTTGAGTGTAGTCAAGCTCAAGAGAAGCCTCACAATCTTGAGATGTTATTGGGAACACTGTCAGCAAGGAGAAAAGCGACAGAGAAAAAAAACAGGAGTGCGTTTTTAGGACTTGCTTACGTGAGCGTGCAGGTAAAGCGTCGAAAGGCTGAAAGAAAGAAAAAGAGGGATCATCTCATTCCAGCTCTATTCAGTCGGTTTCAGAGTCTCGTCTGTTTGAGTAAACAGTTTAGTTTGCATCTGGAATGTGCAATTTAAGAGGGTAAATATCCTGTTAAGCCCTCACGAACAGCAGCAAACCTAGAGGTTAGTTTGTGTTTGCTGAATCTGTTTGAGAAAAACTGAGCAGGATGTCCTGTCCCATTTGAGTTCTTCTGCTTGAC
This sequence comes from Ctenopharyngodon idella, assembly GCF_019924925.1. NCBI lineage: Eukaryota > Metazoa > Chordata > Actinopteri > Cypriniformes > Xenocyprididae > Ctenopharyngodon > Ctenopharyngodon idella. The sequence continues at coordinate 28,562,529 of NC_067230.1, forward strand.
AGTTCCTCTTGAAAATGTGTATATTTTCCGCATAATGCTGAGTCAGCATGTATTGTGGCCCTTGGTGTCTAATGAGTATTCTCATTCGTTGCTTTCTGACAAATATCAGCACAATCAATTTGACACGTTTCGCATAAAAACGCCAAGCTTTCCCACAGAGCATTGTACAGTGAGAAACAAAGTTTGTGAAAAGCAACAATAGGTTCGCTCTGGCTGGCTTTATGTTTGTGCATCTCTCTGCACAGGACACTGCATGCCGTTTGTTCGGTTTCTTTCATTTCTTTGTCTGACATGCCCTTGACTGCGTCTGCGTCACACACTCTTGCGTCCTCCAGTTGCTGGATCTTTGGGTCTGCGGAGGTGGAGAATGTAGTCAACCATCCATGCTATTCATTCGTCTTCATTTCCATTAGAATATGTTTTTTTTATTATTATTCTCCACTCTGGCATGTAGCACTTTTTTTTATTCATCATTATTTACTTTATTTCATTGCTGATTAGTACCTGGCACATTGAATTGTGACACACTCTAATCAAAATTCAAAATTAGAAGCTAAGTAATAAAGGCCTTAAATGACTGTTTGTGCAAATTAAGAGCGGGACAATAGTTTGCGTTTAATTTATTTCCATTTATTTATTAATATTTTGTTTATTTATCCATTACTGTTTTAATTATTATTTATTCCTGATCTTCAAGCAGAATTGTTTACTGAGTGAATGAAATTGGATTTTAAGTAATTGCAAAAGAGGTAATTATAAAGATGTCCACCTAGAATTCCCGGCAGAAAACCCTTTAGCAGCCGTTCCTGCTGACATGGGTTCAGTTTGAGGTTTTATCAGCTCACCCATCCCCCACAATTCCCTTTTAACCTTCCATCTATTGGCCTGACCTTGACTAGCACTTTCCTGTCATTCGCTTAAGGACAGAGCAGAGGAGTAACTAATATTCCTCACCCTCTTTTTCTGCTCTTTATCTATCATTTTCTATTCATAACGTGCTTCTCCTTTCTTGTCTTTCATAAAATGACGGCAAACAGTTTGTGATTAAGTGATTGCAATCACAAAATGTTCTTCGATCACAGATTTGTTCCTCAGCAGCCTGAAAAAGGTTCAGTTTCAGCAAGAGGACGGACGTGTCGCGGGACTCACATTCTGTATGGATTTATTTTATTACGTGATAGTGTTTACCAATAAATCTTTTTGAATTTCAGTGATGACCATCGAATCATCAGCTTCTGCTCATTAGTATGCTGGAAACATCTATAAAATCTCCATAAAGCCTGGCACTGCTGAGGCAGTAAAAAGTTTATTTTCAACTTAGAGGGTAATGATTTGGTCCTTTTTCTCTCGGTGACTGCTCTGTTGCCTTTTTCTGAAACTGGATCAAACGAGACAGTTGTGTATTTATTTTCCACTCTTTTTTTCCCCCTCCCAAGATAGAATTTCGATTAGCTTCATGGCATATTTTCAAATTAGTGATATTCTAAATTAGCATCAATTGCTTCCCGGCCCATTTGGTATCACTCCCGACCCGCACTCAACCCAATATCCCAGCACTTCATGAAAAAAACATGACTTTTCTTTGGGATTTTCATAAATCAACAAACAAGCAGCAATAAGCCTCCGTTTTCTCATTTCAGCACAAAATAATAACTTATCAAAACAATTTGTCTTGCAAGAAAATGCCACATCCACTGTTAATCGTCATTTGGAAATGGCAATTATGTATACAAATAATGCCACTGTTTAAATTTGAATATTTGCATATTTGTGAATATGCTTAATATTGCTGATTAAGATGCGGTTAGGCTTTCTGCCATTGTTTGATCTCGACGGAGGCTCTTAATGGTGTTATTAATGATGAGCAGAGTCGTGCAATGACATATTCAATCAACGCTGATGGTGACGATGAAATCTCTGAATGTAGAAGCGATGCCTAATTTGTTAATGGGCCGAAAATAGACGTTTTGTAGAATCGGCAAATTGCGGGCTTCTGGATTTAGGGTTATTAGTGTGTGTGTGTGTTTTTTTTTTTTTTTTTTTTGTTACGCACTTTATTTTCTAGAGAAATTGTAAGTTTCCTGATTGTATGGTTTTATTAAAGACTTAGAGAGTAAAATAAAATAACCGAATGTTTAACCTCACATAAATGAATCGCAAATTATCCAGTCTTTTTTTTTTCTCCAATGCAGTTTTTATGCCTTTTCACATCTCTCTCTCTCTAGTTTACTCTAGTATGTAGGTGGAAGTGCCGCCCATGGCAAGGGTAAAGCTACGGCCGACCCTGTGGAGCTCAGCCCTTACAGCACATCACTAACAATCATTAGCTTTTATTTGCTGTTTGCTTTTGCCTAATAAGCCCAGTAATGCCATACTATACATCTTTCTTTCTTTATTTCTCTCTTCGGCACGATGAGGCAGAGAGCGAGTAAGGGATGAGCAGCGAGGGAGAGACGAAGAAAGAATAATTCAGAGATGGAGCCGTTGTAAGAGTATCCCTTATTTAGACATGCCCTGCAGAGCACCACCACAATTAAAATGATTCATACTCACCATAACTCGATAAATATTACACACAGCTTAATCAAAAATGCATATCCGTTTCACCTCGTGCCATATCCTGAATGTATGCCGTCAGACAGATAGGGATAGAATGAGAGAGGGAGTGTGTTAAAATATTCACTGCTGTGGTTAAGAGATTAAAATGCCCTCATTAGAAAAACTGAACCTTGTAGAGGTTACTGTGTTCCACACCACCTGGAACCTTATTTTAGCCCAGAGGACTGATTAACATTGTGCCGTGCACGCCACTGAAGTTATAGACCCCGTTATGGGCCTGTTTGCATTTGTTTTCACCCTCCTGCTTTTAAAACAGGGCCAATCAGGCTAAAAGGATAGAAGAGCAAAACTAATAAGCCAATTAAAGCAGAGGACAGTGAAGCTTAGCATGGAGCTTTGCTAATGGAGCAAATGTGTTCCTATGTCCAGTGTATGTGTGTGTTTTGTCTATGGAGCTTTAATAATTTATAATTCTCCTCCTCTTGAGATCCTTTTAATTAGAATGCTTAAGAGAAGTGCAGGCTTTTCCATTATCTAAAGAAGTGTGTGACCGTAAGATCTATTTTACCTGCATGGATGTTATTGATTACAGTGAGCCGGAGTGAATGTAGTGAATGTTTAAAACTACATTTTCACTTGTGTTTGTTTTTTTATGACACTCCCTATTTGAAGTCAGAGCTACGTTTAGTACAGATTGGTGCTTAATATTATGCTCAGCACATGCATGCTTTGGTACTGATCAGTGGTTGTACTGGTTACACACTGATAGATTCAGTTTGCATTAATCACTTAATTAGATCATATATGGATGGACTAAATCAGTGAGGGGCTAACATATAACAGTCTGCTGTTACTAAACCTGATTTACCTAATGGATGCCATTTGAGATAAGTCATAAGCAGAGATGCACAATAATTTATGTACGACAATGCCACCTGTGTGAGATGAAGCCGTGTGCTTGCCTTAGCATCAATAACACTGGAATAAAGTGATAAATCCTTCCATATTAATCTGTGTTTTTGTTCGAACCACGGATCACATATACATTTGCATGCATTTATGCTTTTGACAGCTGTCTGTGTTAAGATTAATAGGGATGCGTGATATATCGGCCACCATATCGGTATTGGCCAATATATGTTCATATGTTCATTTTTAATGTTATCGGTATCGGCCCGATAAGAAATATTGGCCGATATATTAAAGATGATAAATAATGGATTATTTCCTCCTGCTGCGCACTGTTCACTATGATGGTTTTGAATTGCTTGAAATATGATTGAAATCACTTCAAAAAAGGAAAATACAGTTAAGTGCAACGTGCAGAGCAAATCTGTCATATAGGCTACATAAAAATATAATGAGAACATTATAATTGTGTGCTTGGGACATAGCTTTTAATGGTGAGAGTTTTGTTTTTGTAATCAGGCTCTCAAAAATTCTATAAAAATTTGGATTTAGATTTATCAGCCAATATATCGGTTATCGGCTTTCAAATATAAAGAATTATCAGTTATCGTATCTGCCAAAATGTTCATATCGGTGCATTTTTATTTTCTGATGTTTTGTATATTGTCTCACAATTGCAACTTCATATCTCAGTTGTGATTTTACAATGTGACTTTAATGTAAATTTGATCCCATAATTAATTTTTTTCCCCTTTGAGATGGAAATGGACTTCCACATCAGTTTGCTTTCAGTGAGGACAGGAAAATTACTTGACGCTTAAAACTCGTCATGTTTTGTTTGGTTAGAGCCATGAGGACGTTGTGCTTGGAAGAACTGCTGATTGTTGCTGAGATTGCAATGGATGCCAATCCATGCCTCTGATAAACTATTCAGGAAGCATCTCCTCATCTATTTCCCATTTTCAGAGAGAGGGAGAGGGCAGATGGATCTAGAGAAAGAGAAACGATCTATCCGTGGTGCACCTGTGTTTTGGGGCTTGAAAAGCAGCTTTCCCAGCATTTTTGCATGAAGGCGTGGCAGCCAATCAGAGCTAATGACCAGGTTGCTTTGCTCATCAGCGATCGCCCGGGCGGATGGACGGTCTCTGTGCCTGCGTTTGGTTTAGCCACGCGGCTCAGGCGCTACCAGCTGGAGTACCACACAAACTGCCTGATTAAAAGTAGCCCTCTCAAGACCCCTGAGTTCTCATCCTGAATGCCAAACTACAGGACTCCGGGACTGAAATGATAATGTGTTGTAGCAGCTTGGCCAAATATGGAATGAAGCTGATGGAGCGTGAGGCGGTTCTTTTAGAGTTCTAGTTTGTGTTGGAGAGGGATGAGTGACGTCCTCTCTCTCTCTCTCTCTCTCTCTCTCTCTCTCTTTCTGTTCTCATCAAATTAAAATAGCTAAAAAGTAATGTTAATTATAGCTGGATATGTTGTTGGCAGGTACTAAAGAGCTATACTCTGTATGTTTTAATGCCTTGTTTCCTCATTCTGGATTTGAGCTTTTATAGTATAAACCAGGGGTGCAAAACTCAGTTCCTGGAGGGCCACAGTCCTGCAGAGTTTAGCTTCAGCCCCAATTAAACACACCTGATTCAGCTATTCAAAGTCAAACTACAGGTATGTGTGTTGAACCAGGGTTGGAATTAAACTTTGCAGGACTGCGGCCCTCTAGGAGCACCTCTGGTTATTTTTATGGAGGGGAAAAAAAAAACAAGAGTTCCCAGGAAATTTTAAAAATACAGTTTCCAGGCTTGGTATATATTAGTATTGTTAATTATTAGTATTATTATAATAAAGTATTATACAATTTCCAGTCTTGGTAATTTCTGCATTAAAATCTCAGACCATTAATTTGATCTTTTTGGAGACTTTTATCCACACATAATTATGATTGTTTAAATCTTTTAATCATTTAAATTTTAAGGATTGGTATTGATTTCATGTGGAAATCCTTCACCACAATCTCTGTAAAATGATTTAAAGGGGTCCTTGATTAGGATTTCACTTTTTTAACTTTAGTTAGTGTGTAATGTTGCTGTTTGAGCATAAACATCTGCAAAGTTACGACGCTCAAAGTTCAATGCAAAGGGAGATTTTTACAGAAATCGCTTTTTAAGAGCTACAACAAACGGCTGGTAGGGACTACAATGAGCTTCTTCTCAGGTTGGTGACATCACAAACCCCAAAATTTACATAAACCCTGCCCCCGATAACACACAACAAATGGGGTGAGGCCATGTTGGGCTGCTTTAGAGAAGAGAAAGAGTTGTTGTAGTAGAGTGTTGTTGCCATGCTGTCATTTTACGCCGGACTGCTTCACAAACGAGGGTCAATTCAATGTTGGGCTGTTGGTCAATTCATTAAAAGCTAAAAATGAATATGTTAGCCTTAAGGTTATGAATAAGCTGGTGTGTTACAAAACAATGACAAAATTCGCATTTAGGAGATACAAGCATTCAAATTTTACAGTCTCTCACTTCCGCTAAAGTGGATCACGGATTTTCATGACATCACATCACTCTTCAGTTTCTCGTCAAATCTTCGGTCCAATCAAATGCTCTCTAGAATCTGAAGTCCCGCCTCCACCTACACTCTTACAGACGCTGAAGCCTCGGCTCAAATTGGTCATTTGCTCACACATTTACTAGTTTCTACATGGTGAATGGCACATTGTGCACTATATAGAGAATAGGGAACGATTCAGACAGTGTAAACATGCTTTCCTTTGACGCGAATGAAGTCCGTTTTCGCGTTAGTGTCACATAAACCGCCGCAACGCGAGCAGTCTGCTCCGGTCCAGAGACGCGAGAGCACAGAGCGTTTCATATGCGCAAGTCGGCACAGACCACAAAAGGTATCAGACCCATTTGAATTCTGCACAGAATGCTGTATATAAGTAATATAAAGGATATTATGAGGAGAAACGGTTAGAGATTAGAAGGAAACAGAGGTTTTACTAAGTCTAATGGCTCTGGAGAGCTGTAACATAAACGAAACGGTATTGGCTATTTAAAAAAAGGGGCAGGACTGTTCGATATATCGCACTGTCTTCCTGTTTCAGTTGAAATTACGTCAACACATTGAATAATGCTGCGCGTTCCAACACTCAGTGGGCCTTTAACATGACGGCACATGCTAGTCGATGAGTTGAATCAACTCCACAGCAACTGCATAAATTTATCCACTAACCATTCAGAAATGTCCAGTTTCATTCTAAAAGTTGTAACTTCTTCAATCAACTCTCCATCAGTTTCTAACTCCGGTTTGAACAATGTAAGGCTGAACACCATTACTGGCAATCCTCATTTTGGCTGTCTGAGATTCTCCAGCTTTGTTGTTGTTGAGCAACCGAAGCGTGAGCTGTTAAAGCTCCACCCTCTTCTGGAAAGCAGACTGGGAGCAGCAGCTCATTTGCATTTAAAGGAATACACACAAAAACGGCATGTTTTTGCTCACACCCAAATAGGGGCAAATTTGACAAGCTACAATAAATGATCTGTGGGGTATTTTGAGCTGAAACTTCACAGACACATTCTGGGGACACCAGAGACTTGTGAAAGTGGGCATAATAAAAATATTTAATACTTAATAAATGATTTAAAAAATATTCAAATATATTTAATACATTTTTTGTGTTGGTAAACGACTGGAAAAGTAATTGAAAATTCATTAGTGGGATCTCTGAATCTCTGATTTATAATTACATTGGTTAGGAGCCAAAGAAAAAAGTATTTTTTAGCATTAGCCCAAATTTCTATATTTGTGCGATTCTACTCCATGCCGATTAGAGTCCAGCACTTTCTAAAGGCAAAAAGAAAGGCAGAGATTTTTTTGTCTTCTTAACAGCTCCAGGAGACACCTGAGTAATAGCTTTCAAAGTTCCACAAAGGCTTGGCAACAAACACAGGAAATGGGGAAATTTTTCCGTAGGTGCTCCGAGAACAAGTTCTGAGGTAAATTAACTGAAATTCTTCAAACAAACTTCAAAACTCCCTCTGGTGGTCGCATCTCTTGGTCCAAAGCTGCGTTTGATGGAGGAGTGTGAGAGAGACAGACAGACAGACAGACGAGAAGAGAGAAGAGAAGAGACAGACATTTGAAAACTGCTTTGCTTACGTTAGTCCATATGGCGGCATTCTGCTGCCTGATTCACGGCGCAAGCGCATCCTTGAATTTTAAGCGATTGTTTGGGATTCTATTATGTGGAATCCTCATTTCCATTGCCTCTGTTCTTTGACCTACAGAGGATTACTGTGTCGCCCTCTGCGCGGCTTGCTGTTTCATTCCCGCACGCAGGCCTGTGAAAGATCACATCAGTTAGTTCAATTACTGCAGCCATAAAGAGCGCCGTGCATCTGCGTGCGTGTGAACGAGTCGCGAAAACCCACCCTATGCAAAAAACATGCTGTCGCTCTCTCTCTCCAGGGCGAGCCAGAAAGAGCAGACGCATCTCTCAGCTTTGATTCCCCTCTGGGTCTCTCTGACTGCCTTTATAGTGAGCGCTTGAGTGCTGTCAGCGGCTGTGTGTCTCTCCGCTCACCGCAGAGTTCACGGTGAAGGTTTTGAAGCGGTGACACTGCTTCTGCGCTGATAACAGTGTGAAATTAAAATCCCTCTTTCTGATGACGAGGAGAGCTGTTTCGCTAATCCTCAGGGGTTTGAAGGTTTTTTCGCCACCTTAGTGTGCAAAGGGGACGAGTGGTGGTTAGAGGTGCTGGAGGGGCTGGACTAGGGGTGCTATGTTTGTACTAAATTAATATAATTAAAAACATTAATATAAATACAAATTGTTTAAGATACACTACTGATCATAGTTTGGAGTTTTTTGTTGAAATAAATAAATACTTTTATTCAGCAAGGATGCATTAAATTGATCGAAAGTGACAGTAAAGACATTTATAATGTTACAAAAGATTCTGTTTCAAATAAATTCTGCTCTTTTGAACTTTCTATTCATCAAAGAATCCTGAAAAAATGTATCATATTTTCCTTAAGAATATGAAGCAGCACAACTTTTCAACTTAAAATTAAAAATAAATAAATAAAAGATAAGATAATAAAGATAATAAAAAAAAAAATTTAGCATCAAATCAGCATATTAGAATGTGTTCTGGAGTATCATGTGACACTGAAGACTGGAGTAATGATGCTGAAAATTCAGCTTTGCATCATTGGAATAAATTACATTTTAAAATGTATTAAAATATAAAAGAGTTCTTTTAAATTGCAATATTATTTCACAATATTGCTGTATTTTTGATTAAATGCAACCTTATGCAACCTTAGAGAGACTTCTTTAAATAACATTAAAAAATCTCACTAACCTTAAACTTTTGAATGGTGGTTTATGACCTCCATGTATATCAGATTTGTATAGTATTGTGATAGTCTGGTGCATTTTCACAGTGAATTGATGATACCGAAGGTTCTCTGACACTTATTCTCTGCTTTTGCTCTGAATTTGGTGTGACTTACCGGTCTAGACGGATCTTTTAGTCTTCCCTTGATAATTACTTCGATGCTTCTAACCAAACCAGACAAATTCATTGAAGTTTATATAAGGTGTTTAATGATGTTCTACTACTTTGCACTTGATTGTAATTTTAGACACTTAATGTAGTGATGCTTGTTTCTGCAATGAAATAAAAAAAATAAAAAAAGGTTATTGCTACCTTTTTATCTCATAATTCTGACTTTTTTTCTCTAAATTGTGAGTTTATATCTCACAATTTTGACTTTATAACTTGCAATTGTGAGTTTATATCTCGCAATTCTGAAAAAAAGTCTGAATTATGAGATATAAAAGCCTTGGATATAATAAAAGATATAAATTTGCACAGGATTAGTATCATCTGGGGATTAATAGAAATAGAAATTACACCACATCTGAATTTCATGTGGCACATTTGCACGGTATAAGCGAAGCCTGTGATTTTACTCTAATTTACTGACTTATCTCCCGGATATGATGTCATTTACATTTCACAAGGTTAAAATCTAATAGCTCAAGCTTTATGCTTGATTTATTTGTAACACATTAACCTTGAATTATGATGTGAACCCCCTCGCTTGATTGTGCACTATTTTGGTATTGCTTGGAAATGTCTTTTCGTTATAGGTCTAGCTGTATGATATATCATAAACAGAAGAATGTTCCTTACCGCATGCTGCTATACAAATCATCCATCTAATCATTCTTTTTATTTTCGCTCTTCTGATGGTTTTCAGCTTTCTCTTTCTGCAAATTGGATGGTTGTATGGTGTACAGCGATATGACCCAGCACCCAAAATACTATCAAAACACTCCAACGCAGCCTCCATTCTTCGCAAAAGATGGATAAAAAGGTGCACAGGAAGCAAAAACCTTGCAATTCTGAGAAAAAAAGTCAGAATTATGAGATAAAAAGTCACAATCACCTTTTTAGTTTTTTCATTTAGTGGCGGAAACAATTGTTTCCATTTATCGTATTGCTGAAATGACAATCTGTTTGTCCTAAAATGTCCTTTTCATGGGGTGCACTTACTTTTTCACAGCACTCTAGGTAGGACCAGCTAATCTGAGGAACAAGAGAGCTAAAAGAATCGTTAGGTTGAATCTGAATCTGACTCAAATTCCTTGTGCTTCCCAACCAAATGCAGCACATCAGTTGATTTTGTGGGTGAGGTGAGAATGCTGCGTTGTTTTCTCTCAGGAGGCTAAAGTTCATAGCAGTCGATTGTTCAAACGCCCACCCAGAAAGTGTCTTCTCTGTCTCTCTTTCTATCTTTTTTTTCCCAGTACTGCTGACAGAGGTGACAGAGTAGGACATTGGCGATATGGCATTAGGCGTCTCTCTCTCGGTCATTGTCTTTCTTTCTGAAAGGCTGTTTGCACTAAAGCTGCTCTTTAAAAATAGAGCCGTCTCTCATCCCCGTGAGGATGTGCCTTCTCACAAACAGAATAACATCCTCTTTCTCACAGGATATACCTCCTGATGTCCTTTACTACTTTCTCTCTCGCTCTCGCTCTATCCTTTTCTTCCTCGCTGAGTGTTGCTAATAAATAGAGTTCTGAACTCTTGAATTGCAAATGCTCTGATGTGGGTCATAAATCTTGTGTGTGTATGTGTCATAACTCTGAATCGGAGGTTTGTGTGCGTGCGTGTGTGTGTTTACGTCGTTGGTGACTTTACAGGCACAGGGGCAGGACTTTCCACTTTTAGGAGAGTTGCAAAGGAACCCCGAGGCCTGAGCGTCATGTTAATTCATTCATTTATTCATTGGGCGAGAGAGAGAGTGGTACACCAAAGGCACTCGCTTGTGTTATCTCAAGTGCCTTTTTCGCCATGCTATTTGTAAAAGAACCAATAACGTTCCCCCTTTCCCAAACACGCAGCCCTTCTCTTTCCCTCAAGAAAAGAGCACAAGAAAAATAGCCTGAAAGAGTGTGAAATGAAACACAAACGAGAAAGTGAGGCAGAGTGCACAAGCGTTTAGCGGGGTGTGAGGAGGCCGCTCTGTGGCCTGCCCTGTTAGTAATGGATTGGTTTTATGGAGATGGAGTACATGGTGGAGTTTGGTGCCAAGCACAGGGACAAACCCTCCTGAGAGTGGAGATGAATTAAAATTGGCCTAACCGCCTCTACAAAATGGGGGTAGAAGGAACGCTTGGGCCGTGAGGAGCTGATGCGGGTAGATTTACTATAGCAAAAACATTTCATTTCTGAAAGCCGGCTTGTTTTGTTCAGTGACGCTTGCAAGTATTGCACTTTATCATATATGGTCACATACAGTCCTTTCACACAATTCATGTCTGTTCTTATGGAGCGTTCAAACTTTACTCTTGCAGTGTTGTTTCAATTCTCAAACTTTGATGCAGTTTGCAGACAGTGATTAACTGATTAATCTCTAATCTTAATCTCTAATCTTAAACTAGTTCTTGAACAAATTTGAATTGAGAATCCATGTTCGATGAGTGATTTTTCCTTTTTGTCAAATCGATCACCAGAACTGTTCTTTCTCTTTTGTTTACTTTTCACCGCTCACTGCATTCTTCCTGATTTCTTGCAAACTAGTAACCTTGTATAACCTTATATATATAGTATATAGTAATCTTGTATAACCTCACAATAAGAAATCAAAATTTTCTTTTGTAACTATCTCTGATCTTGTTGTATATGATTCATTGGTGCATGTTATTCTACAATGATGATAAAGATGTTTTCAGTCTTACCACAGAATATAATAACTTCCTCTTCTCTTCAGCTCAGAAATAATTTTTCTTTTCAGCTGACGTCACCAAAGCTGCATGCGTGGAAATTAAAAATATTAACCAGTAATATCTTATTTGCATTTATATACATTATTTTATATATACTGTATACCACTGTTTGATTTATTTGATCAATTATGCAGTAAAAACAGTAATATTGTGAGTTATTATTACTGTTTTCTATCTGAAAAGTTCAAAAGAACAGCATTTATTTAGTATAGAAATCTTTTAAATAGAAATGTATAACCTTATAAATGTCTTGACTCTCACGTTTGATCAATTTAAATGCATATTTGGTTTTGCATTAAAATAGTCACACATGAAAATTAAAATTTGTTAAGAATAATATTGCATGTGGGTCGAGGAGAGTCTCTGAGCTAACCCCATTACCCATACCAGAACATTAACATTGCCTTATTCAGTTGCACCTACAGTAGAAGTAGAACCACCAGAGAGGAATCACCAGAGAGTTTTGGGCTCTGTTTCAGGATGTTGCTATTTTTGGTGTACAGGTGCAATGTAAAACTCATTGAAAGCTCAGCACATGTTAAATTCATAGATGCTCAAGGAAAAAAGATGAAAAACTTTCAGCATGGACTCGATCTGCTGAACTCACATCTTAGTGATATCTGTAGATGCTGCTTGACTTCTTACAAGGAGATTCTCAAACACATGACCTTGTACAGGTCCTTTTATACTCCCATATACATGTGAAAATACAATTGAAATTCTTTATTTTTTGCACTCTTAAAGTCAGTGTAAATTGCCATTTGCAGCTCATTTTGCTTCTATAATGTAACATATTTCCTATGGAATTAGAAAAAAAATGTAGGGTGGATCATGATTTTAATGATGTCAATGGAAAAATTATTTGAGATAATACATTTTGATTACATTTGCCTTAAAAGATTAGTTCACTTTGAAATGAAAATTAGCCCAACCTTTACTCACCCTCAGGCCATCCTAGTTGTATATGACTTTCTTCTTTCTGACGAAGACAATCTGAGAAATATTAATAAATATCCTGACGCATCCGAGCTTTATAATGGCAGTGATAGGGTTCAATGAGTATGAGTTGAACAAAGTGCTTCCATCCATCATAAATAAGCTCCACATGGCTTCGGAGTGTTAATAAAGGCCTTCTGAAGCGAAAACGATGTGTTTGTGTAAAATAAATACCCATATTTAACAAGTTATTAAGTTAAATATCGAGTTTCCGCCATACCGCCTTCCGTATACAAGTTACGAAGCAAGTGTAAACTGGCGTCGCGTCAATTACACTTTTTCTGTAAGTTTAATAGGGAAGGCGCATGACGTAGCGTAAGCTTTGTGAACTGAAAGAGGTTTATATTTTCTGCGTACGTTGAATATGGAAGGCGGTCTGGCAGAACCTCAATATTTGACTTCATAACTTGTTTAAATATGGATATTTTTTACACAAACGCATTGCTTCGCTTCAGAAGGCCTTTATTAACACTCATCAACACATATTTATGATGGATGGATGTGGATGGAAGCACTTTGTTCAGCTCATACTCATTGAACCCTATCACTGCCATTAGAAATCTCGGATGAGTTAGGATATTTATTAATATTTCAGCGATTATGTTCATCAGAAAGAAGAATGTCATATACACCTAGGAAGGCTTGAGGGTGAGTAAAGGTTGGGCTAATCTTCATTTCAGAAGTGAACTAATCCTTTAAGTAAAATAACCAATGAATTGTTCACAATAAGACCACACTGTAAAAAATCAAAACTTCAGCAGATTTTTGAGTTTTCTCAACTTGTTATATTCAGTTTATACAACAAAAAGTTGAGAAAACTCAACAATCTGCTGAAGTTTGTTGCCTTAAACTTTTAAGTTTTCTCAACTTTTGATTTTTTACAGTGCAAGACCTATTCTTGTTCTATTTTAAGATGGCTGACCAAGGTTGTTTCCCAACAAACTAAACAACCTCTCCTCTGCATGTGTAATCAGAATGCTGTGGGCTCAGGAATCCTGCCATGATTAGCACCATGTTTTCCCCCCTATTATACATATTTATTGCCATTTACTAATTGGTATCCTTCTCTTTTCTTCTCTTTCCTCTTTGCTGTTTCGTTGGATGCTCTGATGATGGCAATAACCTCTTCCACTTTCTCTTCTAATCCAAGGTAAGACATTAAATTAAAATTTTCCTCCCAGCTTCCTGCAACTGCAGACTAGATAATGAGGCTGTTTTAACTGAGATAGATTGACACGAGACATCTTTTTGAGAAGACTCCAAGAAACTTCACTCCAGGGGTTGGACTGACGCACTCATAGCCGTCCAGTTTCAGCCATGCCAGCTGGCCCCTGCCAGAGTCCTCTCATACTGAGAGTCCACTCTCCCCAGATGAATACTCTGCAATTGCATATTCTTTCTGAGGCTCGTGTAAACATTTATCAGAAACACAAAGCTGGAAATTGCTGTCTGTCCCTGTTGCTGACACATTGTCCTGCATTTATTTCTCTGAATATCAAACTGTGGCCATCTATCTATCTATCTATCTATCTATCTATCTATCTATCTATCTATCTATCTATCTATCTATCTGTCTATCTATCTGTCTGTCTGTCTGTCTGTCTGTAATGACTTGCAGTTCAATTAGTGAGTCAGATGTTGATTCAGTAACCGCTTTGACTGATTCACTGAGTTCATTCAGTGAACGATTTGTCAAAGTGATTCAAACTGGAACCTTGTGCGTCATTTGCTTGTGAATTAGAGTATGCTGGTCACGCTGTGTGAATTTTTTCCCTTCTTTAAAAAACATGTTTCCCATTATTTCGCATTACATAGTCTTTTTTTTATCTCATCACAATTAATTCAGATTCCAATCCACGTTCACTTCTCGTTATGGCACTGGAGATCCTGAAGATCCTGAAAAGCAGTGCAGCAGATGTTGAAATTCTATTTTGCAATACACAAATAATAAAGCTAGTGAAGATAGTGACATTTACTTTTTGTTTTTCATTTCTTCCTCTACTCAAAGAGTCATAATTGTGTCTGTAGAGAATGACACTCGCTGGTTTTGTTGCTATAAGTGTGTGTTTGTATAAAAGTGTGTGTTCAGCTGTGGTCTGCCCTAGTGAATTTCCTCCTGTTTGATCATTATTTGGCAAAGCATGAATGTCCTTCCCTTCACTTTCAGCTACACTTCACTGTAGGCCCCACGGGACCCAAAAATGCCTTCTGATTGGCATCTTCTGATGTCCCCCTCTGTGGCACGGCTCTTTTTCTTTAACTTTTATGATGTCTCACCTTCACTCGTTCCCCTTTCGTCCAGTCTTTCTTTACGCTTAACATACTTCCCAGCACAATAAAACCATGCAATTCAAAAGTTAAACTAAAACAAAATAAGATGCAGAATTGATGAAATGCAATCGGAAAGAACCTGACTCTTGATGAAATACAGCGTCTGGCCAGATGCTCTTGACCCTGACCACTTCACACTATATTCCTTTTTTATATCCTACAAAGGACAAATCTCTCCTTTTAATCAGAGTTGAGCCACAATGTTGTTGGAAATATAGCCGTATTTGGGCTGGGAACAGGCTGTGAGCGGCGGTGTCTCCGATTAGAAATGTGTAGAGAGAATCCCTGAGTAAGCAACTAAATAATGGTCCTCTGGAAACATCACAACACAACAAGACAGATTCAATATAAAGAGATGAAATCTATTTTGAGGGGGAAAAAAGTATATTGGGTAACAACGGCAGTGAGCAGAGATGCTGGCGTGTTTTTGCACAGGAATGTGGAAAAATAGAACAAAGCAGGCAGGGTTACTCCAGATTTTTTTTTTTACATGAATCTTAATAGAAGAATCATGTTTAGGATTCTGAACTGTTATGACATTTCAGAGAAGTATAGCTTGATGTCTGAGTGAATTACATGAGGTTAGGATTGCGTTGATTTTATAATATATACCACTATACTTTTTAAAATAGTTTTATTTATTACACTAATATTATGCTAGTGTATGATTGTTATAAATATTATATTTAACACAGTTTACATCAAAGTATGTAGTAAGTAATTTAAAAACACTACATGAAAACACAATATTGATCAGGTGTCATATAACAATGACACTGTACAGAAATTCAAACCAACATAGTTCATTTATATGTATAAAAAATTAATAAAAATCCTTACCTTGGTTTTTCTGAAAGGCCTTTTCAAAAAATAAGCCTTCTTTTGTATTCGGTTTGACCATGGAAATAAAATATGAATGTACTATACAATGCAACATTGGGTTCTCTGCATAGTGATAAAAAATATAACTTTTCAACATGAAATGGCATTTGCATCTTCCTTCCTTCCTTCCTTCCTTCCTTCCTTCCTTCAAGTCAGTGTTCATCCTAAAAAATTTTTTTTTTTCTCTTTAGAATAGCATGCACTGACTTTTATTCATGTTGTCATAGTGTTAAACTGTTTCTCTGGAATATTCCGTCTCTGAAATTATTTTTTCTTGTGTTCAAAATCTGTTAGTCATCTCTTTCCCTCCTGTTGTGTGGCAGACTCAGAAAACCAGCAATGTAACGCTATCTGATTGATAGGAGAAAAAAGGGGGGGAAAGACTTTTAAAGGAATCCCCTATTGCGAAATTGTGATGTGAGCAATTTCTCACCTCAACCGGCTTCGTGAATGTGTGCATTAGCGTGAGAGCTTTCTCCACACTTCTGCTTAAGTGTGAGCCTAATAGCTATGTACACACTGACAGCGCTTTTGCAAACTCTGACACTTACATCATCGTTCGGTGGTTTGTCTGCATGGGCATGTTTAGTTTTTTCTTCTGTTTACTGATTTTACTGATGAACAACAGACATATTTTGGTGTAGCATTAACATTATTTGTTAAGTTAATAGTAAACTTCCAAATATGTTACAGTGGAAATAATCTCACGGATGTCTTACAGACAAAGAGCCCTATTTTAACGATCAAAGCTGGTGCACTTAGAGTGTGTCAGAATCCACTTTTGCTAGTTTAACAACGGAGAAAATGGTCAGCGCACCAGGCGCATGGTCCAAAAAGGTTGTACCTAGTCTTTTAATGAGTAATGGGTGTGTTTTGGGTGAAACCTGCAATAAACCAATCAGAGTTTCATCTCCCATTCCCTTTAAAAGCCAGGTGTGCTTGCACCATGGTGGATTCGCTATTTACATGGCGGAATATCGACATCCTCAACCTGATGAGTCAGTTTAAATACATGTGTGTGTTGCCAAGATTGGTCAAATAATTAGCCAATTTCATTTGTCATTACTGCAAATAGGTAATTCTGATACATGCAATGACTATCTCTTATGACAAGTAGGCATTTTTATCTTTATGTACACAATAATAATCTTTTACATTGTAAGCCTTTTATTTTTAATATTTGGAATGTTTGTGTGGTGCTGCGCGTCCCTGTGTGTGTAACAAGCATGTTGTTCATCCGCCTATAGGCACATATTACTAACACGCCCTTTAAATAACAAAACAAATACAAATGCTGGTCTGAAAAAAAGAGGTGTGTTCAGGCGCATTGTTGGCGTGTTGCTATTTTGAGGCAACTGAAAATGACTGCGCCATTGACCAACAAATACCTGGTCTAAAGTCAATGACGCAGTCATTTTCAGTTGCCTCAAAATAGCAACACGCCAACAATGCGCCTGAACACACCTCTTTTTTTCAAACCAGCACGCCCATGGGCGAACAGATGGGTGCAAATGAATTTGCTATTTAAACAACGTGGGCGCTGGACATGAAAAAGATAACTGTGTCAGGCTGAAACTAGCAAAAAACACTTGCGTCGCACCTGGCGTCACATTGCGCCGGGTGTATGATAAGGCCCAAAATTTCTTTTTTTGTACCCAGACAGATTTTTTTTATATAACTCCACCCAAATATGTGAAATAATACAAATCCCCTCTACTGCTACCTTGAATAATATCTAGATTTTTTTTTTTTTTTTTTTTTTTTTTTTTACATTTTCTGCAGGAAAGTGATTGTGCATGCAAAACATGCCACTTCTGTGTTGAAAATGGGATGACTGTGGTTAGGGTATTATGGGTGGTTGCTAGGGTGTTGCTATGAGGTTGATAGGGTATTTTGGGTATTTCCTAGGTTGTTGTATGCAGCTAAAGTATTCTCTAAGGTTTTTAGTTGCAATGCGGTTTTTAGGGTATTCTGGGTGGACGTTAAGGTGTTGCTATGCAGTAGCAAGGATATTCTGGGCCAGAGCTAGGACTAAACTATGCAGTTACTAAAGTATTCTTGGTGGTTGGTAGGGGGTTCCTATGCAGTATTAAAAGTTGTTTGTAGTCTTTAAGGGGTTGCTACTGTAGGTTATAGTTGCTAAGACATTGTTATGTGGTTTCTAAGGCATTTCTAAGTGGTTTTTAGTGAGTTACTATGAGGTAGTTGCTAGGGTGTTGATTCATGTCCATGTAACTAATCATGGTGTATGAGTTTAATTAATACACACTGTAGGTTTATAGTCTGAGCAATAGTTCTAGTGATGGTTGCCTTAATGATAATAATAACAGCAGTAAAATCTTTAAACCATCACACAGCTTGTGAACTGACATTTATGTAAAGCTGTTGTTTGGTTCATTAAATAAACTCACACAGTCAACATAGAAAAGTCTCTGTATGCTGCATGAAGCCATGGCTGTTCATATCTAACGTTGTCTTTTCCTGTCATTCAGAGAAAATTAGCCACTCGTGAGTTTCCGGAACATGCTCTTCGCTTGTTGTTAAAGGCTGTCAGCTTATTTTGTGTGTGAGTTTGTGTGTGTGAGTGTGAGTGTGTGTGTCATGCTGACATGCTATAATTGTGACCGGGAGTTGAATCATCTGTGAATCAGCTCTTGTATCATAACTCATCTCAGCCCCTATCTGTGACCTTTTCTCGTCGGCACTTTTAATATGATGGCCAGACATGGGAGCTCTTAACAGGTACAGATCCATGATTCATCGTCAGGCCCCCGTTTCTGCCTGTTCTGTCGAAAAGGCCAAGTCAAGTGTTGTCAAGGCCGGCAAACAATGGGGAAGTGACACTAGTGGAGAAGGTCTCTGAGCACGGCCTCTACAAATAGGGCTGCTGTTGATATTTTTGCATGCAGGAGAACTCGATGATGGTAGCAGTGCTGTGTTGTGCTAGGATTGCATGGTGTACAAGTACCAAAAAAAAAAAGAAAGATTAGACCAAACGACGCACTATACACTATGCACTTATACACTGTGCACTGTAAACCAGAATTAGTTGGCAAAACTCAAAAAATTTGAGGTAATCAGTTACATCATTTTTTTTTTAAGAATTAAGAATTTCAGTTTAAGTAAGCTGAACTAGCAGATTTCAATTTTGTACTCAAACATTTTAATTGCTCTTAACTTGAAATTTTTGAGCAAGTTAATTCATACATTAAACTTAAAATTATCATGTAATCTCATCTTATATTTTTAGTAGTGGAAATTTAGCTAGCTATAACTAGCTAATTCAGCAAATACTAATTGATAACAATGCTTTGATAACATTAGCATAGCATAGCAATTGCTGAAAGAGTACGGCACTATAGAACATTTATGCCTTGATGGTAACCCTCCCAAAAACCCAACATAACAGAAACTCTTCTAAATTAGCATAGCTAAACATTAAACACCACTAAATCTCCCACTTAACATTTAATCTTGCACAAAAAAACAAAACAAAAAAAACACTTAATTTTAGTATTTATTCTCCCTTTCGAGTGTCATAACAAAACATGCTGGAAAATAGAAATCCTAGCCCAGTTTCAGGTAAATTTTAGTTTGTCTAAATTAAAAGAAACAAGTTCATAATACTCAAAACAATGAAACAATTCAGACTTAAAATGTGTCCGTTTCATGAACTCAAAAGAAAAAGAAAGTTCTAAATACTCATAAAAGTTAATTTGATTGAACTAATTTGTTTAATTTAAGTTTGCCCTACTCAAACCAATTAATTATTTTGAGCGTTAGGGTTTGCATTGTGTACTTATGCACTATTTACTCAACCGTGTAGTGTATGAAGGTTATTTTGTTATTCAACATCAAAAGTCTGACAGCCCCTTCCCCTCCGCTACATAATTAAAGCTGTGACAGTTAAATGCATGTAGTGTCCAAAATTCCACTCTTTTTTTTCAGTTAATTAAGTGCATCATCCGGGTATTTAAAGTGCACTTTTTCTTTTTGGAATTTTCAGTGTGAACACACTACTTGCACTATTTATACTACAAAACAGCATAAAATAGTGCATAAGTACGCAAATTGGGACACATATAAACTTATGATACCATCTTTGTTTGTTCATTCAATCCTTTTATTAATAATATGTAGTATTATTATTAACAAAAATAACAGCAACAATAATAATAATGTATTGTTAGTAATATTATTAATTAATATTAATTTGATTGTCATTGTTAATGTTTATTGTAATATGTATTATTTATGTTATATATTAGGCTATTATAGTTTAATAATAATAAGAACAATAGCTATTTATTAATAACAATACTAATAATACTAATACTAATAATTATTTTTATTGTTATTAACAATGTTCCGTACTATGAAAATCCATCCACCATCTGACCAACTGATTTTGGTAGTTTGATCAAGTGAACCAGGCATGATGTTACCACTATATCAGTTATCTGAGGCTGGTGTTTTTTACCTCATTACTGTGTTGATATCCTACCAAAGTCTACATTTTGCTTCTTTATTTCCGGCACACAGGATGTCGAGCTTGTGTTATAGCCATTTGCGGAGAAATTCGCTATTCAGACATTAACGATGTTGGCACAGTACTATCCCAGTAATCAGTTAGTAATCAGCGGGGAAAAGGCTTCAGCGCTCATTCATTAGGCCCAGCATTAATATAAAGCTTGTTATTAAACCGCTTTACTCATTACCGATGACTGTTTCCATTAGGCAGGGAGAGTGGGTTTGACCCCATGAGTGGATTGTCAAATGAGGTGCACGGAATGTTATGGATAATAAAATCCAATTGACCCCTCTGAGGGATCACAGGACGAGTATTCTCTCCATTCCTTGAAGTCACGCCAGCCATTCCAAGCCATTATATCTAAACGCTGCTGTCTTCCAGCGCAGCTTCGCTCACTCATTGCGTTCTGTATGAGTCTGGTTTTCATTGTCCTACAATTATACCTTAGAAACAACAAACCTGGTGAATAACCCCCTGTGTTACATCTTTTTTTTTTTTTTTTTTCTGTTGATTTATTTAACTCCTGGGCCCTCTTTAAAAAAAAGTAATTAAAATATGGTAATGACAGGAAGATGAATGAGAAAATTGTGTTTGACTAGGCTTCTCCGAGCTGTCACAAAACCTTGGCAGACACTGATAGAGCAAGAACCAGGAGAGAGCGAGAGATGGAGGCGCACTGTTAGAATGCCAAATCATTTCACGCTGCAAACACAACAAGCGGTTCGACGCATACGAAGAGAAACACACATATACAAGCTGCGACGCACACACTCTCTCAAATGCACGGTTGCATCTGGAGAGAGAGGGAAAACTCATTAGCACACAGGAGGGAAAAAAACGTGAGCCGCCACAAACAACAAGGAGTGAAAAGCAAAACAAAGACCAGATCACTGTAGCTCAGTGACTCTGCAAACAATCACCCCGGCTATGGGGTTCACATCTGAATGTTTCTTTCAACTGCCTCCTTTTTTATCATCCATAAAGGAAGCTTTTTTTTTTCTTTTTAACTTCCTCCCTCAAAAATAAAGATGGCAAATGGGCTCACTCTGTAGAAAATTTTAGTAGTCAATAACAATTTTAATACCACAGCAAAAACAGATGTCATTTTTTAATGTTAAAATAGTTTCTCTGTTTAATTTGCATTTATATGCTGTTTCCCCTGGTTGACTAGCCCAGAATACCAACAAGCCCAGCAGCAGCATTGACTCAACCAATGACATGAGTTTGGGGGCGGAGCTATCAGCTTTTCCGACCAATGGCAGATGTTTGGGTAACTTGTTTGATCAGTCATGATCGTCTCTTTTTACAGTTAGTAAAAAGCCATTGAAAATCCTTGTTACATTTTATTCTTGATTGTTCAAACTCTTTTTAGAGACATTATATGCTAACAACTTTTGTTTACAAGCAAGTTCCATGGATCACCATTTTTTGGCTCTTAAAGGATTAGTTCACTTTCAAATTAAAACTTCCTGATAATTTACTTCGAAAAGAAATTAAGGTTTTTGAGGAAAACATCCCAGGATTTTTCTTCATATAGTGGACTTCAACAGGGTTCAACAGGTTGAAGGTCCAAATTGTAGTTTCAGTGCAGCTTCAAAGGGCTCTACATGATCCCAGACGAGGAATAACCACAAATGCTCGTCTTGCACTAGCTCTCTTCTTATTATTCTTGTAGAAATCCGGCAGTGTAGATGCTGCTAAGTGTATTACTGCCCTCCACAGGTCAAAGTTTGAACTAATTCTTATATACTTGCTCTAGTATATGGTATAAGAAATTTAGTTCAAACTTTGACCTGTGGAGGGCAGTAATACACTTAGCAGCGTCTACACTGCCGAAATTCTATAAGAAGAAGAAGAAGAGAGCTAGTGCAAGACGAGCATTTAACGAGAGGTTAAAAAGTATATATATTTTTATCTTTTTTAGAAAATGACAGATCGTTTCGCTAGATAAGACACTTATCCCTCAGCTGGGATCATGTAGAGCCCTTTGAAGCTGCACTGAAACCATTGCACTCCGTTGCAATTTGGACCTTCAACCCACTGGTAACTGTTGAAGTCCACTATATGGACAAAAGTCATGTAATGTTTTCCTCAAAAACCTTAATTTCTTTTCGACTGAAGAAAGAAAGACATGAACATCTTGGATGACATGAGGGTGAGTAAATTATCAGAAAATTTTAATTTGAAAGTGAACTAATCCTTTAATGGAGATTACTGTAATTATTGTAATTGGCATGCACACATATTTATAAATTATCAACACAATTCAAAAGTCAAACAAATCAAAAGTTTGCAATATATATTGAAAGTACTTTTTGGCTTGACTGTCTACCACAGTGATGGCACTCCAGTACCAAACAGAGTAGTGACTTACTGGTATCAATACATTTTGTTATTTCAACATTAATTATATTTAATATTTTTTAATAGGCAGTCTCTAAAAAAACTCAAAAAAAAAAAAAAAGAAAAAAAAAGAAAATTGAAATACATTTGCTTTCTTCCATTTTTATTCTGTCCACAAACTGCACGCACAGTATTGTGGGATATCGTAAATATTGGACGATACATTTATGCTGACTTCAAAAATTGACTAGATAAAGTCATCTGAGTACCTTGTTCTGGCCATAAAATTGTCTGTGACAAAATAGATTAATAGATTTCAGCTTATGTTTCTTTAAACTTTCTGATCCCGCCCCCAAATCTATCTCGGCATTTAGCAAGCTTCTTAAGGATAACTAGCTATCACAGAAAGTTTGGAGGATTGTGACGAATTCCTGAAGTAATCCCTGGATAAGGATTATGTTTGCAGTGTACTTTTGCATAATGCAATGTGATCATGTCTATCAAACTGAAAGGATTTAAATTATTTTCTAGAGCGGAGTTTGATGAGAACATGCGACACGACTGCACTTTGGGCGAGGTGCGCAGGGCGGTCGTCCGTTTGTGCCAGCATTTGTACATTTTGCACAGCAGTGTTCATTTTGCATGCCGCCGTTCCTTTGAAGTCTAGCAGTGGGTAAGTGCCACAGAATTGAAGGCCACGCTGTGCTGCCTGGGAAAGCATAATTGGAAAGAATGTGGATCCTCGGGTTAACACACCTCTTGTGCAAGGACTCTTGTTATGGCTCTCGTCAAAAGAAAGAGAGCACTCCAACAGGTTTCGCTGGGAAACCTGGTTAGCAGATTTATCAGAAATATGGTGCACACCTAGACACCTGCGAATTGTAAAAAAAATAATTAGATTCATCAGTTTCTTGTAAAAGAGAAGCGGGAAGTCTGGTTATGGTGGTGAAATAGAATTTTGGGATGAAAGAAATAAAAAGGTGGTGGAAGGAAGGAAGGAGTCTGTAAAAGTGTGGAATGAGGAAACAGTGGAGAGCGAGAGAGGAAGAGAGTAGGAGGAATGCAGAAAGCCTACACACCTTCACCTGACTTTATTACTGTATCGACTGAAGCCTTCATATCCCCCAGAATTCTCTGCCACTCGGCACTAAACCGGGGCCCGTTTTTTGGCATGTTGATTGCTTTGCAATGCGGCATGTATTATTCAGCGGCAGTAATTATTCTGCTGTTTAGTTTTAGGTCGAGAGTGGAGGAAGCTAAGTGTTGCTTGTCTGTGCACTTTTTTTTTTAAAGGTACGGCTGATAATATCGGCACTGAAAGAACAGTGTAGAAAAAGACAACGTAGAGAAGACGGTGTGTGTGCGTGAGAGTATTTCCCGGTGTGCATAAATCCAGAGGAGAGCTAATCCTAGGTGGAGATCAAAGTGAGATTCTGAAAATCTTTATCTAGCAAGACCAAGAAAGCATTGATGGGAAAAAAAAACCCCTCCATTTTCAAGTTTAGAAACAAATCAATGACACATACAACGACTGCTAAACGTTTTCTTTTAATTCTGAGTATTTGTGGATTATGTAAGCTTGAGAATGAGTCACTTCTTAGTGAATGTTTTTGGGTGACACATGATCTGAAGCCAGGCAACTATTTTATATACTCACAATTTTACTAGGATTTTCCCTGGCACAAGCTTCTGTCTGTCCATTTAAAAATCAAGAGGAGAGAGAGGTGTGTAGACGTATCAGAGCCACTCCAGCAATTAGATCTATTATTAGCACAACAACGGTTGAGGATTGATGCCACCCAATAGTTGTGTGTAAGCAGAAAAGCAGAGGAGTTTGCAAAACGTGAGCATCTTCTGGATTATAATAACCCTCATTAACATTTTCACACATGGCTGGCCAACAAACGAACATGGAGATCAACCTCTTGTGGCAGATTTATGGCCCTTGGGAATCTCGACCCGAAGAGGTGGATTGAACGAAGCCGGTTCTCTTCTACATTCTATGCAGTGTTCCGAACTGAATCAAGAATTTGAATTGAAGTAGTAATCAGGATGCGTAATTGAAGTTGATTGTTAAAAGGAATTGGAAGTCGAAGAAATTCAACTGCAGTTTTGTGTTTGTCAAGGCTAACTTCGATTGTTGTCTTGACAGCCTTGAAAGTAAAAAAAAAAAAAGAAAGACTGATTAATTCAGGAAAGAAATTTGACTGAGTCATTGAATAATTTAGTCAAATGATTTGTTCAAAATACTGACTCATTCAGAAACTTTCTTTCTGATTGAGTCATTGAATCCTTTTGATTCATTTAAAACCACTGATTCATTCGGGAGCTTCACTATTGTGTTTTGGATCTGCTTTTTGGATCTGTTTTAATTTATGGAGCTCAAACAGACAAAGTAAATGATAATATTTTGTATATTATGTAAGTTACTCAATATGTACTTTTTTGTTTTTTAAACTGTTGTATAAAAGCAATATCACATTCGCAAATGTGCAAATATCACATTGTGCCATCTCAAACCCTCCTTTTGCATAAAAAAAAAACTACTGTCAGGATTTACTAATGACACGCAGTGAAAAAATAGCACTGAAAAGGTGTGGACATGGTTATTTTTGCGGTTGATCTTATTGCATATGCATTTGTAGGATTTTCCCTTTCAGACTCAAAATTTATGGGAGGAGAGTATTTAAATGAATCAAGGTGATTTACTAAAGTTTGTCAATTTACTGGTATTTGCGCCATTATTTACCACCTCAAAAAGAGCATGTCCTAAACCAGACACTAATCTGCGCTGCTCTTGATAGATTGCGTTGGTCATTATGGAAATGATCTGGCTTCGTCTGTATTCTTTAATTTGCTTTGTCGGTAGACTTTCTTGGAATTTTTTCCAAGCTTTTTTCCAAGAATTGCACTTTTTTGGAATTACACTCTCACGCTAATTTGCCCTGATTAGTAAATCTGGTCCTTGATTTCCCAAAATGTATTACTTGTGTTCAGTTCTCAGTTTCTGTTATTCCAGTTCAATTTCCTGTGTGGTGTAGGAGCAAATTCTTCAGTTCTGAATCTTGTCCAAATCTGGTTGCTCCAGTGTGCCTTTTTCTTGCGTGAAGTTAATTAGTTATTAGCATGTTTTGATGCAGTTGTTGTTGGTTGTCATGAAAGCAGTGCGACTGCACTGGCAGGACATTTTTCATCCAGCTTTGATGAAGTATCGAGAGTTTTGGGATTTCTCCTGTGAAGCTGCAAACAAATGCATTTTCCATTTTCATGCATACGTGCGCATACATTGTGATGATTCTCTCTGAGGAGAGGCTGTTTGCAGAACGGCTTCTCACGTCTCTGTCACCTTGAGAGATCAGACCAGAGGTGCTTTTCCCACCAAGCACTTCATTAGAGTGACAAACCGCATTCCAAGCTGTGCGAGAAGCATCAACGTCACCCAAAATTAGCGACAATGAGAAAGGGAAAAGAAGAGCTGACTGACATCACCCGGGGGGCTCCGAGTACAGAGAACAGAGAAATACAGACTGTGGTCTGCTCGGGAAGAATCACACGTCTACCACAATCCATCTCCCAGGGTTCCTCTGTCAAGTCTGTTTCTTCAGCAAACTCTTCTATCATCTTCCGTGGCCTGTTCGGCTGTACATTAATCATCATGCCTCAGGGAAGAGATTCTGCTGTCCACACTGGTCATCATGCAAAGGATTATAGATGTTCTATAAAGTGAGGCATGGGAAGGGTGGCTTCTCTGAGTTTCTTATGCTTTCTGTCCCTGTTTCTTTCTCTCCGTTCAGTCTTGGGTCCTGTGCCAGTCCATTCACCCATGTTATTAATGGATGTTTCGTTTTGAGAGGAGGGGCTCGTTGGCTAATGTCCTTAAGACAAAAGGGAGGATGCTCCTGCTGATTTGAGATGTTGGAAATCCAATTTCCCTTCCTCTGTTTTAATTTTCAGACCTGATGGGGCAAAGAGATTGCCACTGTAATCGCTGGCAAACCTTTAAACTTGTGCCATGTGCCAACGCAGCAAAATGTTGGCGTTTACTCGCTAACGGTCTACAGATAGCGATCAGCTATCTAGAGTTTCCCAACCAAAGGCCTAATGTGATAACAGCCTGATAAGTAATGAAAAGAAAAGACCTTTAAATGTTTGCCAAGATTCCCACTGTGCCGTGGCTTCCCTGTGGTTTGGAAAGGCACTTTGTGTTCAGTTAACTGAAAGAAACTCCACAGAGGTACAGTTCATTCTGGGATAGATAACACAAGTTCTTCACATTGTCACTTGCTTGTTGATCATTAGCTAGTAATATTATGCTACCAAGATGTCTTTGATAAAAAGGTTTTATTGCAGATGCACTGATTGAAATTCTGCCTGATACTTATAATTATTTTTATAACACTTTACAACAAGGTTTAAATCTTTAACATTAGCTAAAGTATTAGGCATCATGAACTAACAATAAAAAATACTTTTACAGCATTTTTTTAAAATCTAGGTTAATGTATAATTATAATGTAATGTATAATATAATAATATTTCTTTATGATATAATAATGCATAAAAACAAAATTAAATGTAGCCGCAAGCAACAATTAATGGGGTTCAAGCGCTTTAAGGCCTTTCAAGCACATGCGTGAAAAGGTGTTATGTTTTATTTAGCAAGCCTGTAAGCACCTAGATCATAGATGGAAAAGACCATTTACAGCCAAAACCAGCAATTTACTAAGGGAAAATATGTTTTAAAGCTTTTTAACAGTTATCAAGGTAGAGCAAAAAACATAGGACTAGTTCGCGAAAGTAGATTTTTTAAAATAATCTCCGATATTTAATGAACAGACTCGATAGACAGCGGTAGTCCTAGAGGCAAAGTTGGCATATGTTCTACCATATGGTATGAATGTCGTGGGCATGTGCAAAAAATCACTAAATATACAATCCTTTACTCATGTGAAAAACTATTTCTTTCATATTTCTCACAGGCCTCTAGGGCCGTGAGTCAAACAGGCCCAGCGAGTTTTGTTCCAATCGGCCTCCATTAGTCTTGTCTGACAGCTGCTCGAAAGTTATTGGCCGACAGCGGCCGTGTTTTTCTAGATACTCTAATGTTCTCGTAGAATATTGCCACACCTTGGACAAAGACACCGCATGCCAGTTTTCAAGTCAATCGGACTGACTGTTGCTTAACTATAGCCATTTTCGTGGGTTTTTTTATATTTTATTTTATAGCACGATTAAGTGGCCAGTCGCTGCGTCCTTTTTCACACGATCACAGATTGAGCCCATACATAGATGTACTTCAAACGTTTTGGAAGTGAATCGAAATTTTGACTTGTTTTGCAATAATTATTATCAGACTCTAGAGAATCTTTCTGCACTGGTTTGGTTCCAGGTGGTGCGAAAAACTAGTGATTTTCTGCCTTTCTGCGTTTTGTCCACCTTGAGCCAAGGATTTCAATGATATAAGACACTTGTGATATAAGTGTATATTCAATGAAATAAGGCGTTTTAGGAGTTATAAGCCATTACGTACTTTTGAACGCTGTAGCGCCACCATCAGGCGATTGGAGTGAGCTTTGGTGACGTTGCAGAGGGGGTGGGTACTACAAACCCTCAAAGTTTCAAGTCTCTGTGACTTACTGTTTGGTCTGCCCGATCTAATGCATTAGCTATTGTAAACCTTATTGTAAACAGTTGCCTTATTATGTTATGGATTATAACCGATAAATGACTCTAAAAATATTTAAAAAAAAAATAGATACAGTTTAAAACACACTATGTAGGTTAAGCGTTTTTCAAGAAATGGTGCTCCTAAAGGGTTAAATAGCTGTCATGATCTATTGCTGTCCCTTTAAGTTAGCTCTAGATTATCTAAATCTGAAAATATAGTACAGATCAATAAAAATACTCAACAATATATATTTTGCATTCCTACTTTTATCTAAGGATAATTCTGTCATGCAAGCCTGTTGATCGTTTGCTAGCAATATGATTTTACAGTAACCACCTTAATTTAAATTTTTTTAGCTTTACATCATGTAGAAACCATATTATATTGCATGTACTACACATGGATGCTACATCAGCAGCCATTATAGCGGTCTCATCCATTGCACCATAAAGCAGTGAGTGCAGTGGCTCATTACTCTGGTAGAGTACACAACAGTGGCATGTAATATATAATTTAACCATCCATGTCTCCCTGGCACTTTAATTTAAACAGCGCTCATGGTGATGCACGTCTGTGCGGAGAGAATGGGCTGAGTAGGTTCTCCATGGAATTCCAGACAAATTATCTCCATGTCAGGAATCTCCGTTCTATTACGGTCTGCTTGTGATGTATAATTTACATTAGAGTAATGTATGTGTGTCTGATTGAATAGACGGAGAGCGGTTTAAATAAGTGGAGCTTTTAAGCAAGTGTGATTGGGAAGTGTTTGAAAATTGAACTTTTTAAGTGAGACGCAAACGCACAAAGATTCAGAATCACCCTTGCCGTCATCGTGGCGGTAAACAGGAAATGCATTACTACTCAAGAAAACCGTCATTTGATGTACTTGAGGAAACAGAGGCTGAAAAACATGTTTTCATCCTAGAATGGAATGTCAGAGGAGATAAACATCATGAGCCGTTCCTTATATATTATTATGTGCAACAATTTGACGACCACAGAATTTAGATTAATAGCGCTCAGCCCTCGGGAAGTAATTTCCTTTTGAGAAAGTGATTTGCATGCGCCGGGGAAAGGAGAGACCCTTTTTTTGCTGCTCTTTTGTGGTGTCAGCTAAAACTATTGGCATTTAAAGCAACTCCCCAAGGTTAATGAGCACCTCCATTAACCCTCCCCCAGGGGAACGACAGAAGGGCATTCTGGGAGATGTAGTTGTAAAGTCAATCCACATTGACTCAGCATTCCATATTAAGTAATGTAGGGGTGAATACAAGTCTTTCCTAACTAGTCTGCTCCCTGGTCAGAATTAAAGATGATTTGTTGTGTTAATGAATAGGCCATTAGTGGTTCTGCTACAGTAACCTTGAATAAACACTAACAAGACCAACATAATGTAGTGGCTCCGCACAAACCCTCATGACGACCTCCAGATGTTATGCAGTTTTATATTACATTGCCATTATTTAAACAAGCAATTTTGTCATGCATAACCATATTTGAAATGGTAAAGGTACGTTCACACCAACAACGATAACTATATTAGCATCCACATCAAAGGACGATTATGTTCTGTTTATTATTAGCATGCACACAGTTATGTCGTCGGCTGGTTTAAATATGCAAGCTCTTTAAAGTTGAGTGGATGCTGATTTGATTGGCTCCTAATGTTTTTAATCAGTGATCAGCTGGGAAAAAAATAGTTCTGAAAGTGATTCCAATGATATTGTTATTTTGTGTTGTTATCGCTATAGTTGTAGTGTGGACTTCCTTATTCTCATAGAATTAAAATGATTATGAAAAATAATTATCGGCAACCCAGTACTGAGTAAATGTTTTACAGAAAACATGTTGGGCTATTTTGACCCAGTTTTATACTTTAACCCATTTGCTGGGTTGTTTTTTGACATAGTGCTGGGTCAGTCAACCTGACATTGAAGGTTTTTCATTTTAAATAATAAAAATGCACTCTAAAATCTCTGTTAGCCTATATTTGTTAGTACTGGAACAGTTCATATACAATATTTTTTATTCAATAGCAAGTCAGTCTTTTACCAATATAAAATACTCAAAAACATTTAGTAAACGTTTTAGGGTGTAACAGGAGCAGCAAGAGCAGCTCCAGTTCATTAAATGACAGTCTTATATATTCATGTTTGAAAAGTTACATCAAAAACAGCTTTACCTTGTGCCATCTCGTCTGTCAGACATTTAAGTTTAAACCCGTCAAACACACAGCGCACTAGAACAATAGTGCTCCTATTATAGTCCGTGAAGTGCATGGCAACTTTGTTACATATGACAGCGGTGTCGCAACATGTTTCAGCCCTGGTTGCGTATTTGTTTTGCAGAAGGTGAAACGTCAATGGTGGCGCCGGTGTGTCATTAGCTTTGAGTGTGGATCCGGTGCATGTTGTGTTTGTAGAAGACTAGCATTCCAAGCAGACATTAGCTGCGACCAACATGTAAACAAAAAAAGGTCAAATGTACAGACGTCCTATCTGTACAGTAATAATTTGATAGGAATACAATGTAACACAAACCTTAATTTCATTCAGGAAGATTCCACTCAGGAAGTTTCTCTCAGAACCGAACACAAAATGACAAATATGACAAATGTATCCAGTTTTAACCGGTTTGGAACAGACTACTCAACATTAGGTTACACTGAGCCAAGAACAACTACCCAGCACCTGGGGAAAAAAAAAAAAATGTATTAAAAATAACCCAATAAAATGACCCAACAGGCTGAACCTAGCATTAGGGTTTAAAAAAAAAAAAAAAAAAAAAAAAAACCTAACGCAGCATTTTTTAGAGTGTGGTTATCAGAGGAATATGACCACTGGGTTTGATTGCATTCTGACCAAAAGGAGCCGTTCCAAATATTCCTGCGGTTTTTCTACAATGCCATCAGTAATCAATGTTTGCTTTTGTGTGATACTGCATCTGTATAAATTCCAAGACCACTGTTGTATTTGGCCAGTGAAATAAAATAACCTGGTGCACCTTTCTTTTTTAATTTGCCTCAGATTGGGAGCTATATGTTTGGATGCATGAGGAATATAAGCTGTCAATCAGTGTGATCAAGTCAACAAGACTTCTGTTTCAACTAGAGGATCTCCCTGTCTCCATCACAGACAGGCCTGTTCTCATCGCAATCATGATCTGTGTGCGCCTATAAATGATTAAAGCAAGTGAAGGCCTTCATCTACACTCTTAGGCCTTCGAGCAAAAGTACATCAGCTCTTTACACCCAGAGGATCTAGTTCTCACAACAGCCCAAACCAGTTCATTAGTAAATCACATTCTTCCTGACATGCATCGATCCATGCATAGATATTGTGCTTTAAATGTGCTGTAATGTACTGAGCATCCTCAGTGCCTGTCTTATATCAGGGTTATCACGCTTCTGCTTCTCTAAACAGACTAAAAAGACCCGGTCGATATCTTAGCTGTATGTCTGTTTATGTGGGAAACCCATTATTATTTATTTTTTTATTTTCTTATTTTTCTTATTTTTTTATTTTTATTTTTAAATTACATATAATGGTAAATAATTTACAAAATATATATGTTTATATATTTTATATAGATATGATATATAAAAAGTTCTGTCATGAAACTCTAGATTGCACAGGCTGATAGGTTCTTAACTTAATCACATCATTCTCTATAGGGCACAGCTGATGTATCAGTAGCCAATAATCTCGCTGCTCAACCTTCAAACACTTGGTCAGCATTTGCTGTAGCAGTTGCAGCGCGCTTTCAGAAACCCTCCACCTTCCCCAGCTCCACCTGCAATGGGTAATTCATGTGCACTATATTGTACAGCACTTACTTTGAATAAAGTTAGCCCAAGCACACTTTTCAAACAAAACTTTTCATGAAAAGAAGTTTGTTCTGAGACAGGCTCTTGCATCATTTGTTTGCATATGCCACTTGGTTTGATATTTTGCTGTCTAGCGCAATGACATTCATAAATTTAGTATCATGCATAATTAAAGCTTTTTTACAGATCTACAGTATGAAGACAGAACCGCATGTGTAACTCAAAGTAATTTGAAGAGAGAGGTCTGATGAAGAGCGATGCATCTAGAAGGATTCAGATGGAAGAATCAGACTCGTTCGCACCATGGAGAAAATGTTGGAGTGGAGGTCAGAAAGGGAAAAGACAGCTAAGGGGTAATAGAAATAGATAAGCAGAGCTTGTGTTTTAGAGTAATAGAAGTCAGGGGAGTGGGCTGATGTCAGTGATGCATAGCCACCGGCTCATCAGCGACGGCCAGGCTGGAGCTCCACGATTAGATTTTAATTCTCAATCAGGCCTCCGCTTCTCATTTTCCTGCAAATAATCACAGGGAAAAATGGCAACTCAAATGATTGTGTAGTAAAGTCTTAAGCTATTATTTAGCCGACACCATGGAGAAGACAGAAAGTCCTACGTATTTTAAAGCAGAAGTTAAATTAATTTCAAATTACGCTGAGCATAATGACTCAGACGCCCTGAGCCGTGACTGCGGAGAGCTCGCAAATTTGATGCACGGTTCTGGCAGTCCAACAGCTTCGCTCTCGTGTTAACTGCATTTCTCAGCAGAGCGTCACCTGCAATGACAATGAGAATGATGAATAGCGTACTTAAGTCGGGCTCCTGGCTTTGATGTTCCTCTCTTCCATTCTTTCTGTTGTTGTTTTTTTCCTGCGATACTTAAGGGATGTTGTTGGCTGTTGTACTTCAGAGAAGTGTAGCTTTAAACTGCTGTAGAACTCAATGCGTCTTGTACTTTTCCAAGCAGGTGCCGGGCTCCTGTATGAAATGAGCTCTTTTATGTAAGGCTCGAGAAGTTTGCGATAGACATCATCAAAGACGCCCTGGCACGGCGGGAGATCTTCCAAGCACAAAACGGCCTGCACTTGTTGCACGCCTTGACGTCCGTGATTCATCCGCCTCCCATAGAGAGGCGGAGCCGAGTTCAAACGTCTTTGGCTGCAGACGAGAGGCTCTGCTGCTCTGTTCTTTGGTAAGCCATTTGATGCTGGCGACTATGACAATGAGGTCAAGGAGCCTTCCCGGCAAGAAACAAAACTAATTACCTTAAGAACGCTTCTAAATGGCACGTGCCGTGGATGATCAGACTGCGCTGAAAAGCAATATTGGAAAATTAAATTTGACACAGCCTGCTGTATTTTCTTAAATCATTTTAAATCAATATAGCCAAGAGATTGACTCAAACCTCATCGCATTGACTCCAGCTGTAACATCCATCTTCTTTTACAGTGGAGGAGATCTAACCACGGAGCTGCTCTCAAAAGCTCTATTCAGATGGGATTAGCTTTCTGTAAAGGAATTAGTGGACGTCTGTAATGTCTATTGACTATTCATACAGGATGAGAGAACCTATAGAAATCGCAAACCTACTGCAGTTACACGTTTCCGTCTCATGTAACTGATCTGTCACAAAATTGTTTAGCTATACTAAGTAATTGAACAGGAAATATTATGTTTATGTAATATAGCTGGGACTATTAGACAAAATGAATTCAAATTTCAGTCAGTCCATGTTGTACAATATTATTTGTCTCTTTTAATTATAATGATGTATATATTTATTTATATAAATATATTTGTGTGTATAACCTTCAAAAGTTTTGGGCTAGTAAGATGTTTTTAAAGAACTTAATACTTTTATTTATCAAAGATGCGTTAAATTGATCAAAAGTGACATTAAAGACATTTATAATATTACAAAATATTTCTATTTCAAATTCTATTCTTTTGAACTTTCTATTCATCAAATAATCCTGAAAAAAATATATCACAGTTTCCACAAAAATATGAAGCAGCACAACTGTTTTTAACATTGATAAATGTTAAAAATGTTTCTTGAGCAGCAAATCAGCATATTAGAATGATTTCTGAAGGATCATGTGACACTGAAAGACTGGGGTAATGTCCACAAACTTTTGAACAGTTGTTTATAGATTAAATAAATATGTATGTTGATAGTTGAGAGCAGATTCTCAATTTCTACTGAGCATTAAAGGGTTAGTTCACCCAAAAATGAAAATTCTGTCATTTATTACTCACCCTCATGGCGTTCCACACCCGTAAGACCTTTGTTCATCTTCAGAACACAAATTAAGATATTTTTGTTGAAATCCGATGGCTCAGTGAGGCCTCCATAGCCAGCAATGACATTTCCTCTCTCAAGATCCATTAATGTACTAAAAACATATTTAAATCAGTTCATGTGAGTACAGTGGTTCAATATTAATATTATAAAGCGACGAGAATATTTTTGGCACGCCAAAAAAACCCAAAATAACGACTTATATAGTGATGGCCGATTTCAAAACACTGCGCCAGGAAGCTTCGGAGCGTTATGAATCAGCGTGTCGAATCAGTGGTTCGGAGCGCCAAAGTCACGTGATTTCAGCAGTTTGGCGGTTTGACATGCGATTTGAATCATGATTCGACACGCTGATTCATAACGCTCTGAAGCTTCCTGAAGCAGTATTTTGAAATCGGCCATCACTATATAAGTCGTTATTTTGTTTTTTTGGCGCACCAAAAATATTCTCGTCGCTTTATAATATATTATTTATAATATTAATATTGAACCACTGTACTCACATGAACTGATTTAAATATGTTTTTAGTACATTAATGGATCTTGAGAGAGGAAATGTCATTGCTGGCTATGGAGGCCTCACTGAGCCATCGGATTTCAACAAAAATATCTTAATTTGTGTTCCGAAGATTAACAAAGGTCTTATGGGTTTGGAACGCCATGAGGGTGAGTAATAAATGACAGAATTTTCATTTTTGGGTGAACTAACCCTTTAAGTAAACAGTGAAAGTCAATTCAATCTTTTCTGGCACAGGGACAGGTCCAATTAAATTAACAGATAAGTTTTGAAAATGATTAGCTCCTCATATTAAACTAATCCTGTCCAAATAGGGCTAAAGTAGGTTTTAGTCCCTGCTTGCAAACCTCTTGTTGTGATGTATTCTCCTGCCAGGTTTCTAGGGCTACCAGGCATGACACTGTGGCACGGCATGGTCGTTCATCCTGGCTGATGTGTCTCGCTCGCCCTCCCTTCAGCTGGAGAGTGGAGCTAATCTCGCCCCTCAATCTGGCCACCTGTCAATGGGGGTCAACGCTTGTCAAACCCTCTGTCTTCACCTCCCTCCTCCCGCTGCCTCACACGGCTGATAAAAGGGCCCGCGGAGGCTCTAGTCCTCAATGGAGCGTTGAAGAAAAAGAGGGGCCTTATCAGAGCAGGACCGGAGGGTCTCTACCTCACTCACAGTCCATGACCGTGCAGGTTAAAAGGCTGAATGATCACCAGGCAATGAGCCACACCTATAGCTCACATCCCACAGCTGATTCATGGCCACACTAGATGCTTTTTTTCTGTGTTACACACGCAAATGTCTTTATAGTCACTTTTGATCAATTTAAAGGATTAGTTCACTTCAGAATTAAAATTTCCTGATTTACTCACCCCCATGTCATCCTCGATGTTCATGTCTTTCTTCAGTCAAAAAGAAATTAAGGTTTTTGAGGAAAACATTCCAGAATTTTTCTCCATATAGTGGACTTCAACGGCAACCAACTGGTTGAAAGTCCAAATTGCAGTTTCAATGCAGCTTCAAAGGGCTCTACGCGATCCCAGATGAGGAATAAGGGTCTTATTTAGCAAAACGATCAGTCATTTCCTAAAAAAAAAATACATTTTAACCACAAATGCTCGTCTTGCACTAGCTCGGCGATGCGCCACGCATTACGTAATCATGTTGGAAAGGTAATGTGTGACATAGGCGGAAGTATCGAGTAAGCGTTTACAAACCGAACATGCAAAGTCTAAAGGCCTTTACAAAAAAAGGTAAAACAACGATTTCGGACGATTTTTAAGTTGGAGGAGAAAATGAGACCGAGTTTCTCTGACTACTTCCGACCAAGTCATGTGTGACCTTTCCAACGTGATTTCCTTCAACCCCTAGTACATAGCAATTTAACTGTTGAATAAAATGTGCCTTGATCTTAACAGGCTGATTGGTCTGTTGCTAGTGACGTCCGACTTCAATGCTTCTAGTGTAGATGTGATGTTACTACAAGTGGCCTGGTGAATCGCTGGGCTCTGGATTGTGGAGTCTCCTCTTTTTAGTTGTACACCTTTGTTCATTATCCAAATGTCAGTCTGAGAGCGCTCAAACAATGTCCTTAAGGGGCAGCAATTGGCAAGTGTTTTAAAGTTGCGCTTTCAAGTGCTTTAAACACATTGGAAGGGCTAAAATTGCAGGGGTAAATAATATATTTTCACAGACGGAGCCAGACTTGCTGTTTACCGTTTAATAGCTATTAAATTATTCTACTGCCTTTCTTTTAAATTCTGGTTAGGTCAAGAAAAGGCTGCAAGCCACTGTGTTAATACAGAACAGCCTTTAACATTCAGTGCTTTGTGACTTAAACTGCTCTCTTTCACCAGGTGCTGTTGTCACAATGGTTAGATTACCAACATTTGGGGCATAATCAGGCACAGAATGATAAACAAACAAGCTTTAAATCACATTTTTGCCGTTGTCTAAATCAACCATGATTGTGACAAGCAACAAGAAGGTTTGGCTCCTCATTTTGGCGTCTCACACTGAATAGCCTTGCCATGGAAAACCTGGAAATATCAGGGAATTTTAAAATTGGTGAACTGACTAATAACGGACAATTACTTTTAGTTGCATTTACATTAGAGCAGTCGGGCTCTTAATGTTCTCATATGGATAAGTGTTCTGAATTTCATGTAAATTTGATTTTTGCTTGTAATGCGAGTTATGTTAGTACTGAGGATTTTGCTAATATACTAAGTGGATAATGTATGGTAATATCCAGTCTAGTGTGCAGTGTTCATTTACAGTGCAGATATTTTAGTGACTGATTGATTTTATTTATTTTCAGTTATTGATTTTTATGTATGTTTGGTATATTAAATTCAAACACTTTGCTTTGCTTTAATTATCTACAATTTACCAGCATTACATGCAAAATCTTTGAATGTACGCCTATGAACAGGACTGTATATGAAGCAGGAACCTAGAGACAGAAACATATCTACTGCTTGATTTAGAGGGCTTTAAAATGTCATAAATCATGGGCGCTTGATCTATATCTGGCTTATTTTTATTAGTGGCTTGACAGTGCGTCTAATGTAGCGGATTACAAGTGCTGCGATTCTTCTGTTAGCCTGCAAAATCCCCTCTGCCACATCCACACGGCGCTCACATTTGCTTTCGCCTCCCACCCAGACTTAATGCAATTCCATTTGTTTTCTTTCTTTCTCATCCTTTAAAAAGAAACATTTTATCAGCCTCAAATTAAGCAACGGACACGTAGCAATTAAAAATAAATACGTCTTGTGATCGTCGCTCACAAACCAGTCCCTTTGCTTTTATTGCACACTTTGTCAAAGTAACATTTGGGCTAAATTATCACTCTAGTCATTTGAATGTAGCCTCTTGGGAACTGGCGATATTGTGAGCTGAAAGTGAGAGAGGAACAGTAAAAAAAAGAATGTAAATATTCTTATTTCCAGCGTGAGTTAAAATCTGTTTTTTAAGTGCTTCATCTTGAGCAGTGTGTGCTGTTTTTTTAGCACTGTGTCTCAGCACTTTATGTCTGACTGTCTCCTGCAGGATAACAATGTCCTTTACAACATCTCATAATGAACACAGGCAGGCGCGTATGCAAACACAAGCACGCTCAGTCTTACAGTCTCTGGGTATTTGCATGTTTTCAGTAAGAACAGAAGCCACCGTTCCGGCACTTTTGGAATGAGCAAAAAAGCTTGCTTATGATGTAATGTTGCGCTGCTTTTTAAAAATCTGATTAGAGGAAAGATTTATGGTTCGAAAGCAACGCCAATGACACTGCTTTGCCTGAGCAGCTTAAAAAAGACATTCTCAAACCCCTAAATCTTTCATAAATGTGCACAGCGTGTTTAAATTTCTGCATTTCAGTGGAGACTTCAGGCAGCTTTTGTAATGAGCTACTGTTGTCATTAAACACAGCACATTTAGGTTGCTCTACATGTGTGTCCATATGTAAATATGAATATTTTAAATGAGGACATGATTTTTTTAGATTCTGGTTTCCACAGCTGTGTTAGAGAAGAGTTGGAAATGTGTTGTAAGTAGTTGATGCAATACAATCTACTAAACAAAGAGTATCTAACTGCATTAAGGTTTCTTGGGCCCTGTTTACACCTGGTATGTGTTTTTGGTCGATCGGATCACAAGCGGACGACGCTAAATACAGGTGTAAATGGGATGTAAAATGTTTTGAGCTTGTCCACTTTCGACCACTTCCAGAGGTAATCAAAAACACATTCGACCAGATTGTGTTCGTGGTGTAAATTCTCATGTGGTCGAAAGTGGACAAGAAAGACCGCCTACTCTCCGCCTACTAACCTAAAGTGAAAAATTATGGGAAGTGCGCTAGTCACATGGGATTTAAACTTTAAACTAAAGCCATAAATTTGGTTTGAAGATGAAAAATGTACTAAGCACAATGTTCTCTAAACATTTCTGTTTCTAACATGCACTTACCGTGTTCAGCGCCGTCTTGCGGCTGTCAGAGCAGAAACGAAAGCTGATGCTCTGTATGTTTTCCAGTAGTCTCCGGTCACGTTCATGCTAATTGTGCGTGGTTATTTAGTTTTAAATCAAAAGTTCTGAAGAAGTCCATACATTTACCCTTCCCTCGAAGAAATCAGAAAGTGGACAAAAGAGACGGATTAAAACACCAGGTGTAGACGGGTATGTGTATCTCTCGTGTACATGTGATCCGATCAACCAAAACACATCTCAATACCAGGTGTAAACAGGGCCTTAAAGTTCTTAAATCTTTCCAAAAAAAGTCACCATCATGTCACATTTTTATTAATCTTGATAATACATTACATTTCGGTTTGTTTTTCGCCAAACTCTATTGTAACCACAGAACACTTGGAATATATACGACACGTGTCTCACGGGATCATTCTGTGATACTTTAGTGTCTTTAAAAAGATTGATGGTGGTCGCTGTTCAATGCCATTGTATAGACAAGCGTGAGCAAGACATTTTTTAAGTCAAGTCATCTTCATTTATATAGCGATTTTTACAATACAGATTGTTTCAAAGCAGCTTCACAGTGATAATAGGAAAATTAATGGGCAGAGATTATTTTGGCTTTACAGCAGCTCTAGGAAAAAGTTATCGAGTAAGTTTTTGATTAAATCACTTCTGCTGTAAAAATCGTTAATTATAACTTAGGGGTCGCTTAAATGACACCTTTTTAACTGAAAACAGAAGACTTTTAATGCATTCTTGCCAATCATTTACGTGTTTAGTCTATAGGTTTTAAAAATTCTCCTTTTGTCCATAAAAGAAAGAAGGGTATATGGCATTAGAGCAACACCAGGGTGAGTAAATAATGACTTAATTTTCATTTTAGGGGGAATTATACCTTTAACTTTCACACACTCGCCATCTACCATTCCGAAGTTTGCGTTTGTTTTTTTTTGTTTGTTTTTTTATGTTTTTGAAAGAAGTTTCTTATGCTTAACAAGGCTGCATTCATTTGATTAAAAAATACAGAAAAACTGTTGTGAAATGTTATTTTAAAATTAAAATAAATGTTCAATTTAAAATAATTAAAATAATATATTTTAAAATGTAATTTATTCCTGAATTTCAGTTTTCAGTGTCACTAAATCCTTCAGAAATCCTTTTAAAATGCTGATTTTACATGTCAATTAACTGATTCATTGAAGTAATTACACTTTTCATCACTATAAAAGAAAAGACATTTTAGAGTGGAATATGTTTGTCTCAGTTCGCTCCACTGTAATAAAATGTGCCTTGAAAAACAGTGATTAAGTGTTTTGTCACGTTATACTGCTACTTGTTGGAAAAAGTAGTTTGTTATTGGTAAAGCTACACTGTTGTGCATTGTTTGCATGTTAGATGTTTCTGATTGGTGCAGAGAGGAACTTTCTTCCCTCAGGGTTCAGTTGAGGAGGTGCTCATCAGTGTCAATATAATTTGTCATTTGATTTTGGATGGCGGACAAAAAGCTGATGTAATGTGCTGTGTTTGGACTGGATTACAAAGTGCTTTGTTTGCATTTGCTTGTTAGTTAATCTTATCGATTGGAGCGATCCCAGGGTCTGCAATTTCATGAATATACATGTAATGGTTTTCTGATGTATTTGTTTTGCGTGCATTGCAAGAGATTTGCAACACCGGCACGGCAATTACGTTTTGGCCGGACACGATAGATTTGGTTTTTAAATGTGGTGGGCTAAAATTGACATGTTTGCTTATTTTAATTAGAGACATTTGGAAAGACTTCTAAAGTGGGAGGGGCTTGTGTGTTAGCATGTTCTCACGCTACTCTCTCATGCTGCTGTCGGCCACTTGCTGATGAATAGCTAGCATGCCGGCGGCTGACAGAGATAGATGTGACGCGCCCTCATCTCAGTTTAACGGCATAGGGAAGGATCCCTGCTGACCATGCTGAAGGTCAAACGGCAGAAGTCCTCGTGTCCAGTCACAGCACAGGGACGGGCTCGTTGGAGAGTGTGTGTGAGGGAGGGGTGATCTCTGGAGATTGATTGGTCCGCTTTCACCTGGCTGCAAAAGGTGATGATTTGGTCACACGCTGACTAGCACACTCTTTCTCACTGGCTCTCTCATGCACACACATCTAAATGACATACGCATCGGTTTGAGCATGCTAACAATAACGTCATGCCATACACTTAACCCCACGTCCTCTTTCTCCCACTTATAGCATCGGACACAGACAATGTGGGCGGCACATGACAGCGTCTGCTGCCTCGGCATATGCTTGTGTCAGCTTTTTACAGCAGCCATATTACCTGACCTCTAGCACCTCTAAACAAAGGAAAATCAGTTATTGGTTAAAGCGAAGAGACCTGACATGGTTAGCTGTCTTTTAATAAAACCTCTCCCCTGGCTTTTGTGAATAGAGGTATTCATGGTATTATGTTTGCCATGAAATTTAATTAAAACTCCATGGGTGGGTTTCCAAGACAGATTATGCCTATTTCTAGATTAAATAGTATTTCAGTGAAGAGTCGCCCTTGACGGTGTAATTCAGCGCACAGACTTAATCTGGGGATGGGAAACTGTCCTATATGGCTGAAATTAGGTCATTTCCTGGTCACCATTCACACAGTTAAACTCCAGCGGGAGGCATTGAACAGGAGGGGTAGGAGTGCATACAGCTGTAAAATAATGAGAATAAGGCCCTGATTTAGTAAGATCCCCCAATTTTTGCAAATTACTACAATACACTGTAGTAATTTACATGTGAAAATATTCTGTGTGCACTTTGTTGGGCACTTTTTGCTAAGAACCTAAAGGAAGTTGAAAGGAAGTTTCGACTATTCAGTCAAAAAAAATTAAGGTTTTTGAGGAAAACATTCCAGGATTTTTCTCCATATAGTGGACTTCAATGGTTACCAATGGGTTGAAGGTCCAAATTGCAGTTTCAATGCAGCTTCAAAGGGCTCTACACGATCCCAGACGAGGAATAAGGGTCTTATTTAGTGAAACGACCTGTCATTTTCTAAAAGGAAAAAAATGTATATACTTTTTAATCACAAATGCGTGTCTTGCACTAGCGTCCACGACTTCACGCATTACGTAATCACATTGGAAAGGTCACGTGTGACGTAGACGGAAGTACCGACCCAGTGTCTACAAAGCGAACGTGCAAAGACTAAGTCAAGCGGCCTTTACAAAAAAAAAGGTAAACCAAAGATGTAGGACGATTTTGAAGTTGCAGGAGAAAATGAGATGGAGTTTTTTGCCCTACCCTACCTTTCGCGTGACCTTTCCAACGTGATTATGTAATACGTGGCGCATCGCAAAGCAGTGCAAGATGAGCATTTGTGGTTAAAAAGTATATAATGTTTATTTTTTTAAGAAAATGACAGATAGTTTCGCTAGATAGGACCCTTATTCCTCGTCTGGGATCATGTAGAGCCCTTTGAAGCTGCACTGAAACTGCAGTTTAGACCTTCAACCCGTTGGTCCCTGTTGAAGTCCACTATATGGAGAAAAATCCTGGAATGTTTTCCTCAAAAAATGTAGTTTCTTTTGGAGTGAAGAAAGAAAGACATAAACATCTTGGATGCCATGGGGGTGAGTAAATTATCAGGAAATTTTAATTCTGATGTGAACTAATTCTTTAATAATTTCAATTTTTTTATACACAACTGTTTTTAACATTGACGAATATGTATAAAGAATTTATTTATTTTTTTGAAACAAGTTGGATTTAGAAAATCAATCTGAAGATTTTTTATTAGATGCCATTGACCAATGTTTGAGAGTTTTAATTTAAAATATAATCGATTATTTTGTATTTTTCTCAGTTCACCGTTGACTCCTACCTAATGTGTTGTTTCGTCAAGCACTGTACAAGGTTTATCCAGCTTATCAAAGTGTTTTTATTCCAGGATGCAAGTATTTCAAAGGTCTCGAACAGAGCAGATATGCAAAAGGCCCCGAATGACCTTGTTCTCATTTCCTCGTGTCTGGTCGAACTGCTTCTCTCTGTGTGGGCTGTGAGGCTTGTCTTGTGAGGCCTCTGCTGTCGGTCGCTGCCAAAAATGGGATGTTGCAGATCGTGTGTAAACAAGAGACCCGAGCAAGAATGCAATTAAGAGGCTTTGCAACAGTTGGCATGCAAAAGGCATTAGTGTGCGTTTGCATTTCAAAGCCATTTGGATTTGGAATAATATTAGCTCTGCGAAGCACTCCCGGGGCGCCGGGCATACGTCGCATAGATCTTAGTGACTAGGGCTGACTTTGGTCGTGACAAAGAGATGATGTGGCTTCCCCCCGGGATTCCAGAGTCCTCTGTCTCACCGAGATGAAAGCGAGAATTAAAATGGATGCGTTAGTCCGTGTGTCTCACTGCCAGGTATCGGTCGTCGCTTTGCCTCCATCTACTTTTGTCTCCCAGCCAGCCATAAACAAATATAGTGAGATTTGTTGATAAAGAATCTCCTGGAGGAATCCGGCTGTCATCGCTAACGCCTTGCTTGCACAGGTAATGTAGAGTATCGACCGTGGGCATGATTCTGCCACGGTTTTCATATGACGCTGGTCCCGGAGGAGATCCGCCCCCGATGAGACGCGTTCTGCAAGGTTTCCTCCGCACAGACATTCTCCAGGCATGCGGTCCTCCTCAGATGCAAACACGAATCCCAAGAGAGGCCAGGGTTTTGGTAGAGGGCGTATGTTGGAAATGGTGACGGGTAGTACATTGGAGATGATTTTTAGGGGGTTTATGTGAATGAACGGACACGGAGAGACATGTCTTATTCGCCACCTTCTCCCCCAGCTTTCACTGAAACCTAATATCGTGCATCACTACATGAATATTTCATGTTTCACTCATACCGTTCTCAGACAAGGGCACAGACAGCCTGTGGTCATTCCCGTCTTACTTGAATCCGAGCAAATTTCATCCGCGGTTAATGGTGCGACTGAGCCGGAAGATCAGAAAGTACATTATGGCTCTGTCTGTTGTCACTGAGATTGGGAAAGCTGATTTGTCTTCCAGGTCAGGTGACTTATTTAAATTCAGCTCATTGCTGAATATAGAAAAGAAAGAGAATGAGACACAATTTAAATTGCGTTTCTGAGACTTTGGACAGATAAAATGGTCCAAAGACTATGTTTAAAGGGAAAGTTCACCCAAAATTGAAAATTCTTTTATT
The DNA here is from genome assembly GCF_019924925.1 of Ctenopharyngodon idella. NCBI lineage: Eukaryota > Metazoa > Chordata > Actinopteri > Cypriniformes > Xenocyprididae > Ctenopharyngodon > Ctenopharyngodon idella. Next base: position 28,606,851 of record NC_067230.1, read on the forward strand.
ATTTATTCACACTCATGTTGTTCCAAACCTGAATGACATTCTTTCTTTTGCGGAACACACAAAAAAAGTTATTTTGAAGAATGTTGATGGTGAGTAAATGATGATAGAGTTTTCGTTTAGATGCGCATTCCGTCAGTCAGATCAAAGTTCACTGATGGCTTTGAAATGCATTTATTGGGAAACACACATACAGAAGTCTAGATGGTTGAATCATTGTTTAGTATCACAGGGAGAACGTCACACCAAGTGTTCTGTGACAAAGGGGGTTATGGGTAAAGCGCTTGCCTGGCTGCACTTGGCTGGAGAAGATGCAAGGCCTTTGAAATATGATTTCTGTTGCTGGTCGTGATATGGCTCAGAGGAGCGGTTGATTCCACAGAGCAGGCTGTGCTGAGTGCTGTTCCACACATACATTCACCTTTATCTGTTTGGTACAAGTTTTAATTTCAGATGTAAGTTTTATAGCATTATTCATATGAATATATTCATATGCTGATATATGACTCATAATCATATGTGTTATATTATTTTTGGTTATATATGTCTACAATAATAATTCCAAATCAACCGTTAGATTCAAAGATTTTTAAGATCACATGAAACATGTGACCAAACCAGATACAACCAGCAGTAAAATGTAAATGCATTTACATACAACTGATATTGTATGTTGAACTTTTTGGTAACACTTTATTTTAGGGTCTTTTAACTAGTTGCTTATTAGCATGCATATTACTGGCTATTATTGGCTATTTATTAGTACTTATTAAGCACATATTACTGCCTTATTCTGCATGACCTTATTCTACATTCTTAATCCTACCCAATACCTAAACTTAACAACTAACTTACTAACTATTAATAAGCAGTAAATTAGGAGTTTATTGAGGGAAAAAATAGTAATTAATAGTTTATATGTGTTTTCCCTAAATTAAAGTGTTATCAACTTTTTAGTGTTTAAGGTGAAGTGTGTTATATATTGATTTATAAAACTGTTAGTTCCTGTCCTTGATTCTGATTGGTCAATAGCTGTGTTTTATTCACGATAAAACACGGCTATGACTGCTTCACCTAACGGTTCTGTGTATCACTGCACAACACCCTTAGCATAGCAACCACTCTTAGCAACGTAAACTGTATGTTCTCAATTGATATTGTTCATTGAAGCTTACTCTATTATGTAGAAGAGTGTTGTGAGAAAGAAATTGATTGAGCGAGTTTATTACCTGCATTCAGATTTAGCATTTTACTTCAGGTCAATCCTATGTTCATAATAAAAAATCTGTTTAAATGTCTGATGTATTATCTTGTCCTTTTAACAGTTAAGGGGTTTTCCCATGACTGACAGCGCTAGTCAAAACATGTGTCAGTTGCGTCTTGTTCCGTGTTCACAACAATTCAGTCTTTTCAATGTAAAAGTCTTCGCTACTGAATGACTCACTCATAAAGACAGTCTTTGCCGCCATCTAATGGCGTAATAATGTAACTGCTGTTGCTGTTCACGGTCAGGGACTATTTTTTTCCAGCGGAAGGAAGACTTTAGTGAAAGTTTACTTCATGAAAGTTGCATTGATACACATTTTTGATACATATTACGATACATATTTTGATACATATTAGTGCTGTATCGTGAATAACTGAAGGGGTTTCAGCACAGCCTCTCGTACCTTATTGCTTACATAAATGATGTATTCTATTCTAGTTTAACTGTGTTTTTGTACCAAACAGTAAACACTGTGATTTTGTGGCAGTTTCAAATTATTGTTCTGTTTGTTTGAGCATCTCAGACAGTCAGATTGGTGCTGGAAAAAAAGACACACTTCATATGTTCATATGTCATATGGCAGACTGTTAGGAGAGGTCAGCCATTGAAGCTACATATGGATTTGTGGAAATGCTTAGTCAAAGAAAGTCATGAGTAGCATTTCTGAAAGTTACCATTTTCTTTTCTTTTTTTTTTTCTTTTAACAGTTGACTTATGGTGGAAGAACTTCTTTTCACCTCCAGCTGTGAAATCAAAATCCTATTTACTGTACTTGTTCCTCCTATTCATCCTATTTACTTGTTCCTAGTCTTAAAGGGTTAGTTCGCCCAAAAAATTAAAATTCTGTCATTAATTACTCACCCTCATGTCATTCCAAACCCGTAAGACTTTCGTTCATCTTCGGAACACAAATGAAGATATTTTTGATGAAATCTGAGAGCTTTCTGTCCCTCCATAGACAGCTACGCAACTGAAACTTTGACGCTTCAAAAAGTTCATAAAGAGATCGTAAAACTAATCCATATGAATTGAGTGGTTTAATCACTCTGAAGAGACTCGATCGCTTTTTATGATGAACAGATTTAATTTAGATTTTTAAATTAAATCTGTTCATCTTTTCTGAAGAGACTCGATCGCTTTATATGATGAACAGATTTAATTTAGGCTTTTAATCACATATAAACATTAAACACATATAAACATCTGTTCATCATATAACCTTTGGACTAAACCGCTCACTTCATATGGATTCGTTTTACAATCTTTTTATGAACTTTTTATTCTTTTGATTATAAAAGAAGAGGCATCTTATTCTGCTGATGTAACAAAATCTTTCTTATTTTTCATTCTTTCACCTCAATCAAATTTTCACCATCTGATCATTTCCTAATGTGTAAAATTCAAAATGTTTGTCTTGTTCCACATATTGTCACATTATTAAACTAAAACCGGTTGTGAGTGTGCTTCATGTTGACCTTAACAGATATAACTTGGCTTCAGTTTGACTTGAAGTATATCAGCTCTGATAGTGGGTTGAATCATGCTGAGCTGGGTGTGTTGGGTATTTCAACAGATAAACCAACTACCATTTTCTCTAACCAAAACAGCGTTTGTGCATGTGTGTGTTCACATCTGTGAAGTCCCAATGCAGACATGCTCTAAAGATATATTCCTGGAGCTTGAGAGAAGTATGAAAGTAAAAGGTTGGATAAAAGTGTGATTGAAACGTCTGCATCTCTTTCTGAAGGCTAGCTTACTCCACACCACCACTGCTGTATTTGTTTTTCATGGCGCAGAGGCAGATGGGTGAGGACACACTGCCTTTCTGCAGCTCGCACTGACTGGTGAAGACTGAAACGCCTCGGGCAATGCCTGCAACCACAGGGAGACAGTCCGATGCGAACTCCTTTACTAATACAACTGCTCATATTCCCAAAACACATACACCACCTTACCGATAGTCTGTTTTGTTTGATATCGATTAGTTGAAGTTTGACAGGGTTTATAAATGAAAATAGACTACCTTGTTTTCAGTTTACAAGTGCAATCCATGGGTGTATATCTAAGCATAAATGTCTGAAAAGTGTAAAGAAAATGTTTTTTAGGAATCAACTGTAAGGATGGTCAGAAGCCACTCTGTCTTATGTTTCTTGATTATATACATGAGTTTTTATGCCTTGCGAGGGTAAACATTTGTTTTTCTTCGTGAAATATTGAACATTGTTGCAAATTCTGCTGATTTAAATATGTAATTTATATGTCTAGCATGTCACATTTGTGAGAATGATTTGTGATAGTCTTGGAAGCATCGGTTAGAATGGGTTGAAATCAGAAACAAATCACTGAATGCTATTATATGCTGCAAAATTGGGTTTATGAATTTATAGCTGTCATGGAGTTTCATTATAGCTGTATAGTTTCCAGCTATATTTGCATAACCTAATACATTTGGTGTTTAATGAAAAATGTAAGTGTGTTTTATTTTTAGCAGTTTTATATGGCAGAAAGAAATATGTTTTTATTATACATCAAATTTTATTTACAAAAAATTACAATTTATTGACATTTTATTAGCATTTTTATGTCAGAAAGAAAAATACCACCTAATTGTAATTTATTATGTTAAAAAAAATTATTAGGTGGTATTATTTTTTAAAGACAATAGCACTTGTGTAAAATATAAATATATTTATTTATTTCATTTTTTTTAAAAGAAATTTTTATGCATCATTAGAAAAGGCAAGTACAAATCTGAACTATTGGCCTGATCCGACCAGGATTTAAAACAAAAAAATCGATATTGTGCTCTGTTTTATTCAGCTTGTTAAATTGTTGTTAAATTGCACTTGCAATGGTTTTGTTATCTTTAGTAGCAGCCACAGAAACAAGTGCAAGCAAATAAAATGAACATGAACATTATGAAAATGGTTTATTCAACTTGTTACTCAGTCTTAGAAGATGCTTTACTCAGTTAGAGTTGGCCATGAACATACTGACATGTGATTTGTTTGTAATTATATTATCGCCTCCACATTTACTAATGCACTTCACACTGTAATAAGTTGGCAAAACTTAAAAAATTTGAGGCAATCAATTTAAGAAATTCAAATTTTCAAAGTACTGGCAGATTTGTATTTTGTACTCATATTTTAATTGTTCTGATCTTGAAATTCATACATTTAACTTAAAATTATTACGTAACCTCAGTGTAAACATCTTTTATTAGTGTAAACTTAGCTAGCTTTAACAAGCTCAAACCAAGCCACATGTACCACTTGATACCATGATGGTAACTCTCCAAAAACCCACATTAACAAAAACTCTTCTAAATTAGCATAACAAAACATTAATCACTACTAAAAAAACAAAAAAACAAAAAAAAACATTATATAACACTTCATTTTAGCATTTACTCTCCCTTTCGAGTGCCATGTGCAAAGCATGCTGGAAATAGAAATCCCAGCCCAGTTTAAGTTAAACTTAAGTTCGTCTAAATTAAAAGAAATAAGTTCATAAAACCCAAAACAATGAAACGGTTCAGTTTACTTAAAATATATAATTTCTGTGAACTTTTAAGGAAAAGAAAGTGCTAAATACTCATAAAAGTCGATTTGACTGAACTAATTTGTTTAATTTAAGTTTGTCCTACTCAAACTAACTAATTATTTTGAGCGTTGGAGTTTACAGCTTTTTCTTGCAGTGCATAAAATGGTTTAGTGCTCACCCCTAACTGGGAAAGAGTTGCATGTTCATCCAGGGTCTTCGGTTTGACAGCTATCCAAAAAGACGCGTGTAGATCGTTCCCGTTGCTCTCGGCAAGAAGTCCAGAAAGAGAACAGACGGATTTTAAATCAATAACACCCCAAGCCTGGACGAAATTGAAAGCGATTACGTGTTCAAGCCAAGTGTTGATATATGAGATCTATTGACAGTGCCATGACAGCAGCACTGAAGTCGGCTTTGTTACGGGCCCAAACGCACAATGCAGTTCCCATTTGCACCTCCTGCATGGCTGAAAGTGCTTTAATTAATTATTGGAAAGAGCCCGGTCTCTTTATTTCAACGTCCTTTGTTGCCCTTTCCCTTTAAAGTTATTTGTCTCTGGATGACCCTAGATTTCACAGCACATTGCCTCTGCCGTGTTTCTCTGAGAGGGACTCCTTTTTTGCTGACAGAGAAAGAAATGTGATCTGTTAAATAAGTCATTCCCAAACGCTCACTGAGTTTTCGCCACCAGCAAAAGCGTCAAATGTGCTGAAAAGGCACGCGAGTGAGGCTAAAATAGAGAAAAGTAAGTTCTGTGGCTTTCTCTCTCTCTCTCTGTGCCCTGAAGATTTTAACCTGATTATGAAGAACAGCATCATTTCAGAGGCTGGAGTCAATATTGTTTATCTCTCATCAGATACAGTGAAGCGTCCAGGGTTTGGAGCATCGTCTTTTAGACTGTCTAATGGAAGATATGTTCATGAAGTCGTGATTGTGGGAAGCCAGCACCCGAGACACATGTAACACGATTCTGACACACTCATGACACTTCATTACGATGATGGATCCATGTGGTCTGTAGAAAGAGAACATTACTGCTCCATTCTGGAATCTAGTGAGCTGCCCACCTAGACAGTGTGTTAAGACATCATAGGCAAACTCTACGGCAGCGTGAATCCTTTACGTCAAAAGAATAACCAGTCAATGTAAAAATAAGCACAATGAGAAAAATTAAGACAAAATGTTGATTATAAATATACTCATATTTAAATTATACAAATGATTGAAGAACATCTTAATCAAATAAAAAATAGGCTATTTTAGCCAGTAATTATGTAAAAAAAAAAAAAAAAAAAAAAATTCGTAGTATAAATGGAGACGATAACGGTATCGTTTTTAAAAAAATTCACTTTGAAACCCATTTCCAGGCCCCAAAACGCTGTCGTGTAAATAAACGGCCAAAACTAGAGCTGCACGATTAATTATTGAAAGATAACGATTTCGATTCAAACACCCACACAGTCTCATTCCTAAATGACAACGATTTGTCTATGTCCATTAAACCTTTGACAAAGACACACTGGAACATTCAAAACTGTGTTGGAGCTGCCGCTGACCTAGAGAGAGCAGTTATCATGTATAGAAACAGCTTCACAAACAGTCTTTTCAACCACAAAATATCATTATTTCTGTGTTACAAATATTCAAATTATCACAGAAGTACTGGGATAAAAGTTTATAGCTTGGATATAATCACTGATGTCTACGGTAGCAATCAAAATAGAGCAAGCAAATCCTTTTGAAAGTAACTTGCGCTTCAAACAAAGATTGTATCAATTACATCATTACACCAGTAGGTGGCGACAAGTGACTTAAAAATGTATGTCATCGTTGAATCATTCGCTCAAGAGATTCGTTCAAAAACGCTGCTTCATCCGGTACTGAAACAAGTAAAGTATTTGCGATTGAGTCATTGAATCATTCATTAAAAACTATTTGAAATTGATTAAACATTTTAAATAGACTGCAGCAGTTAACATTTTGTAAACTGACCCTTATGCTCTCCAATGCTGCATTTATGTGGTCAAAAATACAGTAAAATCTGTAATATTGTGCAATATTATTGAAATTTAAAATAGCTGTTTTTCTGTTTTTATATATATTTCAAATGGAATTTATTCTTGGGATGCAAAGCTGAATTTTCAGCATCATTACTCCAGTCTTCAGTGTCACAAGATCATTCTAATATGCTGATTTGCTGCTCAGAAAATATGTCTTATTATTATCAATGTTGAAAATGTGTACGGAGCCATTAAAAAAGGGACTTGCTGATGGTAAAAAAAAGTAAATAAAAAATGAGATGGGAGGGAAAAATTATTTTTCATTGTTTTTGTGGCAGGCCACTTGGTTTCAGAACAGAATTTATATGTGACAGGCAATAAAAGACTCAAAGTAATGATTATCAAAAGCTAAATCAATGTTTTTTTGGTCTTGCATTTGATTATGACAATTTAATTCTGTATTTAATCAAAATAGTTTCATTTATTTGTTTGGTCAAGTGATGCATTAAAACAAGCACTGAAACACTGACCATGCCAGGCAGCTGGTAGATGACTGGTAATTAGTACCTGATCTTGTAATCTCTCTCTATCTTGGCCAGTGTGTAGATGTGTTTCTCGGGTGCTTTGGGGTGGATTAATGTGGCACTTTTCAGTGCTCTTGTGTTTTTGTCTGAGCGTTGTTGCAGCAGTCAGTAACCGTGATGCATGTTGGGGAATTATATTACTCCTTGGCTGCAGTTCTCTCTCAAATACATCTTTCTACTCTACAAGTTTATTTATTTGCTACTTCGTGGCTGTACATTTTTTTTTCTAAACAAGACCAAAAGTAAAAATCGCTCTTGGTTAAGTAATAATAGCCATAATAAATAGATTAGTCTTTCTTCAGGAGAGTGATGCAACTGTTTTATCAGGGCAAAACATCTCAACACATTTCCAGAGAGGCAGAGCGCTCATGAAAGCAAAGCTGGTACTCGTTTTCCCAGCACTCCTCTTTAATTTAGATGAAAGAGGGGATTTCCTAATCACTTATAGCCCTCTTACTTATTTTTAAATCATGTTTCAAAATTTTGAGTCTCTTCAGTGGTTCCTAAGATATCCATTTTGGCCACAAAAGCAGCTGAAATGGACCAGAAAATGAGCGGTAGATTTCACGATAACATGTGTGGTTAATGTGAGTTTTTTTTAATAATATTAATAATCAGCAAGGATGCAATACATTGATCAAAAGTGACAGTAAAGACATTTACAGTGATACAGAAAATCTGCTAAAAATAAATGCTGTTCATTTGAACTTTCTATCTATACAAAAATCTGTTTCTATAAAAATATTAAGCAGCACAACTGTTTTCATCATTGATAATAATAATACATGTTTATTAAGCAGTAATTCAGTGTAGTAATAATGATGAAAATTCAGCATTATTGCCTTTCAAAATATTACTGTTTTACTTTAATATAGGCTTGGATAAGAGACTTCTTTGATAAACATTTAAAAAAAAATCATACCGACCCCAAACTTTTGAACAATAGTGTATATTAACCAAACACTTGCATATTATATAAACACTTCTGAATATGCAGCCATCCAGGAGGAAGCTGGCGACCTTCACTGCCACATTGCTTCCTTTATTGCCACATCAGCACCAAGTTCCAGCCGTGCCAAACAGCCTGACAGCCGGGCTGCCTCGCCAAACAAAAGCGACCGACCGCTGACGTTCTGACAGGGCAAACACACACCTTAATTAACGCCTGTCACGCTCCTCTGATTAAGGGAAAGATGAATCTGTGCCGGTATTCATTGAGCAGGGTGAAGAAAGACACACAAGTATTGGGAAATTTCAAGACTCAAACAGGGTCTCAATTTGAGATGAAATTAATGCAGAGAGGAGCTGCACCGTTGGGGGGAAGGGGGAGGAATGTGAGTTTTTGACACTGACCTACACTGTAAACCCAAATAAGTTGGCAGAACTCAAAAAATTTGAGATAATCAGTTACATCAATTTTTCAAAGTTAAGAAATTCAAAGTTCAAGTAAGCAGAACTGGCAGATTTCAATTTTGTACTCGTACACTTTAAAGGTGGACTCAAAAACACTGTTTGGAAGTTAGTCGGACCGACACTAACAACAAACGTCTAATCAATCAGCATTAGGGGGCATATGACGGTCGAGGAGAGAGAATGAGCAAGAGGGAGATTTAAAAATAAAAAACTGCAGAACGAGAGATGGGACACAATACAAAAGAGCTCAAAAGAATATCACTGGAATGAAGGTTTATGACTGGGCAAGCGCTTTAGGACCCGTGTTTATATTAGAAAAGCTTTCCAGCGATGGGGAGAGCTAAGTGGGAAGGCCTGAAAACAGACGCGGAGGCTGCTTTGAAACCGCTTCAAATGTGAGTAACACTATGTTTGTGTGTCATGAGCTGCTGTTCTGTTGGCGACTAACAACGAGCACTTTGTATTTACTCTTGTGTACTGTACGTTCATTTTTTGTGCTTCCTTGTCGTTCATTCATCATCTGTGCTTTATTTTTCGTGAAGCATTTTGTTGCGTGTCAGCTGTGATAAACAGACATCCACTCTCGCATTGCGTGTGTAACAGTGGCCAGATAGTGAGAGTTTTGCAGTTAAACTACTGCACACTGACAGCCGCTGGAGAATGTGGTGTTTAGTGTCGTTGTTAGTGCACTCGCCTTTCTTGTCAGCAGTGGACGGGCCGGGGTTCGAGACTGACTCGGAGCAGGGTGGTTAGGTTTGAAGTGTTAGTTTTGGAGGCAGAGCAATGAAGAGAGGGGTAGGTTTGTTTGGGTTGATTTCAAATATCAACAGTGTTCAATAGTTATAGTTTTTCAAAATCTACTGATCCCACCTTTAATTGCTCTTAACTTGAAATTTTGAGCAAGTTAATTCATACATTTAACTTAAAAATTGTCATATAATCTCACATGATCTCTTTTATTTTTAGTAGTGGAAATTTAGCTAGCATTGCTGAAAGAGTACAGCAATATAGAACATTTATCACTTACTTGTTCTGAAATAAGCCCATGCTCCACTCGTTGCCATGATGGTAACCCCCCAGTTTGAGGTAAATTTAAGTTTGTCTAAGTTACAAGAAACAAGTTCATAAAAATCAAAACAATGAAATAATTGAGATTACTTAAAATGTGTCAGTTTTGTGAACTCAAAAGAAAAAGAAAAGTTCTAAATACTCATAAAAGTTAATTTGATTGAACTTATTTGTTTAATTTGAGTTTGCCCTACTCAAACCAATTAATTATTTTGAACGTTAAGGTTTACAGTGTAGAAGTTTTCAGTTTTATCATAAAAGGCAGTGGATTTTCCCACTGGTGAGTAGAATTAAGCCATAACATCAAGACATACAGCCATAACATCAAATCGTAACAGTTTAGTAGGTTAGTAGATTCCACTTAGCAACTAAGCTTTATTAATGAATTTGTTAATACATTTTGAGGAAGAAAGAATGGACTGTGATAGCAGAACAACCTATAGGATTGAACAGGAGATTTTTTTTGTGTGTGATTCTTCAGTAAAATGTGCTTAAAAAGTGGTTAAAAATATACTTTGTGTTACTTTATAAGTGACCCCACTACATTTTACGCATTTTATGTATTTTTTTCCCCCCCGCATTTAAACTGCAAATCTAAAGCTGCAGTTGCAAACTATCTACACACAGAGATCCTCCATTGACATAGAAAAGAGCAAAAGCTACTCTGAGAAAATGGCAGATGGCCAGTTGCTAAGGCAGAATTGGTTAGTAATATTTTTGAGGCGGGCCTTATCAAAGGAACAATGAATCATGTGGGTTTATTTGTCGATTTACATTCACAGACAAACACTGATCATGACAGTGGCTTGATATTACATATTTTACATCCTAGAACCAAACATGACAATCATTTCAATAATATGTTTTTAAAATGAATCTGTTCTCTATTCCCAAGCGTACAGTTCAAGCATTCTCTCAGTGCACCAACTCACTCTATCCCAGAATATTTGTATTGGCTTTCTATGAGCAGAGTTCATCGGCATCTGTCTGCTTGTCTTCCATAGGTACGGTTTCATCTGTGCCCATCGTCTGCACATGTCTGCTCATCTCTCTAGCCTTCAGCCATTGATTTCGATGGTGCAATAATATATGAGTTGTACCTGTGGCAGATGGACAGCTCCTGCGGAGATGGAGTTCAGATCTTACAGCGCACACTCAGTGGAAGATGAGGGCAGGAGGTTTTGATACGATTCAAATGGTTGGAAACTGAACTCGTGACCTCAGGGAAAGCAGCAGGGTTTCGGTACGTGAGATGATTCCTCCATCTCAAAGGCGAGCGGAGAGGAACTTCACATTGTCCATCAACTTTTCCCATTTATCACAGTCAGGGAACTGGGAAACTGTTAGTCAGGTTAATTAGCCGCAGTGCTGAGCTATTATTGTGTGCTGTAGAGTATAAACAGAGAGCTGCGTTAAAAGCCACCGCCTGCAAATCTTTTGTGTTCCATAAACAAAATAAGTGAAATGCTCAGATGTAATAATCAGTAAATAATCAGATGTAAGAACAAAACAATGTCCCGTAGATCAGGGCGCTTCAACAGGGGGTCCCTGACCCATAGGGGGTTCATGGCGGGACAGTAGGGGGTATGCAAATTATTGTTGGATCACAAACGTTTTTATTTCGTGTTAAAATGGAAATGTGCTAAACGTGTTCACTTCAACCAAAGCTAAAGATAAGATGCTGAAGTTCAGCTTAATGTTTCATTGTTCCTCCTACATTACATTAAAATTTTACTTAATTCATTTTAATGTACATGTTTATGAGCCTGTACTTCGATAATGATTAATATTATTACCTTGTAAACATCATAACAAAGTATGTAAATAGAATAATATGGCACCACACTCATGCCAATATAGGCCAGGCTTAAAATGCAACATTTATTGTATTTACAATAGCAATTTTATACATTGTGTAACAAGGCTCTGTCTCTCTGTTCACCAGTGGGGCCTTGGCATAAAAATGTTGAAGATTTCTGTTGTGGATCATCATTTATTGTTTTATTTTTTTATGCAATAATAATAATAATAATAGCTAACAGAAACATCAAAATTCAACTGTAACTAGTGTGATTATACTGTAAAGAAAAGTTTGTCAAGACAGACTTTCTGTGTTGGCTTGACAAAGCCTTTTTGTTTATGAATGACTTTTTAAGGTTTAATTGGCCTTATAGTTAGACAGACTAGTGGATAACTAAATTAACTTTTCATTTTATTTTCCAGGGTGGAAGAAAACGTAATGTGTTATTAAATTATTGTTAAATCAGGAATTGAACCAGAGCCAATTCTTAAATTCTGAATTTTGCCCAACCCTGGAACAAAGCCTAATGGATTCAGGAATAAAAGAGCATTTCAATTTCTTCCGTCTTTGTTGTGACATGCTAAACCTAGAAGATGAAGTGCTGTAGAATTTTTCATGTTTTCTACACAGAATGAGAGTACTACACTCATATTGGCAGCTGAAATTATAATAGAATTTGTGGTAACACTTCAGTTAAAGCCTTTATGTATAATGCATTATAAAGGTATTCATAATGTACATTATAATGCATTATATCTTTTCATTAATAATTGTAGCCAAAGTTAAAATCTATAATAATATTCACAGATTCCTTGTTACATCTGTTTTATTTATACTTTCTAAAGGTGTATTATAATGTATTAACTGTGGTTACAATTATTTATGAGACCATACAATGCATTATAAGTTGCATTACAAGGCATAATTAATGCATTAAAATACTTTTATAATGCATTATATATAAAGGCTTTAAGTAAAGTGTTACTGAATGTGTTTGTTGGTGCTAAAAAAAAAAAAAAAGCAAGTACCCTATAATTACTATTCCAAGGCAGATGTAGACCACCAAATCATAAGACTTAAAGGGATAGTTCAACCAAAAATTAAAATTATCCCATGATTTACTCGCCCTCAAGCCATTCTAGGTGTATATGACTCTCTTCTTTCAGATGAACACAATCTGAGATATATTTAAAAATATCCTTGCTCTTCCAAGCTTTATAATGGTATTGATCTATACGGCTCCAGTGGGTTAATAAAAACCTTCTGAAGCGAAGCAATGGGTTTTTGTAAGAAAAATATCCATATTTAAAATGATATTTACTATAATAACTAGCTTCCGGCAGACAGCTGTACGCATGGATTTGTGGCGGAAGAGTAACCTCTGACCCGACATACGACGTAATGCCGAACGCGGAAGCACAGGATAGAGCAAAACAAAACACCGGTCACGATTTAGAAGTCTAAAATGGGAATTTTTAAAGAGAAATGTTGGAGGATTTCGAAATAAAAGAAGAGGAGCTTGAGTTTGTTGTCCAGCCCTATTTGTTTGAACCGTGAGAGACGTCTGAGCTTATGATACTCCTACATCCTGTGTCATACATCGCATCTGGGGTTACTCTTGTGGTGCAAGTTGACTTGCTTAGTATGCATACGGTCGTCCGCCGGAAGCTAGTTATTTGAATTTATAAATTTTTAAATATGGATATTTTTCTTACGAAAACCCATTGCTTCACTTCAGAAGGCCTTTATTAACCCCCTGGAGCCTTACGGATTATTTTTATGATGAATGGATGCATTTTTGGGGGCTTCAAAATCTCACCCCCCATTCACCACCATTATAAAGCTTGGAAGAGCCAGGATATTTTTAAAAATATCTCCGATTGTGTTCATCTGAAAGAAGATAGTCATTTACACCTAGAATGGCTTGAGGGTGAGTAAATCATGAGATAATTTTCATTTTTGGGTGAACTAACCCTTCAAAGTACATCTTTCCCAATATTCCATTATTGCAGTACAGCCTTGCACATGTTGAGAATTGCTTGTTTGTGTCTTGGATGCATTTTTAGTTTATCAGTGAGTTGTAGCATCAACCTGGTGGCACCTCTGATCTGGCATCACCAGGCTTGGAAGCACATCTCAGATCGCAGCCAGTCGAGGAAATTCAATATTCCATTGTGTCCCCAATCGAGCGCGAGCAGCAGCCTCGATCCCTGGCGAGGACGAGTGCCACTGCGTTTCTGGAGTAGATCCCGGGTGAGCACAAGCGGAGGACGCGTCTCTCCTCCTTCCTGTCTCTGTCGGATCATGTATTCCGGATGGGGCCCACGTGTCGTGGAGGAAGCATGAAACGTTCCATCATTCCTTCCCCACCGGGGCCTCGCTGGCAGAGTCGGGGCGGCTCCTGGAAGCTTCTGCCTGGGATATGACCTTCACTCCCTCTCGTAGTAACAAAAGGTGGAGCACGTGTGGATGGTGGCAGTTTCCTGCCTGACTGTGCTTTTTCTCTCATGATAAAATGAAGAAAAGTGCTGCATTGTTCATCCAAATTTGGCCGACGGCACAGTGAACAATCAGGAAACGTCTTGTTTCGAGTGATCTTTAGCTTTGTGGGTCTTTTTTTTTTTCAGAGCTTTACTGTATGTGACTTGTTTTGCTTTTGTGGTTTTAATTAATCTGCAGAGGCGGCTATTAATTGCCGTCGCTGTCCGTCTCGCGCACGAGCTGTAATGTGAATGATCTGAGTGAACTATTTACTGCTTCACTGTGCATGTGGGGAGTTAAACAAGTAGAGAAGTTCAAAACAAATTAAAAACTTTTAGGCTTTTGCAATTATGGGGAACATTGCTTGGATGAGGTAATGCGATTTAAGTTTTTCCATCTGTAAATATCCCTGTTTTAGTGAAAGCTGTGGGCTAATTAGATGAATTGGCTTCTTATTGACAAAAAAATTAACCAGAATGATTATTTTTAGTAGTGCTTTTGAAGGCTGTTTGCTATTGTCGCTGTCGTTGGTTATAAATAAACCACACACATCTAACCTATCAATTACACCGCAGAGATTAATTCCGTGATTGATATTTGATGAGTGTGTAGTATGTAGATGAGTATGTCACTCGTAGGCGACACTCCATCTCTTAAACTGAATAATTCTCGTGCACACAGTAATGGGAAAATCACATCACCTATAATAATGTGGCCGCTATTTTCATTAATGGCTGACCCTCTTCTCTGTCTCTCTTTCTGGCTGTTTCTCTCTCTCTACCGCGCTTGACTATCTGATAACATCCTTGCAAATGATAGTTTCATTTTTATCATGGAAGTCAGCAGCCTTGGCACTTGGACAGGGAAAAACAATCTTGCTAAGTGCCAGGTTTCAGCCCACCTCTCTCTCTAACTCTTTGCCTCTCCAGCACAATAACGCCCTCTTCTTATCATTGCCTGAGGTTTACAATTGACCAAAACAAACAAATAACCCAAGAGGGGCACAAGGCTACTGCAAAACAACAGAGAGAAAAGAGAAGATGAAGGGAGAGAACAGGAGAATATAGACAAATGGAGAATAAAAGCATTTAAGAAGACAAAGGAAAGAGACTGGTTAAATGTGAGAAAGTCTAAGGAAGGAATAAGGAGAAAGTGGCAGCTCAAGCTCTACACCACCATTTTGCATTTTGCATTTTATGTCAGACTTCTTTTATTTAGTGACTTACAGAGCATTTAATCTGCAGTTTTCCCTTGGGTTACTTTGGTAATAAAAGCCATAGGCATTGCTTGCACCTTGCTCTACTAGTTAAGCAACAGAAATAACTATTTTATTTTATTTTATTTTATTTTATTTTATTATTTTATTTTTTTAATATATATATATATATATATATATATATATATATATATATATATTAAAAAAATATATATAAAAATATATTATATATATATTCATTTAGAAGATGTTTTATTCACATATATATACAGGTACAGGAACCCAAGTTTGTTTGAATAAGTGTTGTTGAAGCCACGCTGACACTGTAGTTTTTAAATTTGCAAGACTACTAAAGTAGTTAAACTAATCTAAAAAACAAACAAACATTTAAAAACATGCATTTTTTAGGTCATGGTGCTAGCAGCCCCAGGTTGTGGGTTCAATTCCCAGTGAACGCACTGGTAAAATGCAGTGTAAGTTGTTTTAGATTAAAAAAATCAAATGCATAAATATATAGTATAATATAAATATATAGTTAGTATATGGACATATAAAATCTCCAGTCTCCTTCTCATTTCTGCATTGCTCACAAATTGATCACAATATGATGCCCAGCAGATGATTATTTTTTTTTTTTTTATACAAAGGTTATGTTTTATACACGCAGAATCCAATTTCCTCGGTCTCTGTGTTCTTTCATAATTCATAAAAGTGTCTTGAAACCTGTTGTCATATATTAATATTAATGACCCAAAACAAACATCATCACCCAGCGTGACTGATCGCACTCTACACAAATGTTTACATCTCTTTGAACAGCTGGAACTGAGTGGTGCAGGCTAACCTTAAACAGCTGCTGTGCTGCAAGGTCTGCTGGGATACACACCTGCAAAAATATAAAAACAACAGAAGTAGAACTTTAGCCCACTTGCCCCTATCAGCCCTCCACGTCTCTCAAACCGCATAGCGAGAGTTATTTTCTGTGCTGAGGTGACAGGTTTGCCTGCCAGCTCTCTATATCAAACAGCTGGAGATCTGTGCGTGCATCTAATGCTAAAACAACCTGAATGGTTGTTTGTGGTCTGTGCTGATGTTGGTCTAAAGGTTATGAGATCGGGTGGAGCAGCTGTTAGCCATAATGCTTCAAAAATCAGGGATAAATAGACAAATGAATAGATATTTACAATAGCATTCACATTTTTAAAAGCAGGTAAAGACATATCTATGTGTTTCCTTTTTATTTATTTGTTTATTTTCATATTATTTTATATTATTTACAATTTACTTCAGTGTTTTTTTAGTGACTTCTGAAACAATTTAAGCACATTTTATGTATAAAATGTATTTCCTTCTCATTTCTTTCCTTTAAAAAATAGCTTTTTTTCTCTTGTTGCTTCACTTGTGCTTGTTGCTTTTCTCTTATTTTATTTGTATTATTTTGTATTATTTACTAGGGGTGTGATTAAAATGTGACGAGATTTCTCATTGAGGTGAAAAGCTTTCTGGCGATATTGCTATGACGGAGTGTGAGGGTGACGTTAGGATTGAATATGCCACCGCTACGTTTACATTACGCCTCCACTGTCTATTTGCTTTTTAAAGAAATAAAAACCTTTTAATTCAGTTGGATAACGGTCGGTTCAATCCCATCCAACTCATCTAACACAAGCTGCAGAGACATATGTAGTGCTGCAGGAATCAGAGTTCACTGATCGCTTGATGAGAGTAAGTGACGAGATGATTGACAAGACCATGGTGGAGGATTCATTGCACAACAGAGCCTAAGCGTCTGACAAATGACTTATCTTATCAAAAGCGAAAGTAAAACGTGAGTGCACATCGAAGCGCGATTTCAATACCACGGCACAGAGTGACTGAAAAACAATAGGTATTCATCTGAAAAGGATAAGTGGTTTCAGAGTAAACTATTTGATGGTTATTTTTTGCTAAAAGTTTTCTTTGGAATGTGCAATGACGTGCATTATGGCCATGAAATGTGTATACAAGAAAGTAAAGGGGGCAAGTTTGATTTCATGTTGACTTTAGACTCTTAGGAGATCATCCTGTCTTTGGGTGCATTGTCCTTTTAAGGTAAAATGTTTTGACAAGCACTTGTTCATACTTACTGTTCTGCACATCTCCTATTCTTAGGACCCCTTAAATTTGTCCCAATGGTGTAGTAATACAACTGACACAACTAGCACTTGATTAATTAAACCACTTGACTTAGTTCTTCGTTTGTCCGAAAACACTAAGATGGAGGTTCCTTGAGGACCGGACTCAGAACCTCTCTATGACCTGCATCCCCATTAATGGTCCTCTCACCTTCTCTGCCCTTCTCTGGCAGCGTTTCCAGTCAGACTTCTTTTAAAGTATGCCACAGTACATTTCTCCAGTCCTCTGCCAAACTGAGCGAACATCAATCTTAGACCACTATGATGTCCTCTGCACCTTCGCCGGAGTCTTTCTCCTTGAGCCATCGTCTGGACGGCCCAACCACACACATCCACTAATCAAACCGGGCTCTGGAGCAGCATCTCCACAAAGTGCAAGAGAGACATTGGTAAATGACAGTTAAAGGAAGCATTTATCTTTTCTCTGCAATAAGCTACAGAGACTCCTGAGTGTCGTGTCGGTCTTGGCTTGTGTGTGCGTGTGCGGACGGTACGAGGACCGGTATGGCGGACACGAGCGCTATGATTAATGGCTCAATTTCCTCTCCCACTTTTTAAAGTGGATTGTCAATTTGCTCTCTGTGATTTGGTGACGTCCCATCTACTGAGTGGGTGGAGAGACAATGTAAAAGATTGTGGATGAGCAGTTTGATTATGATTATTGAGATGACAGTGAGACTCTACAGGGGACTTCATCGCTTTTTTGCTTCTGACCTTGGGGGGAAAGAGAAAGACACTTCAATTTGAAGCGCGAACATGTGGAAGCACACTAGAGGACATCTCAGTGACATGCAGGCCTAGAAGAGCACATTCATGGTATTGATTTTAAAGTTTTTAAGTAGTTGTAGGCAGGGATTGACATTAACTTTTTTGCTCACCAACCACTGTGGCTAGTGGTTTTCAAGTTACTAGCCACTCAGCATTTTCACTGGCCACAATTTTGAAATCGATACCATGGGGAAAACTGCCATATAGATATTTTTTTATATTATCTCATAATACGGCAGCAGGTATGTTAGGCTGCTGTCACTTTAAGACCTGACACACGGATCTATTATACTGTTACACAACTGACTGTGTTTATGTAAATACTGACCTAGACAGACATTTTGACATTATTTTGATTGTATTTAAGTGTTTAAGCGCAATAAGCAGTGAAAAAGGACTCAATTTAGTATTGAGAGGAGGCTTTATGTACGCGCACAACAAAATCTGTGGGAATGAGTAAAATTATGCGCAATCCCACGCTGAAATTCAAGCCCTGTAACACAAACAAAATTCATCCAGAGCAAATGAAACGAGTGAGTGAGGGGAGGCGAGTTTGTGTGTCAACTCACTGTCGGAGAAACGAGAGAGAGAGAGAAAGAGCAGCTGGTATCGTGTATCTGTTCTGCAGAAAATTAGTATCGGAAGCATTTTAGATATATCAGTATTGATATGCATCGAGACATCGATATTTTTGACACTATTGCACTTAGTTTACTGTTTCAGATGTCTTTTTAAAAGACTTCAATCTGCCAAAGTGGCTAGTAGGAGTGACTTTGTTACACGCCACAGCTGAAATCCACCCGCATTTGGTGGGTGGGTTGGCGGGTGTTAATGTAGAGCCCTGGTTGTAGGCCTCCATCTCATCTTACACCGCACAACAACTTATTTCAAAAGTTTGGAATAATTAAGATATATCTTAGGCTAAGAAGTCTCTTATGCTCATCAATATGTAGTGTATGTGTATGTCTCTTCACACCTTGGACTTTCCAGGCTGGTGGACCAGGCTGCCCTTAAGGAACCCTACAGTTAGACAGATTGGAAGTGATGGTGTGCTCAGAATGGAGCTGACTGTACCACTTTGTAACGTCTGCCGCTTGATAATGTCTGAGTGTTGGTTTAAGCACATCCGGCGCAGTTCAGCGGGGTACACTCTGACTAATATTCATTTCGGAAACTGCCAGCCATCTATGTAACGCAGGTTTTAAGGGTACCTGTGGGGACCATGGCAGGAACCAAGTGTGATGGAGTCTTACGCTAATGAATCAGGGCACGTATTCAAAAAGGATCTGTCGTGCAAAATTTTCTTCACCCTGCAGCAAATTGTGGAGGAGAGTATTTTCAGCAGAATGAGGACTCTCTCCGGTTTTCTTCACGATGCCACAGGGAGCAGTTTGGGTTTAAAGTGCATTCGAGCTTGGTCAAATGAGAGTCGGTTTTAGGATGACCCTCAGCAGAACACCAAGGCCTCCATCTCAGCCTAAATTAGAAACTTAATATGAATTATGCAGAGATTCAGAGATGTAAGATCACATTTTACAAGCAGTGAATTAGGGATGGGCAGTGTTTTTCAGATTTGTCAAGACTGTTCAATTCAATGAACAAATGCTCAGAGTTATTCTGCTCTTCTGGCAGTCTGCCGTATTCATCTTAATAAGTTTTACTATTTATTTAAAATATTTTAGTTTTAATATGGCGTAGTTCTATTAAAAATCTATTAAAACCTGCTTTCTGTGCTGTTTTGGAGCTCATGTGATGAATCAAACCGCAAAGTACCACCAAAAATCATACTGTAACCAATCTCACAATTGCAAACAAAGCCTCGTGTGATGTTTTCATGATTGATCATTGCTGTCACTTCTGATGCCCATCCCTAACATTTATAAATTATTTCAGTCATTGGTATATTGTATTGCCACATCACGGATCTTGTAGCAGAAGACTTTGATTTTTATTTTTTTGATGCAATTGCCATTTTTACCTTGACTAATTCTAGAGTGTTACCCATGGTCAAACACCAAAAGGCACTCCTCAGCTCAAGCGGGCCAGCTTGATCATTTAAACAAAGCGCTTCATCAAAAAGCGACTGACACTTTGAATTAATAGCTGGAGAAATTGAACTCGATAGTCGTTACGTCTTTTTCACAAGCTCGACGGTGACGCGAAATCCACACGTTTTCCATCGCGTCTGTTTTGCGGCTCGAACGCTACCCTTAAATAAGCCTGTCAGAGAGTCATATTGTTCACGACTTCTTCTCTTTCATATTGGGAACAACAGAAGGAGACGGATGGCAGGCCTGGCCTTTTGAAACAGGTAGCAGGATTTGCTCATGTCTTCCTTTGGTGTTGAATTGTTAGAAGTGTTTCAAAGATCATTTTCACAGGAGGCCGATTTGCATTTCATAAAGTTTAGCAACAAGCATTCAAGACGTAAGCCAGAGAGAGAGAAAGAGAGAGAGAGAGGCATTGTCTGGAAGGAAGAAGACACTTCAGTTCGTCTGGAACGTTGGCTCTTTCTCACACGCCTCTCTTGACTCCCGTTTACCCCCTACTATAGTTTAAAGAGAGCTTTGAGGAGTTTCACATTTGTCGGCTCCTGAGTGGCAAACTTGGAGGCGCTCATTGGCAGTCAGAGTGAGGCGTCGGCGCCGCCCTTCAGGTTAACTGCAGGTTAGGGAAAGAGCCGCCTGGAGCAGGTTCGCTAGAAACCGAACGACTGGCCCCTGGGGTTCGGGGGAAGTCAGAGGGAGGGGGAACGGGAGAAGCGAAGGAACGGGGAAGGGATGTTCTCTGGCAGAACGCTGAAGCCCCGAGGCCTTCATCTTCATTTCAATGCAAAATGACTTTGTCATATAATCTCTTTGGTGACTACAGCTCTGAGTTAGGAGCACGGAACAGAGGAATAATAAGGCAATGAGAGCAAAGAGGAGGGGAGGAGTGCTGGGAAAGTGCATAGAGCACAAAAAAGCAAGCTTATCGGAAAAAGAGGAAAACTAGGGACAGTAAAGATGAACGAGCTGCTGAGAATTGACTCCTTAATAAACAGAATTTGACAAAAGCCCGGCTCCCCAATGCTCTGTATCTGTCTTGATGCTTGTTTGCCAAATTACAGCGGGTCATTGTTTTTCATTCAGTCCATCAGCGGCAGTGCCAGGACACTCCCAGGGTCCCAGCATAGCAAACAATCAGACAGTGAGAATAGAGACCCCCGGCCCAACGGTAAACAGGATAACAAAGAAGTATGTGTTGCGTTCACATAAGATAATGGAACGCTTTACGAAAATATCACATAAAACAATGAAGGCAGCCACTGGTGTGGTTGGCATGCATCAGAAGCCGTATCTGATTACTTTCGAGTGATAAAACTAGCAGATTACCCAATCGAACGGTCGAAAATCGCACCCTCCACAATGCCAGCTGGATTTTTCCTTTCCTCAGTGTTATTGTCTTGTTTTTGGCTAATTAGTGTGGATGTTGTAACCTCTTGTTTGGTGATCCTTGGCATCCATCCAACATTGGATGTTTGTCTTGATAAACCTTCCTTTCTAGTTAAAGTGATAGTTCGCTCAAAAATGTCATCATCTTTCATCATTTACTGACTTTCGTATCATTCCAAATCTGTATGCATCTCTTTATTCTGTGGAACAAAAAAAATATGTCATGAAAAAATAAGGATTGTTGTTTAGAATTCTTCAAAATATCTTTGTTCTATCAAAGAAACAAAGTCACACAGGTTTGGAACAGCATGAGAGTGACTAAAGGATTGCAGAATGTTCATGTTCACAATATGAAATTCAGTTCATTTTAATTAAACTTTCCTAAATTCAAAATGCAATTTACCATCCTTTTTTTGTTCCGATTTAAATCCTGAATTGAAATTCTATTCTACTTAAGGAACTGAATGGTTCACAACCCTAGTATAGACACTTATGTTTACGAACACGTCCTCTTTCCTCTTGGCTCTTTAATGCACCACTCATTTCTTTTCTCTTTGCCTTCAATAATGATGGCAGCAGGGTTAAATTGGCACTGCACAAGTTGGCTTCTCTAAATTGAAACCAAGAAAGAACATTGCCAGTTGTGTTCCAATACACTTCCCTGGGCCTTCTGCCTGTTTTCAGAGCCGAGCCAAGAGAGCATATGGCCGCATGTAGATACACAGCGAATCTTTCGCGTGACTGTCAGCCGAACACTCTGCCCTCCTCTCTGTTGTGAAGAGTGTCCTGATGTGTCTGTCCTGTAGACGTGCGCCACTTGTTACCCAAATCCCCACTCTTTAGCCACATTCTGCTTCATATAAAGCGCAAACAACTGTGATAGAGCTGTTAACCAATATGTGACGTACGTTGTCTCTGCGTTCTAGAAGCCCAGACACTCCCAGATTCTCCTCACGCTTTGCTAAAATGAGCCCACTGGTGCATAAAATGAGATCGGTCTTTCAACTGATCTCAGAATTCAGGCACAAGTAACTCATGTGCACGTGAATGTTGTCTTAAGCGCTCCGGTGGTGGTTGCACAAGGATACGATGCAGGATCTGCCAGAGGAGTTGAGAGTCGATATGCCACGCTGATTGGCTGTAGGGCTCGAGATGCGATTCGGCCCTTGGGGCTGTGTAATCTGGCTCCTGACAGCTGCTCAGCGGGTAGTCTGAACACTTTACGAATACCCCGGAGCGACGGATGAACGATGGTCATCGTCAGGTCATCTAGAAACATCCGCAACTCTTGTATCTCGGCATGGAGAAGGACGGGTTACTCATACTAATGCTCAAAACCTCTTCTCACAAGATCATGTTCTTGGACAACACTCATTAAGTTTATATGACAGTGTTTTGTGGTGTTTAAATTGAGTACTCTAGTTTTATAAGGACTGCAGGGGAAGGCTGGTCAATTTTACAACACCTGAGAGAGAGTAAAACTTAGATTTGTTTTTAGTACTTTTAATAGGTCTGATAACATCAAGGGCAACATGTAACCTGCAATCTATCAATCAATCTACAGTATCAAACAATCTATCAATCAATCTATCTATCTGTCTGTCTTTCTATCCTTCCATCATCCATCGTTCGTTCGTTCGTCTATCGCTCGTTCGTTCCTTTGTTCATCTGTCATTCGTTTGTTTCATCTATCGTTCGTTCGCTTGTTCTATCTATCATTCATTCTATCTATCGTTCGTTCATTCTATCTATCTTTTGTTTGTTCGTTACCTTATTCATTTTTTTGTTTCTTTCATTCATTTGTTAGTTTGTTCCGTCATTCATTTGTTTGACCCTTTGTTCCTTCATTCATTGGCTCGTTCGTCTATCGTTTGTTGTTCTCTTTCGTTCGTTTGTTCATCACTCATTCTATCTATCATTTGTTCGTTCTATCTATCGTTCCTTTGTTCTATTGTTCTATCTTTCATTTATATATTCCTTCATTCGTTCGTTCGTTCATTCATTTGTTCGTTCATTCATTCATTCATTTGTTCGTTCCTTCATTTGTTCATTTG
Source organism: Ctenopharyngodon idella (assembly GCF_019924925.1). Classification (NCBI taxonomy): domain Eukaryota; kingdom Metazoa; phylum Chordata; class Actinopteri; order Cypriniformes; family Xenocyprididae; genus Ctenopharyngodon; species Ctenopharyngodon idella. The sequence continues at coordinate 28,630,654 of NC_067230.1, forward strand.
CTCTATCGTTTGTTCGCTCTAACATTTGTTCTATCGTTCGTTCATTCTATCATTCCTTCATTATATCGTTTGTTCGCTCTATTGTTCGTTTTATCGTTCGTTCTATCTATCCATCTATCATTCTAGGCCTATAAACCCTCAAACTTTAAGGTTTTAAACCAAATTTTTCCTTTAGTTAAAAATTACATTTGTATTAATTTAAATTTATTTGAATTGTACACAACCCTGGTGTTTGTATGATGCCTCAAGGTATTTCCAAGAATACCTGTTGGTACGTGGTACTTTTTGGTAGGTTTTTTATAGTGTGACCAGTGGAAACTCAAGGGTGGGAAATAACAGGATGAGGAGAGGGGAAAGGGATTGTGGAATGTGTGCTGACTAGGAATTCATTTTTTTAATTGTTATTATTAAAATAGAAAATAAAGCTGGTCCTAAATTATATCTCAGTTGATAATGGAACACTAACATTGTAATGTTATTGAACTAGGCAATTAGCATTTTAAAGACATGTTTTAGACAGTGAAAAGAGCACAATCCTGAATATTCTTTTATTCTGTCTGTTGCAGGAGATTGCAGCCTACTTGATAACGTTTGAAAAACATGAAGAGTGGCTGACGACGTCCCCCAAAACCAGGTAAGATGACATGCGTGGCGGCATTTCCTTGTTTCATATGTACAGTACAGTGTTACCTGAAAAGCAGAAAGGTACATTTCAGTACAGCTGCCAGTTCTTGCACATTTCGCAGGCATGTGCAGACAGATAATGGAATATTAATGACTATTTATAATGCAAGATGTGGCCAGGTCTATTAGCTTAATGCTGTCTTTGCTCACCAATGCCATTAATGTGGGTGGTAATGTGGTGAGATGGTAGAACATCACCCTACGGTGATAAGGGCTCAGCACGAAATTTACAGTGTTACTTGATTTACGGAGCAGCGATAATGAAAAAGCTTTTTACTTTTAATGCCAGTTTCTATATCTATCCAGAGAGATAACAGCTGTGATATGATGATGAATGCAAATTAAGATAATACGTGGTTATATATGTAGCACACGTCAAGAGCGACCAAATGGCACGTAGATTAATTCTAAACTTTGACGTTCCAAATGTTTTCAGTGCAGTTTATTTCAATAGAAGGCTATGCAATTAAATTTAATCATGACTAAAGGAACTTGTGAGTAAAGACGAAAATATCCAATGGTGTCAAACAGAGCAATTTTGCATGCTTATCTGCAGCGGTCCAGAAAGATAAGTTTGGATTTATTCAAAAAACTGTGGAAGGAGCGAGGGTTTGTATGGGAGGCAAATCAAGGGAAAGGGAAAATGCGGGCTGACAAATCACCACAGGGTTTCGGGTTCAAGAGCTGTTTACATGGGCAGAGGTTACCTGGCCAGCATCTGGACCTGTCATTCACCGAACGTGTACACACACATTTGTAAGTACAGCGAGCAGAAGAGGCAAATAAGAGCTGCTTTACTGAGCACACAGCTGAGAAACAACCTCGATTTCTTGTGTAACGGTATTTAGTGATTCAGCTCTGACATCAGACACCAAATGACTCATAAGATGCTTTTTGATTTGTTTGTGTTTTACGTAGGCACACAGACACATACACAGTGCACCCAAAATATATTTTAGGAATTAAGCTGCACATAAAAATATCTGAGTGTCATTGCATTAGATAACAAAATATCAAGCGTCATTTATTTTGAAGAAAGAAGCACAAACATACTTTTCAAGCAGAAAAAAATAACTATTCATACACATTTTTGAATTGCATGAGATTAGCTCACATTGCACATATTACAGAGGTTCTGTTAACTGAAACATTTCCGTTCCAATTTATAAAAACGTGACGGATAATTCAAAATGCAATGACATTTAGACATTTTTAAGTGTGACTTAAGTGTATAGATATAGGTTTATCCTTTTAAATCGATAAAATAGATTACACAATGAGTTAAAAGCATGTTACTGGAATACTAAATTCATATGCATTATTGTTCAAAAGTTTTGAGTCAGTGAGATTTTTTTTATATGTCTATTATGCTCACCTATGCTCAAAACTATGGAGGCTTGTTTCCGCCATGAAATAAAAAATAAAGAAGGTAATTGCGACTTTTTATCTCACAATTCTGACCTTTTTTTCTCAGAATTGCGAGATAGGAACTCACAATTTCGAGTTATGAAGTCAGAATTGTGTGATATAAAGTCAGAATTATGAGATATAAAGTCAGAATTGAGGGATATTAAGTCAGAATTGTGAGATATAAAGTCAGAATTGAGGGATATAAAGTCAGAATTGAGGGATATTAAGTCAGAGTTGTGAGATATTAAGTCAGAATTGTGAGATATAAAGTCAGAATTGTGAGATATAAAGTCAGAATTCAGGGATATAAAGTCAGAATTGTGAGATATAAAGTCAGAATTGAGGGATATTAAGTCAGAGTTGTGAGATATTAAGTCAGAATTGTGTGATATAAAGTCAGAATTGTGAGATATAAAGTCAGAATTCAGGGATATAAAGTCAGAATTGTGAGATATAAAGTCAGAATTGAGGGATATTAAGTCAGAATTGCAAGTTATGAAGTCAGAATTGTGTGATATAAAGTCAGAATTGAGGGATATAAAGTCAGAATTGCAAGTTGTGAAGTCAGAATTGTGTGATATAGTCAGAATTGCATGATATAAACTTGCAATTGTGTATTGTAATGTTCAATTAGGAGGGGAAAAAGAGGTTTTTCCTTCTTGCAATTGCTTGTTATAAAGTCAAAATTGTGAGATATAAACTCACAATTCTGAGAAAAAAAGTCAGAATTGCAAGTTACAATGTCAGAATTGTGTAATTAAAAACTCGCAATTGCGAGAAAAAAAGTCGAATTGCGACTTTATCTCGCAATTCTGACTTTATAACACGCAATTCTGACATTATATCACACAATTCTGACTTAATAACTCGAAATTGCGAGTTTAAATCTTGCAATTTTGAGAAAAAAAAATCTGAATTATGAGATGCAAATTTGAAATTGCAAGAAAAAAAAGTCAGAATTGTGAGATAAAAAGTCGTAATTGCCTTTTTTATTTTTTTATTTATGCCAGAAACAAGCTTACATACAAAACAATACAATAAAAACAGTAATATTTTGAAATATTATTACAATATAAAAGAACTGTTTTCTATTTGAATATGTTTCAAAATGCAATTTATTCTTGTAATTTAAAGCTGTATTTTCAGCATCATTACTCCAGTCTTCAGTGTCACATGATCCTTCAGAAATCATTCTAATATGCTGATTTGCTGCTCAAGAAACATTTCTTTATATTATTAATGTTGAAAACAGTTATGCTGCTTAATATTTTTGTGAATACTGTGAAACATTTTCAGGATTAATGAATAGAAAGTTCAAAAGAACAGCATTTATTTAAAACAAAAATCTTATGCAACATCTTAAATATCTTTACTGTTACTTCTGATCAGTTTAATGTGTGCTTGCTAAATAAAAGTTTTGAACGATAATGTACCTTTAAAAAACAGTATGATTTGCTTTTAGAGAGAATATGTGTGCCCCCATTATGTGGTTCACATGAGAAAAGTGCATCCAAATTAGAGCTTAACGATGAAGCGTTAATGATATGATCGCAGTGTGTGACAGCACCAGGACACAGAGCAGCAGGGAAGAGACTGCCGGGCAACTGTCCTCTACACACACACACACACAAACAAACATGTAAACACGAGTGTTCCCACTGAGTCTCACACACACACATGCACTCACACACAGACACACACACACAGCCCCTCGCCGCCCCCGGCCTGCCTTTACATAATGGCACTGATTTCAGTCTGCAATTTGCCATGGCTGTTTAGTGCAGCAAGTGCTTTCCTGCTCTTAATGAAGCCTGTGTGACTCCAGGCTGTCTTCAGGGGTCACAACCAGTGTGAGTTCACACTGCAAGCGACGACTGGAGATACACAGCCAACATCACTTCTAAATGCTTACACACACACACACATTCATCTCATAATATAATTAAAGCAATGAAAGCACTGCTATGATTGTTGTCGTATTAATTTGAAGTTAAAAGAGTGCTTGTATCTCAGTTATGACTCTTTATGAAAAGATAGCTTGGGTAATTCACTCATGATGTCTCATCTCAGGATATTAATTTGTTTTTATAGCACTGATAAGACACTTTAATGCCAGCTTTGATGTATTTTTGTTGTTATTTGTCGATTTGCGCTAATATTCGTTCAGTGCTTTTATTTGTTCACACATATGTGAATTGTGTGAGTTGGCTAGCTGTTCCTGCTCTGTGTATTTGTATTTATAAATGTGTCCTGGCATGTGCATATGTGTGCATGTTAACCTTTATATGCCTAGCAGATCTTCGCACTGCCACCACTCTGTGTGTTTGTGCCCATTTTCCATTTAAAGATGCTTGAAGCGTCTATAAACGTCTGCGGCAGCCTCAGTGTTTCCTGGGATTCTGTATTTGAGGTTCCGGCACTCCAGGGCCTTCAATCAATACAGTTCTCTCCAAACATTTCTGATTTTAATAACAAGAAATATTTGTTATAAGAATTATTATTTAGAATTATACTAATCATTATAAGAATTGTAATAGTTATATACAAATTATTTGTTATAAGAATTATAATTATAAGAATAATTGGTTCACTCAGCCGGGCATTATTAATTCCACTTAGCAGCTATTTTTTAGTATTTGATGTTGTTGAAATTCTGCAGTGTGACATTTTAAGCAGCATTTTGCTCATCCTTAAATATAAATTATATATAAATTATAATAATGTGTAATATAAATTATTATAACAAAAATATAATGTTAAACATTTATTAACATGATTAATATTATTATATACATATTAATTTTTATTATATGATATTATATTATTATATATTATATTATTATAAAATTCTGTAAATATTATGATTATGTACATATATATATATATACATATATATATATATATATATATATGTGTGACCCTGGACCACAAAACCAGTCATAAGTCGCACGGGTATATTTGTAGCAATAGCCAACAATACATTATATTGGTTAAAATTATCAATTTTTTTTTTTTTTAATGCCAAAAATCATTGGGATATTAAGTAAAGATCATGTTCCATGAAAATATTTTGTAAATTTCCTACCATAAATATATAAAAAATATATTTTTGTGAGTGGATATGCATTGCTAACGACTTTTTTAAAGGTGATTTTCTCAATATTTTGATTTTTTTGCACCCTCAGATTCCAGATTTTCAAATAGTTGTATCTCAACCAAATATTGTCATATCATAACAAACCATACATCAACGGAAAGATTATTTATTTAGCTTTCAGATGAGGTATAAATCTTAATTTAAAAAAACTGACCCTTATGACTGGACCAGGGTCATATATATATATATATATATATATATATATATATATATATATATACCAATACTAAAACTACATAATAATAATAATTGATATACTTTATGCAATTGTTCTTATCAAAAATATAATTATATGAATAATTTTAATATTATATATATTAATCATAAAATTGTGTATATTAACAATAACAACAAGTTATTATTATTGTTATTATTATATAAGATTTTAATGTAGTTTTTGTGATCTCATATTAATTGAGAGACTAAATGGAATATTTGTACTTTTAATTTGTCATATGGCAGGACCATTAAAGGGATAGTTCACCCAAGAATGAAAATTTTGTCATCATTTACTCACCCTCATGTTGTTCCAAACCTGTATGAATTTCTTTCTTCTGTTGAACACACACACACAAAAAAAGGTATTTTACAGAATGTCAGTAACCAAACAGTTGATGAACCCCATTGACTTCCATAGTATTTTTCTTTTTTCCCTACTATGGAACTACTTCAGTCAACTGTCTGGTTACCAGCATTCTTTAAAATATCTTCTTTTGTGTTCAACAGAAGAATGAAACTCATACAGGTTTGAAGCAACTTGAGGGTGAGTAAATGATGACAGAATTTTCATTCTTTGGTGAACTATTCCTTTGAAATAGACTATGATTATTTTATGTGAAGTAAAATGACGTAAGATATTCAGTCTTGTTATCAGAGAAATTTAACAAAATTGAGTAGTTCAGGCTAAAACAAGAAAAAAAATGATTTGCCATTGGGATAAATATGGGTATTTAATTTAAAAGGGGGGAAAAAAAATTCTTATCCCATTGGCAATTTTTTTTCTTGTCTTAAGCATGAATATTGTTGAATTTCTGTGCTTTCTCTCTCCCCTACTCTGCTGCGCAGTCGCTTCCAGACTCCTCCAGTCTCTCTCTAAAGAACAGAACATAAAGGGCCCTTTCCCATCAAAACAATGACGTCTGAGGAATACCAATGCATGCCCGCTGCCGTTTTGTCAAAGTTTAATTTGGCTGATCTGCTTTGTGTCATGTGTCTCTCCTCTCTTCCGCAAGGGGAGTGCATCTGAGGTCGTAATTAAACACCACACGCTCATTCATGTGCAAATGCACCCAGGGCTCTTTGAAACCGAAGCTATGGAAGATAGAACAAGGAGAAAATTGATAAACAGAGGGAAAGGAAAGCAGGGAGGACGCAGAGGAGAAAGTGTCCGCCCGTCTTCAGGAGTTCATGTTTCCTGCTCGAGTTGTAGTGGACTTTGTAGGCCAGTGAACCGAGAAGACCCGTCTGTACCGCAGTGAATTTTAAACAGAACTAGAATAGAAACCACTTGCGCCGAACGGACCTTTGCTTGCAAATTCTCCCTAGTTGTTCTTAAAGATACGCAATCGACCAATTAAAGCGCTAATGATCCATATCAGTTTATCATCAGAGTTGACAAACATGAAAGTCGAGGTAATTGATCCATAACAGAAGTTTGATTGGGCAGAGGGACACACAAACACAACGCTCAAGAATGCACACACACATATATATTGTGAGTCAGCATGTGTTTTATCTGACTTTCAGCCAGGAGAGAGATAGAGAGAGAGATTGATCTGCTCTCTCTCTGTGATGTACACACCTACTGGCAGCTCCAGACACAAACAGAATATATTCAATATACTGACACACTGTACATGACTGTGATGATAGTCTAAAGAGTGCTTTACACTTCATCTTCTGCTTTGTTTTTATCACACGTGTCCACTGGTGCAAAGTCAGATGAGCTGAGCGGATGTTTTCAATTCATTCTCTATGGGAGCCGAGCAGCAGGGGCTGTCAGTGGCGGCGAGCAAACGATGAGAGTGTCAGAAAGTTGGGAAAATTTTAACCTCAGAGCCAAAAAAAGGTCCTGTTTACTGTCGTTGATGAAAGGGTAGTTTCAGAGCTTAAATCACATTGTTAAGTATTACTATGCATAGTTTAAAGAAACCAGTTTAAATATCTGAATTACAACAGAGACAGAATTAGACATAAATCAGCTGAATTGTACTCGTCCCTGTATTCCAAAATGTGGCCAAACGCAAATCATAATGCAATTCAAGTGTGTTGCATTCTCAGTGTTGCCACAAGGGGTGCTTGTCACAATTATTTACTTGTGTAGAGCATGTTTCTGACCTTACACTTTGCATTTACATTCATGCATTTAACAGACACTACACTATTATCCGAAGCACCTTACATTGCATTAACCCTATAAATCCTGCTGTATCATATTTGATGCACAAATTTCTGACGCCTCTTTGCTGTGAAATCTTCATTGATTTTCATAAAGTAAACTTAAAGGGTTAGTTCACCCAAAAATGAAAATTCTGTCATTAATTACTCACCTTCATGTCATTCCACACCCGTAAGACCTTTGTTCATCTTCAGAACACAAATTATGATATTTTTGATAAAATCCGATGGCTCAGTGAGGCCTGCATTGCCAGCAAATTAATTTACACTTTCAAATGCCCAGAAAGGTACTAAAGACATATTTAAAACAGTTCATGTGACTACAGTGGTTCAACCTTAATGTTACGAAGCGACGAGAATACTTTTTGTGCGCCAAAAAAAAACAAAAAAGCGACTTTATTAAACAATATCTAGTGATGGGCGATTTCAAAACACTGCTTCATGAAGCTTCGAAGCTTTACAAATCTTTTGTTTCGAATCAGTGGTTCAGAGCATGAAAGTCACATGATTTTAGTAAACGAGGCTTCGTTATGTCGTAAGTGTTTCAAAATGTTTCGAAATTTCGATGGTTTACCACTGGGGGGGGATAACTGTGGGGGTGGGAGGGGGAGGTGGATAACTTTTATATTGTTTTATATTGTTATTAATATTTCAAGATGAACATTAACTGGACTGAAGCAACTTAGGTTTTCTTGATTATCCATGCATATATATATGTAAGCAATAAGGTAGGAGAGGCTGTGCTGTATCGTTAATAAATCATGGCTGAAGGGCTATATATATATATTTTTTTTTATCAAATATGTCAAATATGATACATCAGGATTTTGGCTAATGTTTAATTGTACTTCTATCAATCATCATTTCAGAGCTTTGATCATAAAACTAAGCATTTAAATATCGTCTTAAGACATGATATGGAGATATAGAGTGCAAAAACTGATATTGCTGTACTGTTATAAAGATTTACATTACAAGCTATCAGTATTTTATCTTGCTTTTTTTGGTCATATACTGCGCCAAATTGCATATTTTTGCTCAGTTTTTTTCCTTAAGTATGAGCTGCGTATTCTCCAATATCATACTATATGAGCAATAAAAGCTGATGTATCAAATATGATATTCAACAAAAAACATACAAACTTTTTTATATAGATTTTTATTTAAATGTTCAATAAACTGTTCCATTTCAATTCATGCATTTCCTTGGAATCAAACCCATGACCTTGGCGTTGCTAGAGGCTTGCTTTGCTGTTTGAGCTCTAGGAATTCTTTAGTTTGTCAAATACCAAACTGAGAATTTCTCAGACCTTGTGGTTAGTGCATGAGCGTTACGTGATTGAGCTTTGGTGCTCATGCAGACAGTGTGAGTCTGAATCAGGTCTGGATCTGGTCTGCGCTGCATTATTTTTGCTGAGTTACAGCCGATGATTGTCAGGGATTATCTGTGATAGACGTGGAGATGCCTTTACTTGAAATGCACAAACACAACGTCTTGAGATGTTTTGACGTGGCATGATGAAATAATATTGATATGGTCCAGTCATTTTCATCACACATCTACTGAATAAAGAAGCTCTCACACTTCAGTTTCTCTTTGATGCCCACCTCTTGTTTGAGCGCCTTCACATAATCCCGAATGAGCAGTTTGTCGGACATGCCTTTTATTAAAACACCAAAATAACAACAGTGAGCTTTGAAGGTTTCATCGAACATAGCACTCTATTCCTCCAGGAAATAAACCACCGCTTTTCACACAGCAAACAGTAAGAGTGTGTTGTGTGTGTGTGTGTGTGTGTGTGTGTGTGGAGATGTAGGCAGTGTGTGTATCGCGTGCCTGCCATAATAAATTGTGCGATGGGCCGTCTCTCAGACGGTACGTCAGCTCCTCTGGCTCTTCCCGCTAGTGCTGCATGTGTTGGCGCTGCAGCGGCAGACAGACTCTCTGCTCTGCACTAATGCTTTCTGGCAAGACACTGGGCATTTATTAATGCAGGAAAAGAAATTGTGTGTGTGTGCATGTGTGAATGTTTGCATTAGTGTTGTCACGTTCAGTAGTTGAAACCAATAGCAGTGATACTTCCCGGTTCTTTATACCAATTTTAATTCCATAAAAAAGGATAAACTTATTTATTTAACAAAAATTACTATTTTTTTTTTTCTCCATCTCAGTGAAATTAATGTATGATATTTTAGTTCAATAATGTTTTTATTTAATATTTTTTATTTTTTTTAGGGGATTTTATTGTACCAAGTTATATTTACGCTGTAGTTATAATCCATTTATTCACTTTTTGAGCATAGACCTGAAAATGAAATTTCCAACTTTTGTCATAAATTGTGAATGCTTTAGAGCACAGACTTAATTTTGATCTCTTTTCAAAGATGACACTAGGCAAATTATTGCTGAAGTGAAAAAAGTTAACTTAAAGTTACAGAATTGTACGTTTATTGTTATGAAAAATGCACAAAAACACTATTTTCAATTTTTATATGAAATATATTTTTTCAAAAACACATTTTATTCTAAAACTGCAAGAAAATCAAAGCCATAGATCTATAAAAAGTTGCATTCCAAATTTGAGCTTGATATCTTAAAAAATTAGCTTTCAGTAAGATTTTGTTTGGCTGCAGTACCAAAAGTTTTCACTAGATGAAATTTATCTCCCATTTATTTCCAATTCGCTCAGTTTTGACCACAAGGAGCATAAGTGTGACTTTTTTCAGGACCATTTAACCTTTTCGAATCATGTCCATGATTTTTTTGTGTGTTCACATAGCAAGTGCCGAAACATTTACCAAGTTTTGTACCATTCCAATGAAGTAAAAAATTCTAAAAAAGAAAACAAAATGTAAAATTTGGGGTAAAAAATGGCCCACCAGAGGGAAGTTAAATACTAGGATGAGTAGTACTTAACCAAATAAAATTTCCTATTTTTTTTATTTATATGTCCTTATTTTGCATGGGAAAAAAAATGAAATCTTAAAAATTAATTTGATGTCTTGTATGTAATAGAAATCAGCACTGCTGCATTTCACTGCAAAATCTCATGTGCATATCTGATATTTTAATGCTTAGCAGATTTATTCTATGTTTTCTGAAAACAAACGGACTGTGTTCACATTAACAACCTGCCAAGATGGGCATTTTCATTATAAAGTGCATGCGAACATCTACACATGTGAGAGTACAAAAGCAGCCGTCAGTCAGAAAGCACTCTGAAACCAGTAGAGTCAGTGCTGAGCACTATCGATGACGTAAAAAGATTGACACCATTACTTACTGGACATCCCTAGTGTGCATGTATGTGTGTGTGTGCATGCATGCGTGAATATTTATTTTTGAGTATTCCTGTGCCTTTTTATATGTTTGTTTTTGTGTTTATATACTGTATGTGCAGTTTTGTGTGCTTTTGTGCATGTGCTTTTTTTATGTGTATTTTTGTACGTTTTTCTGTTGCATTTTGTGTGTGTGTGTATATGTGTGCTTTTCGTGCATATGTGTTGTTATGCATTTATGTGTGCTTGTGTGTGTGTGTGGATGTGTGTGTGTGTGTGTGTGTGTGTGTTTCTCATTTACAATATTACTGTGGTCCTCTTGCACTTTGTGAGTGAAGTCTTTACAGAGATGAGTTAGGTGTGTGTGCGTGCGTGTGTGTGTGTTGGGAGGGTGGTGGGCCTGAGTGAAGCGGTCCGTCCGAGAGGTAGTTGAGCAAGATGAAACGAGAGGGGTCTGGGAAGTGGCAACATGTCAATATGAAATAGAGAGAGAGAGAAAAAGACAGGAGCCGGAGGAGAGCAGCGAGAGATGATGGATGAGAGACGCCGTGTAGGACGCACTGAACCATACGGGAAGAGCAGAGGAAGAAATCTGACGGAATTGGAAAAGAGAAAACACAGCAAGCAGAAGATATGTGAAGGATGAGCACACGCTGGCGAGAGCAGCGATACGTCCGTGTGGTCCGGGAACACTATTGACCATCAAGTGGAACAGCGAGAGATTCCCGCCTCTATAAAACATACAACACACGAAACTCACACAGTTGAAGTTTTGTGCGTTGGGTTGGCGTGTGGTTGGTCATATTACATCTTTTGATTTGAGTGCCGGGTGACCTGATTCTGTCGGCCCCGAGCTCGTGAATAATCCAAAACAAACCATCATAAACAAACACATTAATGCATTCTGCCATACGCAGTACACAGCCTTGAATGTGTCCGTCATCAGAGCTTGTGTTGTGTTTGGCACACTGAGAGTCACAGATCAGGTCAAGTTTTCAAATATTTTTTTCCACATCTTTTAGACATTCTTGAAGTACTGAACATGCAACCTAAAATAAATTAAAATACTACAGATTAAATGTTTTATTTGTTTGCCTAGATGTCATGTGACAACTGCAACATGCAAATGTGTTGTTAAATTGTTGAAATGTTCATATTAAATCTCAGGAGGACATTCAAGTATATGTTTTAGGTCAAAGGCATTTGGCTGACAGAAAAGTCCTTGGTTTAATGCTTAAAGGTCAATTCAGTTTTCAGTTTTTCATTTTTCAGTTACTGGACAGTATGTTGTCCAGTTGAAAGAAAATGACATTTGACAGAGCATTTGAAAGTAAATTAATTTAGAAATGTATTTTTTTTTCTTATTTTTAAGCTTATAATTCCATTTATAGTTAGAAATAACCATTGTAGTCATTAAATATTCACTTGGTTATTCCTAAAGCTCACTTGAATTTGTTCTAGATCATTAGACGTGACATTATGTTCCCTTGGAAGCCTTAGGAGGCGCCTTCATACAAAAATCATTGACTGACTGAGCAGCTGCCTTCGATTTCGGACACACAGCCTGTGAGTTAATACATTTATGTGTATGAATGTGTCAAATGGGAGAGCGAGAGGTAAAGCTCACGGGCAGATCACCCTTGTGAGGCTCAGTGTCTCCTGGTGATAAAGACTGAATTCAATTATTTAGCAACACTTGCAGAACAGACATCAACTCCCTGTCTCTCCTCTAGGGATGAAGTGCGTGTCTGCCAAAGTACATCTGCTCTGAAAAAAGAGCTGAATTTATGATTTAAATAGCGGTAATGAAATACCAGAGTGATTAGCATCTAATAGCAAGCAGAAACTAAGAAGCTTCTTGGAAATATTGATCCTGAAATAGCAGGTATTCAGCGTGCTTTTGGAGGTGAGCATTACACCGTGTCCTAACCAGCCGCAACGGCGACACGCGACGATTCTATTTTAGAAACGGTTTCTAATTTTCTGCGACGTCGCGGCTGGAACAACAACACAAAGTATGGCAATGATAATCTCAGGTAATGTTTATGGCTTTATTTAATGTTAAAAGCGTCTAATGTGAGTTCAAACTGTCAACTCATTGTGAACAGACACGTGTATTCTATGACAAAGATTGTTTCAGTAACTCAGTATGTATATTTAATGATGTTAAAATGGTGTAATATTCATGAATTTGAATATGTACTCCATTTCGTTGCGAGTGCCAGAAGCTTGCCGAGAGAGCCCGCCCACGCGCTCTTCTGACTGATTTTTGATCGACTTTATCGCGTTTCATAGTCACGTCGCATCTGGTGTGGACAGACAAATTTTTTGTCGCTGGAATATTATCGCATTGCGTCTGGTTAGGACACGCTGCTAGGGTTTATAACTCCCGAATGTGTAGGTTCTTAAAGGGATAGTTCACCCAAAAATTCATCATTTAGTCTTGTCGTTCTAAACCTGCATGACTTTCCTCTCTCGCAGGGTGCAAATTTGGAATATTGTTTTCAATGCATTTTTTTTTCCTCCTGTGCAATACAATGGACTGTGAATGAAGCATTCAAGCTTCAAAAAGGATTCAAAACACATTAGAAACCATAGATGGAAAACAGCTGGATGTTGTCAATCACAAAAAAAAAAAAAAAAAATTAAATCCCCAGCTCTGACTGAGACATTCAGATCTTTTCAATGAATTTGTTATATCGGTTTACAACACTAGTCTGAATGATTTGTTCACAAATGATTCTATCCGGTTCTTGAGTTCAACTCACTGACTCGGTTGCAATGGGTAACGACTCAGTGGAGTGGGAAATTATCAATGAATAACAACTTTTATATTGGAATATTGAGCACAAGTCTGCATCTATAATGATTTTATGTTGCTTTTGCATCCTTATTTTGAAGCTTGAAATCCTCAGTCCTCATTCATTGTAATTGTATTGACACGAAAGATCAACACAATCTGCAGAACATCTCCTTTTGTGTTCCATGGAAGAAAGAAAGACATACAGGTTTTTAAACAGCACAAGGGGGAGTAAATGATGACAGAATTATCATTTTTGGATGAACTATCCCTTTAAATGGGACCACAGCGCTCAGGGTGTGATTAAATGAGCTGTCCCAGTCTTCTCGAAACCAGATTTTCCCAAGTGTGTGTGGTTATAGGCGCTTCTGATAATGCACATGTAGGCCTCGTTCAACAAGGAATGATGGAGAGTTTTGACTTCAATTAATTCTTCATCGTTGCATTAATTAATCTAAATCTATAGTTAATTAATTATGCAGTATATTTTTTTCTTGTGCATGTTTAAAAAGTCAAAAGGGTTGTTGGATGATGTTTTAAATTGGAAAATTAATATTCATAACTCCTAATGAAGTTTTTAGAATGACCCTCGATTCATGGCTTTACTGAGATTTAATTAACAATCCTGGCAGCCAACACCTTTGACAGAATGGGTGGCATAATCGAGTCGCGTGTGACTTATTGTTCGAACACGATAAAACATACAAACATTAATATCTGGCAAACGCTGAGCTCTCTTAAGATCCTCAAAGACACAGACATCTCATAATATGCCATTCACAAATTATCCTGGCAAACATTAGGAGTAAAACTGCTTAAGTGTGAAAATAATGTCATGCAAGACTGAGCAGTAATGAATATATTAGGACTCGGGCATCTGATCCAAGGTCAGAGGAAAATTTGCAGCAACATTTATAGACCCCGTAGAATTTTCAATAATTGCCGTCCTGTCATAAAAGTTTAACCCTCAAACCGTGATATTGATGCCAGACATCGACCGGCAGCTAAATTAATCACATTACTATAGAGTGGGAGATTTATTACAGATTTTTTTCATTTATTTATGCACATTATTGTTTCATTTGCTAGTGTGGACTTGTTCATATATTTTCTGAGTGGTTTTTGGTTCCTGTACAGTTTTATCATATTCTGGGTGGTTGCTAGGTGTTTCACCCAGATTAGGGTAATTTGTAGGTACACAAACTGTTAAATAATTGTGTATCTTTAGTCCTAAGTTTGTCTGCTCTCAGTGACGCTGTCCGTGGTCCTGAAATCCCACAGACACGTCGTCTCCAGACTGATTGAGTTATGATCACATCAGCACTTATGTGTGTGAACTCTGTATAACCTCAGCGTCCTCCAGTGAGTAAAGCCCAACCCATCGCTGCAATCAGTCAGCAGACTGACCTTTATCACCTCACGCTTGACCCTGAGTCAACACAGGCCAACAAAAGGGAGCGTTCGCACAGTTCACATTCTTGCATTCAGAAACAACTGGAAGTAAATAGTCAATTTGCTCAAAAAGCTTGTATAATCCACATTTTCTGATTGGCTCGATACCACAATTTTGTCTTTGGTACGGTACCGCAATTTAATTCCGTAGTATCGATATTAAATCAATACCATACAGGGTCTGAATTTCGGCTTCTAGATTCAAATGACATCACATCTGCACTAAAAGCGAGCTCGCGCTGCAATACAACACATTCGCTCATGTTTCGGCACAGCTGACGAAAATGTCACTTCCCCACATCTTTTTAAGCCTTGCCAATTTAAACATGTAAGCGATTTTATATCATTCAGTACTTGTGCACTCTTTGAGAGACATTTTCTTTGCGCTCATACCCACAGCGCACAACAAATAAATCCACCTCTCAAAGAGCTCGCGCATTCCAAATTGAGTTACTTTTCACAGCTTTTGTGCTTAAAGGGGACCTTGATTATGATTTCAATTTTTTTAACTTTAGTTAGTGTGTAATGTTGCTGTTTGATCATAAACAACATCTGCAAAGTTATGATGCTCAAAGTTCAATGCATAGAGAGATATTTTCTTTTACAGAATTCTCTGTTTAAGAACTACAAAAAATGGCTGGTAGGTACTACAACGAGCTTCTTCCCAGGTTGGTGACATCACTAACCCTAAAATTTACATAAGCCCTGCCCCCGAGAACACACAACAAAGGGGGTGAGGCCATGTTGGGCTGCTTTAGAGAAGAGGAAGAGTTGTTGTAGTAGAGTGTTGTTGCCATGCCGTAATTTTACGCCGGACTGCTTCACAAACGAGCGTCAATTCAATGCTGGATTTGCACAAAAGATTATCGTGACGGCACATGAGTTGAATCAACTCCACAGCGACTACATAAATTTATCCACTAACCATTCAGAAACATCCAGTTGCATTCTAAAAGTTGTAACTTCTTCCTGAGTCTCTCCATCAGTGTCCGACTCCAGTTTGAACAATGTAAGGCTGAACACCGTTACTGAAAATCCTCATTTTGGCTGCGTGAGATTCTCCAGCTTTGTTGTTGTTGAGCAACCGAAGCAGGAGCTGGTAAAGCTCCGCCTTGTTCTGGAAAGGGGGCCGGGAGCAGCGGCTCATTTGCATTTAAAGGGACTTACACAAAGGGCATGTTTTTGCTCACACCCAAACAGGGGCAAATTTGACCAGCTATAATAAATAAACAAAATCATGATATCGTTCCATTTTAAATAAAATATATACAGATTTTCCCCCATTACTGGTATACTGCGCAATACATCACTAGTAAATATATTTCTGTAATACTTCAGTGTAACATGATCCTTCAGAAACCATTCTAATATGCTGATTTGGTGCTTAACTATTATCAATTATTAATGGTACTCAAATATTAATAATAGTTCTTATTATTATCAATGTTGAAAGCCGTTTTTGCTTTTTAATATTTTTGAGGCTTCAAGTTGAAAGAAGTTTAACTTTTAAAAAATGCATCTTTTGACCTTGCATGTTTATTTGTTTGTTTTTATTCCACTGTTCCATGTCTCACAATTTTTTTAATTCAAACCTGCATTCTGTATGCGCAACAATAACATAATAGTCCGAATTGAATGCAAGGCAGGATCTTCTGTTCAATGTCACATACAGTATGAGTACATTCAACACTGGCAGTATGTTGTGCTTCGACAAAAGACAGCACTGTCCTGTAATCCTGCGAATGAGCAGCATGTCAGCGTAGCCCTTAGTGCTTGCTAATCCACATTCAGTCGACAAGATCAGAATGTTCTCTCTCAGTAGGCAGCGGCCATGTTTCATTAATCAGCGCCCGCGATCTCTCCAAATCAACCTTCTCCTGCCGGTCCCCCTTTCCTCACCCCTACACGGGCTCCGCAAGGCCTTTCCCATCCCGCCGTCAGTTCTCTCAGATGGAGCTGTTGACGGGCGCAGGGGTCTTTTCCATCGCCACGCTGAGGGGCTTTTTAATTTAAGGTAATTAATTGCTGACCTCGTTTTACGCGGCACTTTATGAGTCTTTGGCGACAGCCTGTGATTTTCTGTACTTCCCGCTGCTAGCGAGAACTCCTGTGATGATGCTGGCACGACTGAGAAGGAGCAGAAGAGGAAGATCGTACGCAGGGAAGGAGGCGATGGGTAAGTGTGGTGGGAGAGGTTGTTGTGGTGTGATCCGAGAGGGGAAAACACAGAAATGATCTGGTGCTTTCTAAAAGAGACGAGTGATTTCCCCAGTCTGCCGTTCTTCCTGCTCTGGTGGAGGCTGCATCTCTCCGTCTGTCTCCAGACTTGACTGTCAGGGGCATCCACTCCATTTAATCAAACACATTTTTGTGATTACATTCGCCTCCACATTCCAGAGAGAGTGAGGGAGAGATGGAAAGAGGAAGCCGAGAGAGTGTTGTGGATCAGTAAACCACCTAGTGCCACAGTGTCTGCTGACAAAGTAAATCACACACACATAAGAGACGAGCTGGGCAGCCCATTACGAAAGCACTTCCAACTCGTCTCTTTTGCTCTCTCTCTCTTTCTTGCTTACAAAAAATGAAAACTCTGCCATCGTTTTACTCACCCTTATGTCTTTTTCTTCCATAGAACAGAAAAGGAGATATTTAAAGCAGACTGTACAAGCTGCTCTTTTCCTTACAATGAATGTGAATGGAGAACACAGCTGCTGAGTGTGAGTTTCAGAGATTAACGACTTTTTTCTCACACAAAGCTATCAAGATAAGATTTAGTGCACAGGTTGTATTTTAGGGTGCTTATAACATGCAACAATCATCTTTCCAAACCTGTAATGAAAAGTCTTTATAAACCAGCTGTTGACAGCAAAGCTTTAAGGTCTCTGGGCAGTTTTCCACCAAAATAAAGCTTGATGCTTTAATGTTTGAAAATGAAGAAATTAGGACAGCCATAAATACTATTATTGCAATTTTAAAGTTGTCCTATAAAATAAAAGTATTATTATTATTATTATTATATTGCTTTTCTTAATAGTAATATAATAATGTAAGTGATATAATGTAAAAGTAATATTTCTTATTTTGTATAATATTTTTATTTACTAATAATAACCATAATAAAATTATTAAAAAATATTAAAATATTAAAAATTTTAAAATATTATTATTATTACTATTACTATATAGTCGTATTGATATATAATCACACCATGTTTGACCAAATTGTGCAGTCCTACAAACAAACAGCAAACCTAGAACTTTTTTTAAAGTTTTTTTAAATAAGATTTTTAGAATGTCTCAATAATCTCAACATATTGCGCTTTTTCTTTCTTTTTCTTTCTTTTTTTCTTTTTTTTTTTCTTTTTTTTTGTGTGTGTGTGTGTTTCAATTTTGGAACTTGATCAGCCACCATCCACTTTAATTGAGCATACAATGAAAACTGACTTTATCTTCTCATTCTGTGTCTCATGGAAGAAATAAATTCAGGGTTGAAACAACATGAGGGTAAGTAAATGATGATGATCAAAATCTCTATCAATCTCTGAACTACTTTTTTGAATATTACCTTTCATGCAGTGTGTAATATAGCTATTTGTGAATGTAAAAAGGTCTGCAAAGGGAAGTACAGAAAATACAGTTATTGTCAATTGTTGTCGATTCTGACCTGCTGAAACGAGTCGCCAGTAATTCCAGGCTCACTTCCTGTTACATACCTATATAACAATGTAACAAATTTGCATAATGCCAGCCTGTGGTTTTCATTGGCTGCCCCGCCCTCAAACACTGTAGTTGTAGCTGAGACTGTGTTGTTGACAGAAGACGCTGTTTTCAACACTGAAAATCCACTTTGCATTTGGATGAGGACTGGCATTGGAATTGATACGGAAAAACTGTTCGTATCACTGTGTATCAAGTGCTGAGGAAGATCCAGAGCTGAAATTCAGATATGGTAATGGACGTTTCATTTCTGACACAAGCTGTAGGTGGTAGACCAATCACAACAGACTGAGCCGTCCAACCAATCAGAGCAGAGTAGGCTGTCGGAAAGGAGGGGTTTAGAGAGACAGAATCTTCGACCGAACCTTTTTCAGACTCTTTGAGAAATGAGGTGATGTTCCATAAATATTATGAGAAAATTAAAGTGTTTTTGACCTTGGATGCATGTAAACCTATTGTAGGAGACCTCCAAAACTAAATTAGAAACCTTTAAAATAGCATAGGCTAATAGGGGCACTTTAAGTCTAAAGCTAAAATGTTAGTATTTGTGAGACAACCTTAAATTAGAGCATAACATCTCTGGCTACAGTTAATAGCAGTATAACATGGAAACAGCTGAAATCAATAGACGGGGAGGAGAAATTCAGCCTCCCACCGACTGGCCTAGACAGAAATGTAAACGGCTCCATTTCCTGTCTCTCTATTCATAGAGGAATGAATCAGAGTCATGTCACAGTACAAAACCATAGAAATATAATAAGTGGAGCAGAATGGCACTTATCATGAAGCAGGGGTCCCAGGAAATGGGCAGGGATTAGTGGCCCATATGTTGTCTTTGAAAGTGTGTTCATACCAGCAGCAATTAAATTGCAAATCGACAGTCTGATCACTTAGTAAAATAACAGCACACCTCACCTCTCACAAATGTTGCAGAACCAGTTTTGCACTGAAATTTAGCAACGTTTGTTCAGATCACTAATCCTAAATATGAGCACATGTACTGTAATAGTCATGAGCACCACTAATAATTCTATTGCTCAGAACTCAATGAATATACAAGCAGATATTTGTGTGCATTCAGTACATTGTCACCATTGTGCCGTACTGATGGTTGCTAGCAAGTTTCCGACGTGACTGTTGTGTCCAGCTTTTCAAGTTGCGGAACACAAGAGCTTCACTCCTGTTGATATCCAGGAAACTCTCTTTAAAAATGAATGACTTCCACTGAATAAAATTGCTGGTGAACATTTTAATTTGCATGTCAGGTGCCAGTCCTGATGCTAGATGATATTCTGTCTGTTCCTTTTCATGGTGATTGGGTTGCTTTGGCTAGGATGAAACTGATCTGAAAATCAGCAGATCCCCTGTTCGTTTCATCCTTGCCCACACAGAACTCGCTGTAGAATTTGAACTCTAATCATTTACAAATCAGAACATAAAATGTGAAAAACGTCAGCAGGTTCCGTCTGGGCTTCTCATTGATATTGAAACCCTCTCGTTACCCATTTCTGTGGTGTCTCATATCCTCCTCCCCTTCAGCCCACTTTCTTTTCAATGATTTAAACCGTTGGACTGCCGGGAGTATGGAGACGGAGCACTGATGACGACAGCAGCGCTTTATTTATGCACACATGAAGCTCCTTTGGTCGTTAATTAGTAGAAGTAATTGGTAAGCACTAACGAACTGCAGCTAAAATGTAAGTGTTGAAGCCATCAGAAAGATGATATTACATATGCAGAAGAAAGCGTTTCAAATCACTTGAGATGGACTGAATTCAAGGCCTTGATCGTCTCGGGTTGAAAGGAGGTTGAGGATGGCGTCATCTGTCAAACACTTCCTGTTCTTTGTTTTAGTTGTGGTCGAGGGCAAAATAAAACACGTCCTTTCCTCTCTCTTGCTGTCTTTGTATGCATGCATGTGAGAACCGTGTGTGTGTGTGTGTGTGTGTGTGCTAGGCCTCCCCCTAAGGCTACCGCCCGCAGGCATCATTAAGCATGATTTACAGTCTCTGATTTCATCCACTTCATGTCATTTAGATCAGCATGATGCATGCTGAGAGGAGCTGGGCTGACCGCTCACTTACTGTTTGTGTGTGTTGACAGTTTAAAGCAGAGTTGAGGGGTTTGGAACGAGGTTGTATTACTAGCAGTGCTTCATCCATGTTCAAAGTCAACCTGTTTACATTTCTGGTCTTATTGTACACAATTCAGTCACAATTTTTTGTTTTAAACAATGTCTTTAACCTCTTTAGGCGCACTGCCAGGACCTCGGGATTGACGTCACTTTGTTTACCATGGTATACATTTAAAAAATACTGTCTAAAAATATTGAGAATGATAACAAATTCTATATAATTAGAATGTTTTCAGGGTTTATTGTCAATCTACAGTGTTTGTTTTATGATATAGATGCTCCAGCAAAAGTAATATTTTCTTTTGTGTCGGGAGTGCAAATGGCAACACGCAAAATCAAAACGGGACTTCATACCTTCATCGCGAGATGAATCCAATCCGTCACACTTGGATATAATGTCCATGACAAGCGTCCATATGCAATTTAAGCACCATTTATGTTGTAAAACTACATACGATCATATATAGTACATTAGACTCTCACAAACAAATGAACTCGCCTCCAAAGTTTATTTTTCAAAATAGTGCAGCAGTTTTACTTTTAATATCCAAGCAGTGCTGTTGGATTTTGTGGTGTCTTGAGAGGCATATTCTCCAGCCATTTTCATTGTAGTAAACTGAAAAATCTTGCTCAGCCTCTTAAACACCTTAACTTTGCAGTTGATGTCACCTAATCCACTTAGGTTTCAACTACCAGGTGTTGGCCGGGGTTGTGCATTACTCAGATAGATAGATAGATATGTGGTGTTGATGTTTCAGGATGAGATTTGACTGAAACTCTGGAAGAGACATACACTTTTCATGATCCATCTATTTCAGATGGATAACATTTTGTCTCAATACATCATATTGCTGAACTAAAACGCAGTTTCATGTTGAATTTAACTGAACATGTGGTTTTGTTTTATCCTCCTCCTGCCGCTGGAATATTCTTGGTATCTTTTAGGTTTTCAGGTTGCAGTTTACGCCTCTAAATGCCTACAACACTTTCAGGCCCTGAATTTGTGCACAATATCCTCTCTGGAAAGCGTACTTCTCATCCACACTGTGGTGTAATGCCTTGAGCAGCGTGTTGCAAACCCACTGTGGGTTCCGTTATCTCCACTAAGCTTCAGTTCTCGTCTACATCTCTTCCCTTCTCAACTCCGCGAAACCCATGCACGTATCCACCCATCCCGGCCGGCAACTGCACAGACCCCATTATCCTTCCGCTGCAGATTTGGGCTCCGGAGCACATTAAATCTCCAGCAGGGATCAGGGTAAACAAATAAACAGGTAAATCGGCTTTTACCAAGTCTGCCGCTGAGAGCTCCCCGCGTGCTTTGATCACATCTTCCTCGTAATCTCTCTCCTCTACTCCGGCTTTGATTGCAGCGCAAGTCAGACTCTCGTGCGGGTGGGAGACGGCGATTATGCTGCTTCGTTCTAATAGCAGCGTCTGGAGAAGGCCTCGCACTCCTATTGGTGGAGATGAGCATCAGTAAGCAGGTGGAACCCGCCTCCATGATCATGGAAAAGAGAGGCGCCGCTCTGTGAAACCCTCGGGAGAGAGATGAATCATATCAGCACCGGTGTGTTTTAAAGGTGCTGACCGCTCGTCTGCCACAAACCGCCCTCAGCGAGAGTGTGTGTGCGACGAACGCAGAGAGAATGATTAGGCTGCTGCTCACATTGAGGAGAGAAGGGCATTGGGGAGGAAAATGGAAAGGCTCGTTTTTATTTTTCAGGCATTTTAAAATGACAGTTCACTCAAAAATTAATACTGTGTCTTAAGATATACAATATGCAAATGTTTCTAGCTTAATTCCATGTGTCATTGCAGTAAGAAATCTGTCAGTAAATGATAACGTGATGCATTTTCAGTTTCCACAAGGGGTGCTATAACAGCAATTACTGCAACTTTGGGTTACACTTTATTTTAAGATGTCTTTGTTACACTGTAATTATACATTTAAGTACTGAGTAATATGAAGTAACTACATGTACTTACTATAGTGATAGGATTAAGGTTTGGTTTGATTTAGGGTTAGTTGCATGTAATTATGCATAATTAATAGTTATTACTATAGTAACAACAATGACACTGTAAAATAAAGTGTTACTCAACTTTCTTCTACAGTGATTTTTGTTTTTTAAGTCATCAAGTGTCATGGATTTTGAAAACAGGATTTTTTATCCTGATATCTAAATATCTATAGATAAGCAACACTGCATAAGTTCTCCTAAATAAATTGAATTGGTTTTTAGATTGCAATTCAGTTAGAAACTGAATTTGAATTAAAGTAGAAAACCATGAAGAATAGCATTTTAAATTGGGATGCAAAGAAGTAGAATTAAAATGAATAATTCATTGTACTGGGATGGATGGATGGATGGAGAGAGAGAGGGATAGATGGATGGATGGAGAGAGGGATGGATGGATAGATGGAGAGAGAGATGATGCATGGATGGATGGATGGAGAGAGAGAGAGAGGGATGGATGGATGGATGGATGAGAAAGAGGGATGGATGGATGGAGAGAGAGGGATGGATAGATGATGGATGGAGAGAGAGGGATGGATGGATGAGAGAGAGAGGGATGGATGGATGGATGGAGAGGGGGATGGATGGAGAGAGGGATGGATGGAGAGAGGGATGATGCATGGATGGATGGAGAGAGAGGGATGGATGGATGGATGCATGGATGGATGAGAAAGAGGGATGGATGGATGGAGAGAGAGGGATGGATGGATGATGGATGGAGAGAGAGGGATGGATGGATGAGAGAGAGAGGGATGGATGGATGGAGAGGAGGATGGATGGATAGATGGAGAGAGGGATGGATGGAGAGAGAGATGGATGGAGAGAGAGAGGGATGGATAGATGGAGAGAGAGATGGATGGATGGATGGATGGATGGATGGAGAGAGAGGGATGGATGGATGGAGAGGGATGGATAGATGGAGAGAGAAGGATGGATGGATGGATGGATGGATGGATGGAGAGAGAGGGATGGATGGATGGATAAATGGATGGATGGATGGAGAGGGATGGATGGATGGAATAGCATGACATTTCCCAGAATGCATTGCCTGTGTTGAATTGAATTTTCTTTGAATTGCAGTTAAATAACTTCCTCTTCCTGATTTCCCAGTTCTGGAGCCAGTTTTAATTTTTAAATGTCTTATCGCACTAGATTATTTTTCATTTTGTTGTTTTAAACTTGTTTATACTTAAAACATGTGAAAAAAAAAATCTGCCAGTGCAGTCAGACAAAATACATGCATGTTAAAAAACAAAAATGAGATACATGTTCTGAAAACAAGTCTCAATATCTTATGCAGTCTTGTTTCACAAGTAACTGTATCATTCTTTAATATGATTAAGAATTGATTTTTTGCATTGTACCTACTGTCAGTAACACATCTAGTTTAATGGCACAGGACACTATATCGCCCCCTTGAGTACTGGAGTTTATTACACCCACAGTAACGCAAAAAAACAATGTGTAAAACCAGCAGCACTTGAACGGCTTCAGTGCAAGCCAGAGAACAGAGGAAGTGTGTTTGTGTTCTCTACGGGCCTCTCTGCAGGAGGGTATGATGGGATCATATGGTCTTTCGTCTGCTGTCTCAGCACACATGCTGCTGCGGGCGACCCCACGCTGGGTCGCACACTTTCACAGCGGCTGTGGTTGCGCTCACAGCTGCAGCCCTCCTGCTCCCAGGGTGCCTTGCAGCAGCGGAGCTCCAGTTTTGTCGTTCTTTGTCTTCGGTCATCACCCGAAAGACACCAGCTCGACGACTTCTCCTTCAAAAACCAGAAGAAATAAGCAAAAAGAAGAGCGGCCTCTAGCCAGGAAGTGTTAACGATGTTTGACAAGCAGACATTCCCACATGTGCACAGCTGTGCGCTCCAGAACCACACACACACACACACACACACACACACAGTGTCCCATATCCCCTTCACCTGCTGCTCTGCTAGTCACACACGGCTCTCTCTGGAGCTGCCATCATGACTCCTGACTGCCAGAACCAGGAGAATGAGAGGAGAGCAGGAAAGGAAGAGATGAAGGCACAGGAGACAAAAAAAGAGAGAGAGATAATAAGGGCAGAAAAGAGAGTATGAAGGAACAAAGTAAGAAAATCTTACCACATTTACTTTTCAGTTTGCATTTTTGTTCTGTTTTTATTTTACTATTTTATTTATTTTAAAATGCTTTTGCAAATCTTTTTTTTTTTTTTTTTTAGGCCATTTCCACTCTCTCTCTAACCCTTATTATAAAATTGGCACATTTTCTGTTTGGCCTTAAAGACAGTTCTAGTTTTTTGGCCATTTTTTTTTTTTTTACCCTGAGGTCTACTTAAAATGTTAGTAAAGTGTTTTTTTTTTTTTTTTTTTTTTGCATGAAAAGCAGTAGTGTTTTTTTTTTTTTTTCATGACCAGTTTCAATCCTCTCTCTGACCTTTAGAATAAATTATTTATTTATTTTGTTGCTTTGCCTTTTAAGAAACACCCCCTTCCCATGTGAAATCGACATCTTTGCTCTGCTAAGACTTTTGGAGCTTGGTTTCAATACATACTCTTTTTGGACCTTGATTCCTCATGATATTGTACCGTTTACAGACTTGTACATTACTTCTGTTATGATTGGCTAACCTTTTTGCATTCTAAATCATTCTAAAATGCTGATTTGTGCTCAAAAAACATTGTTAAAAACAGTGCTGCTTAATGTTCTCAAATAGAAATGTAAAAAGTACAGTGTTTATTTGAAATAGAATTCTTTTGTGACATTGTAGATGTCTTTACTGTCAATTTTGATCAATTTTTAAAAAAAATAATCTTACTGACCCCAAACTTGTTGATGTGCTTATTGTACTGTTATGATTTCAAGGAGTTTTGTAGTTTAGTTTCAAAACATAGTCTGGGTGGACTAGAGAGGGAGATTTGCATTGTTGCAAATTGTCTCAAACTCATTTAGCTGAAAAAAAAGCAAATTCTCCAGTTTGTTTATGATATTAAGTAGAAAAGGGGACTCATCGTTGTAGGCAGAAGCAGTAATCAGTGTGAGGAGAAGAAATCAGATGGATTTAGTGAGCAGGAGATGGAGAGGGCGACTCCGCAGGTTAGAGGAGAGAAGATGAGCTCTCATTCAGTTCACGTCCAGCACATTTCATGCCCTCTGCTGAGCTGTTCGTCTCGGCCCGCTCCACCCTGTACACGCAGAGTTACGTACCGTACGCCATATGCTTCACATCCATCAACACAGCCAGCTGCAGGAGGGAGGAGGGGTCACTGCCGATCCGATGGGATGCACAACCTATGTGCATGTACTTTAAAGATTAGTTCACTTAAGAATTTCAATTTCCTGATGATTTACTCACCCCCATGTCATCCAAGATGTTCATGTCTTTCTTTCTTCAGTCGAAAAAAGAAATTAAGGTTTTTGAGGAAAACATTCCAGGATTTTTCTCCATATAGTGGACTTCAACAGGGACCAACGGGTTGAAGGTCCAAATGTCAGTTTCAGTGCAGCTTCAAAGGGCTCTACACAATCCCAGACGAGGAATAAGGGTCTTATCTAGCGAAACAATCTGTCATTTTCTAAAAAAAGTAAAAATGATATACTTTTTAACCACAAATACTCGTCTTGCACTGCTCTGCGATGCGCCACGCATTACGTAATCACATTGGAAAGGTCACGCGTGACGTAGGCGGAAGTACCGCGGTAGGGAGAAAAACTCCATCTCATTTTCTCCTCTAACTTAAAAATCGTCCGACATCGTTGTTTTACCTTTTTTTTGTATAGGCCGTTTGACTTAGTCTTTGCACATTTGCTGTGTAGACACTGGATCGGTACTTCCACCTACGTCACTCATGACCTTTCCAACATGATTACGTAATGCGTGGCTCATCACAGAGCAGTGCAAGACGAGCATTTGTGGTTAAATGTATATAATTTTTATTTTTTTTAGAAAACAACTGATCATTTCGCTAGACGAGATCCTTATTCCTCGTCTGAGATCACGTAGAGCCCTTTGAAGTCCACTGTTGAAGTCCACTATATGGAGAAAAATCCTGGAATGTTTTCCTCAAAGTCCTTAATTTCTTTTCAACTGAAGAAAGAAAGACATACACATCTTGCATGACATGGGGCTGAGTAAATTATCAGGAAAATTTAATTCTGAAGTGAACTAATCCTTTAAAACATCTATACTGTGGTGCTCATACAGCTAGTCTGAGTTTGATTCTAGCTTAATTCCTCCCATCAGTTTCTGCCTTGTGTTTACTAATCCAGCACTCAGTTGAAATGTGTTATGGTAGCACTACTTGTATTGTGGACTACCTTCTGCTTGTATTATTCTCATTTATATGTTGCTATGGATAAGGCATCTGCTAAAAATAAACTAAGCTAAATATTTTCTCTCTAAAATCACAATGTAAAAGCTTCCTTTTTGATTGAAGGCACTAGTCTGAAAAAAAAAAAAAAAAAAAAAAATTGCCAGTACAGATTTTTGATGGTCTTTGTGGTTATGTTTGATAGGTGATGTGTTTTTAATCATACAGACCCCATTTGAAAGCTGCAGATGTACTTTATAGTTGTGGCTAGCACTGAGCAATATCAGATGCTTATGAAGGGGATGTAGAGAGATTCAGTGTTTGGCTGCCCCCTGCAGTGAGCATGAAGTATTGCTCAAGGGCACAATAAGTTTGACCTCAGGATTGTGAAATAAATAGTGAGGCTAAAGTGCCGGATGTGTCTTTCTTAGATGACCAGACCTGGACTCTGTCTCTCTTCAACTTTCACAGCCCATTCTGTCTGTTTGTTTCAGTCTCAACCTCTCTTCTTTCTCTCTCTCACTCTTTACATCTCTTGTGCTCCAATCGGAGTTTCGGCATAGTGAAAAACCTTGAGGCTTGGCAGCTGTAGAGCTCATGTTAAACTTTATGTAGCTTGAAAGTGCTTTTCAAAGTGCATTCAAAGACTTAGTTTGCCTAGCTGTTTTATTCTGCAGCAATATCTTTATAGGACGTGACGTACCAGCAGCATGTGGCAACATTCAGAGATTTGAATTATTACTCACAAAGACATTGCATCTTTCTTTTCTCTCTTTAGGGTTGTGTTTATGTGCATATTTCGACGAACACACACCCGATATCGCACAAACACAGATAGAATCGTGTTGAAATAATGTTTGCCGTATTTGTAGCTCCAGCAAACACTCAGGGTGGGGGATGCGCTCGTCCTTATTGTTCCTCTCTGGGGACGAGCCACTTCTGTCATCCTCAGCGGCAACGTCTGCATCACTCTATCGATCAGCTCCACAAATCGGGGGGCAGAGAGCGAAAAAAGACAGAAGCTGAGGGATATAGAACGCCTGTAAAAAAAGAGAGAGAAGCGGGGATGCTGAGAATTGTTTGTCATGTTCAGAGACGTTAGGCTGAATGAACTCGACTGTCGGTCGTCCTTGATTTACGCACACAGTGTCTCCAAACACAGCGGGCTGTTATCGCTAAAGCTGCCTTTAATTTCCACCAGCTCACAGTACGATAAAGAAAAGTCATATGCATATGTTCAAAATGATTAACCTGTACATGATGTTTTGTGAACTGAAAGCGATTGACAGAATGCGTTTCTTGTGTTTGCAAGGTTGTAAAATTGCAGAGGATATCAGTGCAGTCAGATTTTGAATGCTGTTTGCACAAAATGCATTGTTGCATTCAAAATCAGCAAGATGCAACAGAACGGAACAGAATGCAGGTGCCTCTAGACGTGCTTTTAAAAGTTAAACATCTTTTAACTTCACATTCATTTTAAAAACGTGGCATTTATGGCTAAATATGCTGGAAATATTTGGAGATCTGTAAGATTTTGTAGTGTTTTTGAAAGAAGTCTCTTCAAGGCTGCATTTATTTGATCAAAAATTCAGTAAAACGGTAATATTGTGAAATATTGCGATTTAAAATAACTTTTGTATTTGAATATATTTTAAAGTGTGATTTATTCCTGTGATTATTTTCAGCATCATTACTCCAGTCTTCGGTGTCACATGATCCTTCAGAAATTATTCTAATATGCTGATTTGATGCTTAAGAAACATTTCTCACTATTATCAATGTTGAAAACAGTGCTACTTAATATTTTTGTGGAAACTGATCTTTTTTTAGGATTCGATAAATAGAAATAACAGCATTTATTTGAAATAGAAATCTTTTGTAAGACTATACATTTCTTTACTGTTACTTTTGATCAATTGAATGCATCTTTGCTAAATAAAATTATCAATTTCTTCTTCAAAAACATACTTATCCCAAACTTTTGAATGGTGGTGCATCTTTTTATGTCCCACAGAGAAATGAAATTCGACACAAGGTTGCGTAAATTATGACAGAAGTTTCATTTTTAGGTAAACTAACTCTTTATTCTTAAATTTTACTTCTTAAGAAAGTAAAGTTTCTAAAGACCAAAAATTTATTTGGCTCAACTGGCAAATCTGGCCCAAAATTAGCACACCTACAACGGAAATTATCTCCAGAAACAGTTGGAGAAAGTTTTGGAAGCTGAAAGTTTGAGACTGTAGTTTTGGCATTTAGCTCTACGTAACAAACAGGTGAAAACAGGCTGTTTAATTCTGAGTGGCAGAGAGAAGATGGAAAATCATTAATTATGAAACAAAATTATGGAATTAATTGTGAAAATTGTGTGGATGAAGAAATATCAATGCAGTGCAGCCTTCCAGACACATTTTGGCACGTCCTAAAATTTCTGTAAATTCTCAAGCCGCATTCATCCATGTCATCCGCCCTGAAGCCCGGGGCGTACGGATGCGTCCAGCTCCACCCGGGTGAGCAATCAGCCACTTTTTGGCCAGAAGAACCAGAGAATGAAAAACACACAGACAAAATAATATAAATTACAGCAGTTATGGTCTATATGTTTCAATTTAATGTGCTTGTAATGATAAATTATTTTAGTTACGCTGCCCAAAGAGGACTTGAGCAGTGTCGTGGTGGCCAGGACATTAGAACAATTGCTGCTGTCAGGGGAGGCTGAGGCCATTAGTCAATAAATTAAAGAGTAATTACAATGGTTTCTGCTTCTGTGACTCTATCTGCGAGACCTCACACAGGTGGAATAGAAATGTGTTCAGAGACCAGAGAGAGAGAGAGAGAGAGAGAGAGAGAGAGAGAGAGAGAGAGAGAGATGTTTCTGAATCACATCCAGCTTCAATGGACGACAGCAGAGAAAGTTTGCCAGAAAGTTCCTTTCTCCTTCTCTCATTACCTCATTGAAATCCTGAGGAAAGGAAGATGGATCTCCACTATAGAGATCTTTTCTGTTTTAGCTTTACTGAATTACCTTCACATTTACATATAGGCTACTATAAAAGTGTTAAAGGCACAGTAGCAAAAACAGTTTGTTTAATTCTAAGGTAAAAAAAAAAAATATATATATATATAAAAGAAAAAAATATATGAATTTATGTTGCAAAAAGTTGACTTAAAAAATAATTCATGCAAAAATGTAACTTGTCATCAATTACCATTCTCATATTGTTATAATAGATATGATCATCTCATATATATATATATATATATATATATATCTCATATATATATGAGATGATCATATCTATTATAACAATATGAGAATGGTAAATGATGACTATATATTCCACTGAATATTAAGCAGCAATAGTATTTTCAACATTGATAATAATAAGAAATGATTTCTGAAGAATCATGTGGGTGAATACTGGTGTAATGGCTGTTGAAAATTCAGCTTTGCCATCACATTTAATTTTAAAATATATAATGTTTTTATAAATGTATATATATTTGCATATGTAAGGCCCATAAATTAAATTCGTATGCAGAAATCTACTATTCCTGACCCGTGCTGAACTTTTATCTCACAGTAGGACGTGAGTGCCAACCCTTCCCATTCAATAAAAGCCTTTGTCACTGACAGTAAGCATAATGGCTATACCTGAATCCACTCACCTGCAGCAGAGATAATCCCAACCACAGGTAAAGGCACACTTGTGTTAGACAAATCCCTAGGTATTCTCACGCCCGGGGTTGTTCGGTGTGCACTCCAGTGCCTAATAATATATGACACCCCTACTGCTCTGCTTTATAATACTCAATCATACAGCGCAAACATATTCCACCAGCAAACGGGTTAGTGCATACCGAGAATAACCAATCACATACGAAATCCACAGAGAGAGAGGGCAAGAAGTCAGTAAATGAGGAGTAGATTGTGTTAAAGCTACTGAAGTGATCTTAACTCTTAGCTAGTAGTTAATCACTAACTACAGTATTATACACATTCCTAGATTTTAGATTTTCCTAGAGTTTTTAAGTTGGAAATCTGGCTTTAAGTGATATTGCTCTTTAAGAGAATAAAGGAAATTCTGACTATCTGTGTTCGAAACAGGTGAATTGCTTGATCTTTATTTATTTATGTAAAGTATTTATGCATCAATACATATTTCCGACAGTAGTATTCTGCACTGTTGTCAACTCATGTGAAATGTTTTCCTCTGGTTTTAATTTTTTCTTTTTTTCTTTTAAAGTCCCTCTGTAGTCAATCATTTTATCCCTTAAAACCCATCTTTGATCACCAGAATTACATATTTAAATGTTTTTTCCTGTGAAAAAAAATTCTTGATGCCTTAAAATAGCTTGAATGTAACTCTACACCCTTGTATATGTGGATCTATAAATATGCTAATTAGCCCCGCCTCCACTCAATCACACAAGCTCAGAGATCCACTCGGTCAACTTACTGAGGTAAACGCTGCACAATGGTGTCGCTCTTTACAACGTCGGACACATAACGGTAATTAATATGATTAGCCTTTGACTTTACAAACAGTTAATAATGTGTTGCTAATGTAGCTTAATTCACAGCACAAATATAGTTTATCATAACATCGTACTATACATCATACACCCGCTATATTGCTAAATCTACCCGATTTTTCATATCAACAGAAAAATATATTGGGATAACCTTCTCTTGAGACTCCCCTGCTTCAGATCGGTCAAAGTTAATGATATGCTAAAGCCCATCAGCACGTTGACGTGATTGGTTACAAGGTAGTTTGTGATGTCACGAACACCAGCGATTTCAAACCGCGTTTTTGAGATTGTCTTTAGATCACGGCAGTTTTAAAAAGAAAATACTCAGCAATGGTGTTGACTTATGAATTTGCTCATGGTTTGTCTTAAAGCTTATTAAAAACACCACATAGACATATAAACAACATTAAAAACTTGATTTTCACCACAGGGGGACTTAAAATTATTACTTTTTATGATGACTTTTATTTTGTTACTCAAGCATTTGTCACACTGCAGTGGAAGGTAAAGTTGTGCACAGTGAGAACCTCTTCTGAATACTGCACATTTTTCACTAACAAAGTCCTAGTATGCATAGTACTGTTCACAGTATACATACTAGTCTTATGATATCTCTAGTTTATAGTAAGTATGCTATTCTTATCCCTCAGCTTCAGTAGTATGTAACTATCCGTCTCATAAACAGAGCAGTAAACACACATATTGTGGTCACTTCCTTATTCTGCTCGTCTTCAACCTCATCTAGCCATGCTAATGAGTTTATTTGAAACATTTTCACTCACAGTATTCAGACACACCCCTCAAACACACACACACCCATGAGACTCCACTGGTGCAAACAACTTTTTCTCAAGGGCAAATGCATTAGTTTAGCAGAACTGGACAGCGGCAGCATCTATACCGTACGATGCAGGTGTGTGTGTGTGTGGCTCCACCAGGTGTGTGAGATGTAGGCAGAAGAACACTCCAGAATCTGCCTCCGTCTCCACGGGATTCCCCATTATCGCCTGAGACACAAATAGCCTTTGAATTGTGGGTAACAGGTGTCCGGAAGTCACAAACAAATTATTGCTACGTCAAGAGGAGAGTCGTATAGAACACGCTGTTTGTTTGGACAAAGCCAGCTGAGCGTCTGCACGTCTCGCAACCTTTTTCGTGGCTTTCATCAACAGCCGCCTCATCTTCACTAATGAGGCGTAATCTTAATAGCATGTCGCCCCCTATGAGACGGGCACCGTGCCATTCTGACGGGCTGACACGGGTGGAAGGTGTCATTGGCTTAACGAGGGGCGTAAATCTGACACGGCGGGACCAAAAAAGGTGCTTTATTAGCCCGCGGTGACACACACACACTCTTTCATAGAAGAGGAGCTGAGAGACAAAGAGAGGGAAAGTTTAACTACTGCCTCCAGTGAAAGAGCCTCTTGTCTTTGAGCTTGTGTCTCACCCAGCTGCGTGGCTGTGACAGCTGTAAACGCAATGAGACATTCAGCGGATTTGGCCGCGTCCTCCGCCGGAGAGGCCCCACGCGGCGCTCTCCACGCCGGAACTGCTCTCCCACCTGTGGTGCCCACCTGCACACAATTTCATGCTTGATTTACGACGTGTAGGTACGACAAGTTATAGTTCTGGTGGTAGTGTGAAAGTACAGTAAAGTGTCAGACTGTTGCAGGTGACCTGGTCCCACCCATGGGCAACATACGTCACTACACATAGTCCTAGAGTATGAGGCACAGGTTTTTATTTATGTTATATATTATAAAATAGTTAAGTATTATTTTATTTTATTTTATAAAAATAATAATATTTGTGTCCTGCACCATATGAGAAAGCGTTTAAACTTTGTTAGGTTTTTGGATTCAAATCTTTTTCTATTTTAATATATGTTAAAATGTAATTTATTCCTGTGATCACAGCTGAATTTCCAGCATCATTACTCCAGTCTTCAGTGTCACATGATCCTTCAGAAATCATTCTAATATGCTGATTTGCTGCTCAAGTAACATTTCTTATTATAAGTGTTGAAAACAGTTGTGCTGCTTAATAATTTTTGTGGAAACAGATACATTTTTGTTTAAAAGAGCAGCATTTATTTGAAATAGAAATCTTTTGTAACATTACACCGTGTCCTAACCAGACGCGATGCGACAATGAGACTTGATAATGGCAATCAAAAATCACAGCCAATCAGAAGAGCGCGTGGGCGGGCTCTCCTAGCAAGCTCCCGGCACTCCAACAAAATAGAGAAGTACATAATCAAAATCATGAATATTACACCATTTTAACATAATTAAAAATACATACTGAGTTACTGAAACAATCTTTGTCATAGAATACATGTGTCTGTTCACAATGAGTTGACAGTTTGATCGTTCTTGCTTCCTTTTATTTATTTTGAAGATCTGAGGTGAATTGTCCATTGTTGCCTTCAGTACGGCTATAAAAGACACATAAAATGATATTCAAACTCACATTAGATGCTTTTAGCATTAAATAAAGCACATAAACAGTACCTGAGATTATCATTGCCATACTTTGTGTTGTTGTTCCAGCCGCGACGTCACAGAATAATAGAAACCGTTTCTAAAATAGAATCATCGCGTGTCGCCGTTGCGGCTGGTTAGGACAAAAACTCTGTTTAACATGGAAAAGATACCTTTTATCACATGTCTGGTTAGTGTTATACATCTCTTTACTGTCACTTTTGATCATTTTGAATGCATCCTTGCGTTTGCTGACCTCGAACCTTAGAGTAGTAGTGTGTGTATATTTTCAACTTTGTTACATATCCATTAAATAATCTGCTTTTGGCTGAATATAAATTATAAGTCAAATTTTCTAAAGATTTCATCTACATTTTTATACAAACATTTACCAAGATGCTGCACCGCAATTCAAATGAACAAACTGCACATAAAAACACTTTCCATATCTGTCTCTTTCTTGGCTAGAATAAGTGTCCCAGACGTCATTCTGATCATCAGAATGTGAGATAGGTGAGTATTGAGGGGGTTGAGAGAGGAAATCTCTCTGAAAGTGGCCTCCCACTGACTGGGGAGATGAATCCAGGAAATGGGGGTCAAAAGCATGTGAACCATGAGTGACTGCTGGGATGATGCAGCGCTCATTGATATGCATGTCTCTGCTGGTATTTGTGGTGAGGGTTTGGAATGAGGCGAGAGCAGATGATCCAGCCCTCGACTGCTGCAGTATTTATAAGTCAGAGTCTCCCAAAATGAGCAACTGGACAAAGAGGAAGTATCTATCTCTCTCTTTCTCTCTCTTCCACTGCGAGCGCTATTTATCTTGCTGGTCTCTGATAAATGGTGGGTCCGTATGTACCTCATTCATTGGTGTAGCTCTCGTTGTCTCGCTGCGTCAGCCTTTTCTACAGCTCCACCACAGCGCTCTCTAAACTATTCATGAAGTGCTCGTCAAACAGCGTTAAATCTAGATAAACCCTTAAGGAAAGGGTTTGTGTGTTGACAGCTGCGCCAAATTTCAGATGCCAGATTTCCAGTGCTAAATTGCGAATGTCTATCAGTTTGCCTGAGGAAAAGCAGTAGTAATGTCCAGAGTTTCACTTGACAGCTGGTTGAGAAATATGTATCATTGTTGTATCGGAGGGATTTGTTTTGGGATAGAAGAGATTTGTTTGGATGTGCTCCGTCTTAGAGACACATGTCACCCTAAAGCTCCTGTTTATCCCGTCAGCTGTTCATCTGATGGTCCCGTTTCACAAATGCACAGTGATTTTGCCCAGTCATTTCTGAGTATGCAGACACACTGACAACGATCTCTTGTTATTGTTTCTAGAGTATTATTCGTTTAACTGATATATTGTAATTATATTTACTAGGGGTGTGACGGTACACAGAAGTCACGGTTCGGTATGTACCTCGGTTTTGGGGTCACGTTTTCTACAATAGGAAAAATGGACACACTTTAGTTTAGGGTCCAGTTCTCACTATTAACTAACTATTAACTACGACTTTTGCCTCGATAAACCCCTAATTACTGCTTATTAAGAGTTAGTAAAGCAGTTGTTAATTTTAGGTATTGGGTAGGATTATAGGATGTGGAATATGGTCATGCAGAATTTTCATTAATATCTGCTTTATAAGTACTAATAAACAGCCAATATTCTAGTATTATGCATGCTAATAAGAAACTAGTTCATAGTGAGAATTGGACCCCAACTAAAGTGTTACCGGACAAAGGAACAAATCCACAATGCTAGGTTTATTTTATTTTATTTTGAACAGATAGTAGTGCAAATCACAGTTTGTTCCACCTAGTGGCATTTAGTGCCCTAGTTGGTACAGTACAGCCTCCTATAATGTATTACTAAGCACAGCAGTAAACAGAATAAACTTGCAGGGCTGATAAAAAACAAAAGGTATTTGGTCACAGTCAGCTACAAAACTAAAAAGCATCTTGTATTATAAAAGTCAAAATAAATAGAATGAAAAATAAAACTTGAGCATTAGGAGTGTTACAATTTGCTTCACTTAAACTATATTTAAACATTCAAAGCTTAAGCCCAACCCTCCTATACTTAATTTTTCGCATTTCACGCAGAGTTTGATGCCTTTTTAAAGTATTCTCCTTTGTTCATGAGCACAGAAAGACGCATTCGACGTGTGCGCACTACCTAATGGACTTTGTTTTCAAGCACTCAAGTCATTCGCGTATGCACTGTTCTGCTCTTTTTCCTGTTGTGGCAGTTAGCAAACAACGTTGTATTACCGCGTGCGCCCCCTTCTGGATTGGAGTGTGGATCACTGTGACTGTATCCGCCGTCTAACTGCATGAAGTGAACTGTGACGTACTTATCGTACGTTTCGGGATGAATACATGTACCGTTATACCCCTAATATTCACATGTCTCTACTTTTTAATTGGTTAATATCAGGAAGCAATGTATTCACAGGCAGAATAACGTAAATCAGTGGTTCTCAAGCTTCAGGACTGAAATTTTACACTGGATGTAAAGCAGCAACCAAACACAGAACCAACATTTTTATTGCATAAAAATGTGAATTTATTAATATATGATTAAATAGGAATCATTATTACAGCAAATAATTATTTGCACAAAACATATTGTGGTCTGCAGTCCTCACTGCAAATGAAGCTGTATTCAGTGTAGTCTGGGTCACATTTTCTTTTATCCTGTGTAGTTTTGTTCATGGTTTTTGAGAATGAGTGCACGTCGCTCAACCTGTTCATGTTTGACTGGCTTCTACCAAGTGACAAAGTTTGTGACTCAGTTTTGTGTTGTGACCTACTAGTTGAGAGATTTAACCAAGTGTTTGCATAAATTACTTTTTTTGTTGTAGTCATTCAATCAACAATTTTTAAGCTGAGCCGTTAGATGTAAAATAGCTTGAAACAAAGCAATTGATTAAATCGTGAAGAAGCTTTGCATAAATACAATAATAATGACAATGATTATTGTTGTTACAATCATTATTACGATTATGGAAATGCTAAAAAATCGGATAGTTGGTGACATCATAATTATTTGTTGGTCTCTAATCATTTTTCCTTTTTCAGTCTTTGTCATTTCCTCTTCTTTTTTTGTTTTGTCTCTTTCTGTCTGTGTTATTTTCTTGAGAATTTCTCCTTGACCGTTCGAGTCGGGTCAGCATCAGTTCCCAGATGCTGGTGTGCATCATATGAGGTGTGTGTGTGTGTGTGTGTGTGTGTGTGTGTGTGTGTGTGTGTGTAGTGTAGGATGTACAGTATGGGTCAATGGGCTGCAGTGACAGAACAGTCCTGCCCACCACGTCTCCACATGGATAAATGAGAGCCGATCCATTCCAATTTATTGATGGGAACAATATGCGACACTAGACTGACTAAAGCCACAGTGCACACCCTCCTCTCTCTCTCTTTCTCTCTGTTTTTTTCTTTTTCTTTCTGCTCCTCTCACTGGAGAACCATCAGTGTCAAGAGGATGGACAGAAAGAATATTAAAAGAGTACTATGAAGAAGAATGGAAAATACATACAGAGTCCCCAAAAGTATTTGGACACTTAAGTCACACTTAAAAATGTCTGAATGTCATTGCTTTAGATTTCTCCTGGTATTATAGGCCTTGGTCTGGCTCCATTCTTGTATATAATGCCCATTTTTCACAATTCAATCACTTTCTGACGCATAAAATGAAATCCCACCTTATTTTTTTTCTCTGGTCTCTCGAAATGCATCACATTATGGAAGTTAAATGGCCTGTGAATGCTGTTTTGTGTTGATTTTAAGTGTCCAAATACATTTTGGGGCCACTTTACGAGCTGCATGTCACAACACAGACACACAGAAACACAGCCGTGAAGAGAGATAGAGAAAGAGAGAGAGAGAGAGAGAGAGAGAGAGCTGAGAGGGATGAAACCTAAAAAAAAATACATCCAACGCCTCTCATATCATTTCAAAAGATGAATCTAATCTCACTGCAATCAGCTCTCTTGCTCTACCGCCTGTCTCTCGCATGATCGTCAGCAGCGGTCTCTCGGCACGCTCCCATCCCCTCCCAACAGGCCACGGACGCTTCGCTTTGCGGTTATTAACCTGAACAGTGGGCGCATCTGAGTCTAGGTTAATAAGCTGCTGTCTTCACCTCACTCTTTGTCGGGAGAACAATGTTGTCAAGCCTCCAGAAATTGGCAATTTACAACAGAGATGGAAATGGAAGGCAAGGTACTCGTCTGTGGAATGCTTTTTATAGCCGGGCCCACCGGCGGAGCCTTGCTCTCCCACAGCCTTTTAATGATGGATATGAAATTACAGAGGTGTGAGACTGAGATGAGACTGGAATGAGAATGGACAGAGACAAGGCGAAGGGAGACAGGGGTGCTAACCAGCAGCAAGTGTACTGTACTTTATTTAGTACCGGTTTAAAAAGGGTCAGAGCCAGATAAATAGCTAGATATTGTGTTGGCACCAACTGGCATAGACATTGGGCTGCTTTAGAGAAGAGAAAGAGTTGTTGTAGTAGAGTGTTGTTGCCATGCCGTCATTTTACGCTGAACTGCTTCACAAACAAGGGTCAATTTATCCACTAACCATTCAGAAACATTCAGTTTCATTCTAAAAGTTGTAACTTCTTCCTGAGTCTCTCCATCAGTGTCCGACTCCGGTTTGAACAATGTAAGGCTGAACACCGTTACTGACAATCCTCATTTTGGCTGCGTGAGATTCTCCAGCTTTGTTGTTGTTGAGCAACTGAAGCGTGAGCTGTTAAAGCTCCGCCCCCTTCTGGAAAGGGGACCGGGAGCAGCAGCTCATTTGCATTTAAAGGGACACACAAAAACAGCGTGTTTTTGCTCACACCTAAATAGGGGCAAATTTAACAAGCTATAATAAATGATCTGTGGGGTATTTTGAGCTGAAACTTCACAGACACATTCTGGGGACACCAGAGACTTATATTACATCTTGTGAAAAGGGCATTATAGGTCCCCTTTAAAGCAACTAGAAAATTCTAAATATAAATGCACTGTTAATAAAGATTTTTATATAATTTGCTAAGATAATTCACTCAATCTGATCACTTCTCTCTGTTGGTTACCAGTGAAAGAATAACTGAAAGTTTGACAGAGTTAGCAACAGTAACTAAGACATAAATGTAATAATGTTACAGTTATTGTAATTTCCTATAATTTGGTTGCATTTGGCCCAACTGTGATAGAAACGATAATCGAAAACTGCTTATTGTTTCAGGCAGTGTACTGTATCTCCAACCCTGACGCAGGTGGTTCAGCAGGGAAGCACTTGATCGAGCTGCTTTGAAGCATGTGTTGATTTTGATTGATTTTTGAAGGCACGTTCCTCTTCGTTCCGATCGCGCAGCAAGCACAAGGACACAACACCGTCAGGACACAGCTGCCTCTACATAACAACAGAGTAGAGATCTGCTCCTTTTCAAAGATGCCGTGCTTCCCACACTGCCTTTTTGTAATTTCCTGCGGTCGGGTGAAAATTAATTCAACTCCCTGTGGGTGTGGAGCTCGCTGAGAGATTGAGGAGGGGGTGAAGCGTCCTGTGTGTGTGGAATCACGGACAGGTAGCAGCCCCGGCCCCTGACAAACACAGATAGTCCACAGCCTCCATGGTGATGTATTCATGAGTAGTCCTGCACCTCAATAACTTAATTAACCCTGTGTAGCAGCCCACCGCGTACTGTTCCTTCCACAGCAGATAACACGGAGGAGACCATGCAGGGAAACAGATCATGTGTCTTTCTCGCTCTTTCTCGTATCTCGTGGTCCTGTGCAGGAATGTGTGGTGAGATTGTAACAATGTTCTAGGTGTCTTGTGTCTCTTTATTTTTTCATGCAACAATTCCAGTGTCAACCCTGTGAGATGTTTGTGAGAAACATTTTAGCTTAATAGAAGTAATGGAACCAAGATTTCAGGCAGGTTTTTCTTCTTTTTTCCCCTTTGTTTTTATACTTAAAGAAATTTAAGGTTAAAGTTTGAAGTTAACATTAGTTTACATCACATAAAAGACTTACAGTTCCAACCATGTATTTTAATGCAATTTGTTTTTGCCATATTCATATTTTATTTTTATTTTTTTTTTTGAATAAATTAAATTCACAATGCAGAAACATTTATTGTTTTAATATTTGGCATCCAAAATCTAACCAATAATGGTGGTATCATTTGTAATATTTGCATATTCACTTGCAAATCCATCCATCCATCCATCCATCGTTCTAGCTATCATTCTATCTATCCATCCAGCCATACATCCAGCCATCCATCGTTCCATCCATCTATCTATCTATCTATCTATCTATCTATCTATCTATCTATCTATTTATCATTCTATCGTTCGTTCTATCGTTCGTTCTATCATTC
The DNA here is from genome assembly GCF_019924925.1 of Ctenopharyngodon idella. Taxonomy (NCBI): domain Eukaryota; kingdom Metazoa; phylum Chordata; class Actinopteri; order Cypriniformes; family Xenocyprididae; genus Ctenopharyngodon; species Ctenopharyngodon idella. The sequence goes on from NC_067230.1 coordinate 28,671,404, forward strand.
GTTCCATCCATCCATCCATCCATCCATTGTTCTATCCATCCATCCATCGTTCTATCTATCGTTCTATCTATCGTTCCATCTATCTATCTATCTATCTATCTATCTATCTATCTATCTATCTATCTATCGTTCTATCTATCATTCTATCGTTCTATCTATCATTCTATCTATCGTTATATCTATGGTTCTGTCGTTCTATCTATCGTTCTATCCATCATCCATCCAGCCATTCATCGTTCCATCATCTATCTATCTATCTATCTATCTATCTATTTATCTAGCTATCTATCTATCTATCTGTCTGTCTAAAGTTCTATCATTCTATTCATTGTTCTATCCATCCATCCATCCATCTATTGTTCTCTATCGTTCTATCATCCATATATCGTTCTATCTATCGTTCTATCCATCCATCCATCCATCATCTATTGTTCTATCATTCTATCCATCATCCATCCATCCATCCATTCATCCATCCATCCATCTATTGTTCTATCTAAAGTTCTATCTATCATTCTATCCATTGTTCTATCTATCGTTCCATCCATCTATTGTTCTATCTATCGTTCTATCCATCCATCCATCCATTGTTCTATCTATCGTTCTATCTATCCCTCCATCCATCCATCCATCCATCTTCCTGTCATTCAAATTCCAATTCAACTTCCTGTGTGTTGTTGCCAATTAAAATTTACACTCATGAATTGCAAGTGAGCCAGTTCTGAATTTTTCACAACCCTGGTGTCAACAGCAAAGCAGCTCTAAAGCGGCCTTAACTTTAACATGCTTCTTTTGCTGCCATGCAAGCACTGCTGTTTCCTTCTGGAAATGCAAATCTTGTTTACCTCACTGTTGGACGTCGCTTTCGTTTTTTTTTTTTTTTTTTTTTTTTTTCTGGGGGTGGGGGGGTCATAAATAGAGTATGTTGGAGCCCGAGGGCAAAGAAAACAGTTTAAAAACATCTCTAACATAAGCGGCGTAATGTTTCTAGTAATGATTTAATTAGGTTTAATAGCTTCCGTGGCTTTACCCTTTTCACACTCATCCAGTTAACACAATGCAGAAGCCTCAATGCGATTTTCCCCGAGGGCCGAAACTCAGAGCCGTCTTTCCATTACTGTTCACACCACAGCTCCAAATGCCACCACCATTGATAACCTCCAACCCCCAGAGGGAAAGCCTGAAAATGAGACGATCGGGAAGCCCATCCTATGCCGCAACTCCTGTATGCAATTATTCAGCCATGAATGCTGTGGCCTTTCCATGCCCTTTGGAAAACTCACCCTGACCAAATGCACACTGGGGTTGCTCAGTCTGGGGGCGCTGTGCATTTTAAGGTTAGAGCTTGTTGCCTGTGGTCGCCTTATTGATCCCAGGCAGCCTGGTGCTCTCTGCTTTTTGGAGATAAGGCAACAGACTCGACCCCCTCCTTATCCCACTGGCCCCGCCAGACTTACAAACAAACACCCAATTTCTAATCCACTTGTGGGCTGCTGAAGACAGACAGGCCTTTATTTATACCCTTTCAAGCCGTCCTCGGGGTCCGCCGTTCCGATAAGCCGTGTAGGGACATCAGTTTTCTTGTTTGGAGGCAATCAGACGTAGACGAAACCCTCCACCCATCACTGTCCTGACCCCCGTCTGTTTTAGCCAGACGAAGACAGAGGAGCCGGACCGAATAAAGCTCCAGGTTCATGTGAGTGTTGATGAGATCAGCGTTTTGTAATGCTAAGCATGAAAATAGGATCAAACTCATGTTCAATAGTGTGCGATAGGGCATCGTTGAGACTACAAAATGACATAGTGCCACGGATGGTAAGCGGTAGGTTATTCCATAACCTGGGTCTGGCTATCAAAAAGGCACGATCACCTTTTTGCTTCAGTTGGGACTGTGGTACCTGAAGCAGAAGTTTTATCAGCACGTCTCAAATTCTTTACTGGCTTGTGTAGAATAACAAGATCTGATAGATATAAGGGAGCTAGACCAGTTAAAACTTAAAAAAAAAAATAATAGTAGAGCCCTGAAATCAATCCGATATCTGACTGGTAACCAATGAAGGGATTCTGTCCTCCTTTCTCATACCAGTAAGTAATCTTGCAACAGCATTTTGAGTTGAATTTGGAAGTTGAACAAAACAGGAAGTTGAACTTGAATTAAACACAGGTAATGCATTCTGGAAAAATTAAATCATCTTTTACTCTGGTCCACAAAAGTTAATTTATTAAACATGATATATAATCTAAATACAATTTAGAATTTCTTTGAATTTCAGATCATTTTAATTCTACTTCTTTACATTCACATTCGAATTGCATCCTGTTCATTAGCTCAATTCAAACTGAATTCAAATTCAGCAATTAAACTGGTTTTTAAACGCATTCTCAGTTCAGTTTCAGATGCCGCACACCCCTGCTTCACTGCCATCAGAGGCTGCGATTAGCAACGCATCTCGATAAGACGTTTGAAAACTGATGGAATCTTGTCTCCAGAAAAACCTCAACACCCCCTCAGACAGCAGAAATCAAATTCTGTTCAATCAGACCCACAATTACATTAGACCACATCCGATAGCAGCACACCGACAGCGCATGTGCTCGTCCACATGTGTTTTCGCGTTCTGTGTGTGGCGCAGTCCTGTCACCATGGTAATGAGGTGATTGATTGATGAGTGTGATTGCTGACATTGAGGGGTGGGCAGGTGGAAAAATACATGGGGGGTGATTTGTTACTGCCTGCCACCTCTGTTATCGCTTATTAAATCAACAGGCAAGGTGAGGAGATATGAAAACAGGCAGAGAGAGGCAGGACTCCTGCAAGGATAAACAGATCAGCTCCTGCGCCATATGGAATACCAGTCCTTTAGGTGGCTAAATGCCAGCGTGCCTGTACACACACCAGGAGCTGCTGTCTGTTAACAGGCATCAGATGCAATGGTGTTCGAGTCAAGTGTTGTGATGTTCAGATAAGACTTGATTTGAATCTCTTTTGTGCATGTGTGTCTAATGCAACAGTTACTCTTCTTTATTTTATTTATGGCCATGTTCATATGGTAGTATGCTATTCCATACATGGCCAAATTTAGTTAAAAGGCCAATAAATAAAACAAAAATAGTACTATTCATACTAGCACTAAAGTACTTGTACTATTTCTGTAGTATATGTTTATTTTGGACGTTTGCCATAATGTGGAATATACAACAGAACATATTTCATATTCAAAATGTGTACCACAGTGCTATGCGCTTGACATGGCCCTTCATTTCTAGTGTGGTGGGGTTTTGTTTTTGTTTTTTTACTTGTTTTGACTCATGCCAAGACTTAAGACATTTTTAGATAAAATTGGATTAAAAATGCAAATTACCCATATTTCATATATCAAAAGATGAGAGCTGAATGGCAAATAAATGTAATTACTTGTTGGTTATGTGTCAATACGGTATCATATTAATGTTTTAAATGTTTATTGGTACATAATAAGTATTTTTCGCTTACTGTTTCTAAAAAAAAATAAGTTTACAGTATATACAGTACTGCACAGTAGGGGTACCACAGTTCTCAATATAATATTGAACCATTCGGTACAACATCCAGGGTTCAATATGCGCTTGTGAATTGCGTTTTTTTTTTCTCTCGTTTTGCATTTAAATTTTGTGCGTTTTACTTCTCTCTGAATGGTCTCTATGCACGGTCACTACTGCATTTTTCCTCAGGGCACATGCGGTACATCCGGTGCTGTGCCGTTGTCATGACAAATCTAGTCCCCCCGTCCCCCCACTAAAAATACATCCCATTAAAAGTCAGTTGAACCAGTATCCCAGTTGAACCCGATTCCTGGGGGAACTCAATTTCTCACCACACCGTAAGCCATTGTTCCTTACCTAGAGATGTCAAAATGACTGAGGAGAAGATTACTTTTTAGTGTTCCTGCTTCCAAAAACTTCCCCGGATTACTGTAAATGATGTCCATCGCATTGTGAGGCTGTCAGCTGTCACACCGTCCAGTAAAATGGAGAAGGGCATTAAACGTTTCAAGTTACATCGACAACTTTGAGGGTGAGTATTATGCTATCGTCTACTAGCAAACCTAGCTAATAATGCTGGATAACACCGATTTTAAGTTTTACAGCAATTTGATCAGCACATAAATAGAGTTTAACTTTAAAATCCATTCACCTCAAGGAAACAAAAATGATTAGTTTACCTCTCAAGTCTTCGGGTCTGAGCCATTTGTTCTTTTGTAATGTGACGTGATATAAATTATATTATACAATACACTAGGAATGTTTTTTTTTTGCTTTTAAGTAAAATAAAAAAAGAGTACTGCAATAAAAAATAGTATTTTTTTCTCCTTAACCTCTTACTGTTCCTTTCGCATAAGCATAGAATAACAAAAAACACTCTGATGTGCCAAGCCATCAGAACCGAGGCCAAGTCATAAAAAATCGAGGTATGTATTAAACCTTGGGCTAACTGTATTGTTGCATCCCTACTACACAGTATTCAGTATTTAGTTAGCAGTATTTGCTTCATTCTTTGACGGATAATAAAGAGGGAATGGAAGTGTTAGGGAGGAGTAAGACTGTGACATGACCATGACTCTGATGCATTGACTGTGTAACTGCTACACCATGACACAGAAAGCTGCTCGTTTTCATCTGTATATTATCTTTGTTTTCTCAGGAGATCACTTGTGCAAATGTGGGAACCTTCCGAATTTGGCTTATTCATATCATATCTAAGTGGTGTGTCTTGCTTTTCTCTTTTACCGTTATAATTACTTCCACAGTGTTCCACAGTGTCTTTCGGGTGTATACGAGCTTCATCCGAAAGCTTTCTCACCACCAGAGCACAGACACCTTATTTATGTGTAAAATGAACTGAGTAAAAATGAATAATTTAGAAACCTGTGGTGA